>NC_056749.1:458765106-459100771 GCF_019279795.1 Protopterus annectens
TGAGCATCTTGCAGTTTATGTGAATGAATTCAGCTATATTTAAATGGCCATTTATATATTTGTGTATTAACCTCTCAAACCTTACTTTCATTAAAGTATACAAATGTGTAAAAATAAATATATAAAAATATATAAAAATAAGCTCTATTTAGTTATACCTGAATTAAGCATTATCTACGTGAACCGAGATAGGACCTCAGGGAAACATACGTATTCAAACCTGGGGGGTAATGTCCCCTTAGTTTAAAAATCCAGTGCAGTTCTTTTAGTTCTAAATGGCTCATGTAGTCTCCGCCTCTCTTATTCTGTTCTACAACCTGTAGCACCCTGAACACAAAAGAGTGATCAGGATGGAGCATGATATGCCTTGCCAAGGCATTCAATTCATTTCTATTTTTGATGTCAAATTGATGGTTATAAATTCTATTTTTTAGTTTTCTCTTGGTGAGACCTATATAGAATACAGAGCAAGATTCACATGTAGCTAAATATATCAAAGCCGACGTTTCACAAGTAGCCTCAAATCTAGGTACAAATGAGAGGCTAACCATAGGATGTGTGAAAGTCTGTTCCTTAGAAATATATTTACAATAGCTGCAGTGGTTACATGGATGGGTACCATATCTCTTGCCCCGTTGTGGTCTTGCTACTTGCTCAATATTTGATCTATCACACAAAAGCCTTTTTAGATTTTTATTGTTTCTATACGTAAATAGTGGACTTTTGTTTTATATTGATTTACACCCTATATTTTAGTGTTTTTAATCAGTTACATCACCTTACACAGTGTGCCATTAGGCATGAAGGTAAAAATTTCTTCAAGTACTTCACTGGGTTTTGGCAACTGGGTGCAGTTAAACCATTAAGGATATAACTGTGCCTCATTAGTAACATTTATATTATTACATTGTATTTATTGATTTTTTTTATTGATCTGTTATACAGATTGACATGCATATATGTATTTTTCGTATATTTTTTATACTTTTTTATGCATTTTGATATGTATATATTGTTGAGATTTTTTTTATCAGTTATTTTCTCATGTTTTTATTTAATTGATGTAGAATGTTCATTGATAGTTTGTGGAAACTGAGGGTATAAAGAGGATGGATTTTTAGAGGGTAATTTACATCTGAAGAAGTCTTTCATGTGGATGAAAATGCGGTGATTAGTTAAAGCGTTTATGTGTATTTAAGCTCAAGGTCTTCAACCAGCTTGAGGCCAACTCCCTATTCCATGATGCACCCTGATCTTCCCCCAGATCTCGTTTGCCACTGCAACTTGATCGGACATTCACCAGCTCTGGCCAGTGAATAATTTTTCTTCTTCATTATTATAGTTTTAGTTTTTGGCAAAAATTTAGTAAATTACCATTAGTAGTAGGCTTGTGCTTATAGTTACATTTGGATTAGATATTTAGTCTTTAAGGCCATTTTTTTGTGGTTAGGCCTTTTGTTCTCTCTGTCTCTCTTGAATTAGCATAGTTAGTATGTTTAAGAGGCATTAGTGGCCGTGTTTTTCTTTTAGGCCCTTTAATTCTTCTTTCTATTAGTTTAAAGTGTGTGTTAGCTCTTTCATAGAGCATATAGATAGAAATTGTAGCATAATTAGTGTGTTTAATAGTGTTAGCCCATAGTTTTTCATAGTGCTTAGAGATTGTTCTCTATTAGAGTGTGTGTGTAGCCCTTTCTTTTTTACAGGGTGTTTACTTACATTTCTCCCTATTTAATAAAGTAGTGACCGTATTTTTAGGCTATTAGGTTTCTATTTCTTACTAGTGTTAGGGTGATGTGTTAGAGTGCATTTGCAGCCCTTCTTTGTACACAGGGCGTATAAATAATTTGTGTTTTTTTATTAGTTTAAGCCCTTTTATTACAAGGCTTGGATAGTTGTTGTGTGAATTGCTTGTGGAAGATACCACACCAAGAGAAAGCCAAATCTGGCTTTAAGAAGTGCTCTAGATGTTGGCAGAAGATGTCCATAACAGATGGACATATTGAATGTGTTTACTGTTTGGGTGAGGTTCACCGGCAAGAAAGCTGCTCTATATGCCACTCCTTCAGCACAAGAGTGTTACAAGAGAGGAAGAGAAAGCTGATGGATAAAGTTCTTCTTAAATCACCTGTTTAGGAATCCTTCGATAAGCCAGACAAACACTCAAAAGAAGATGGAGCCATCAAAATCTCCATCTACATCAAATTCAGCTTCCAGTAAAGCATCGACATCGGTTCCACAGCCTTTGGAACAGACTGTCGTTATGGTTCGTAGCCAGTCCCCGAACTTGGAGCCAGTATCTCCAACCTTAAAGTCTCCTATACTACAATCTGTGGCCTCATCACATTCCTCACGGGCCTCAAGTAGACTGTCTGATCTGGATGTGGACCGTGTGGTGAAGAAGCTCCTACAGATACCCGCGCCATCAAAAACTTTATCAGCACCGACCCAGGGGGCTTTGGAGCCAGTCATCTGAAGTAGTTAATTTCTTTTTATTTGCAACCTGTGGGTATACGGATCCGAGCTGGCAACTTTTTTCTAGCATCTGCTCCAAGCTCTGAGCTCCTCCCCTTACCTGTAATGCCGTACCATCTCCTATCTTCCCTCAGATCTCGTTTGCCGCGCCAGTAGTGTGCCTCATGGTCTCCTTTGCTCTGAGCTCAGGGATAGTAAGTAGAAACTTTTTGCTGAATACCTAGGTGTGCTTGACTAGGATTTCCCTTCGTCCCCTTCTGTAGTATCGCATTTGGTCATTGGTGTAAAAAAAAAAAAAAAAAAGTTTTTTGTATTAGAGTAGTAGTTAGGCCTGCCCTACCTGTGTGTGTGTATGTGTGTGTTTTTTTTTGGAAAGGTAGTGCTTATACCTTGGAGTGCAGGACTATGGCTGACCAGCCAAAGCCTGTGTTCAAAAAATGTACAGTGTGTGGCCATAAGCTTTCCCCTGCCGATGGTCACACTCTGTGTTTGATATGCTTAGGAGTGGCACATTTATCCACTCAGTGTGCTGTCTGTTCAGGTTTCCACCCTAGGGCCCTTAGGGATCGTAAGGCCAAGCTAGTTACCAAAGGCCTTCTCCCTGTTGCCATGCTGGAATCTGCCTCGGCCGCTAGGGTACCACCCCAGACAGGGACTCAACCTCCCTATTCATCTGGCGATGGGTCTTCAAAGGTCAGATCTTCAGTCAGCGAGTCTGACAAAGATAAGGAAAAAGAAAAAGAGAAGGAAAAGGAAAGGCACAGAGAAGGGAGAAAAAGGACAGGCATCGTAAGAGGTCCCCAGACAGGAAGCTCTTTCTCAGCCCCCCCCATCTGAGGCCTGTTTCTCCTCGGCTCCTGTCTCCTTGTTTCTCACCAGAGCCGTTGGAACATTCGGACCCGAGGCCTTCTACCCCACTGCACAGGCCAGCCAGATCCGAGTCGGTTGCCTCTTCGAGGTCGACTCAGAGCCTATCGTCAGACATGGATATGGATAGGATGATGCGGAGATTTATTCAGACCCAAATTCAGATGGGAGTCTTGCCAGGTCCCTCTCCCCCTGTAGGGGCGACCTCCATGCCTCTTTTCTGCCCCATCACTCCTTCCCCGATCCATGCTTCGGCTTCGGGGCTCTTGGATCCAAGGTTCTTCGGAGCTGGTAGTTCGGTGCCGACGGTTCCTCCAACCTCGACTCTGGCAGTTACCTTGAGTTCCTCGGATCCATCTTGTTTGAATCTGAGTGACTCTCGGAGCCGCGGACAGGAGGTTGGACCCGGGGGAATGGATTCTTCGGCTCTGACCCTTTCGGACCAGATCCGTTCCCTCGGACCTCGTGCTGCCCTGTCTTCGGCTTCGGTCCCCGCTTTGGATCCGGGGAGGACTTCTCCCTTGGCCTTCGAAGTGGTGGAGAGGGTTCTCTCCCAGGGATTGAGACCCCCAGCCCATCCCCTTGGATACTGCCCAGGCCCCCATGGATTTGGCGATGGCTCCCTTCATCCTGTCTCATCGACAGCCCGTGTCAGAGGACCCCCCAGGTCATTTTCCCCGAGGAAACCCCTGCGGTTCACGGTTCCCCTTCTGAAAGTCCCACTGAAGAGGGTCACCGTAAGTGCAAGTGTAAAAGGAGGCACTTGGACTCCCCCGAGTCCCTCACCACTGACACCGACTTAGATGAAGGAAAAGGTTTCCCCAGGTCACCTCCCGAAGACGTCTCCTTCGGAGAAATTATGGTGATCCTCCACCAGAGGGGAGGTTGGTCAGCCCCAAAACCTTCTGGGGATGAGTCACTGTTTCTGAAAGTTTTTGGCATGGGCCCATCTACTTTCTGGGTGTCCCCACCAGCAGACCCTTTGGTGGTCCTCATCACCACGAGGGCATGGAAGGAGCCCGACACCATAGAGCCCATTCCCAAACACCCTGACAAGGTTTTATCTCCCCCCTCTGATAGACAACCCTGGTCAAAAGGAGCCCCAGTTGATGCTATGTTGGTCGCAGCGGCCACAAAGAAGGAACTACCACAGGAGAGTTTCTTAGTCCACTCTCCAGACAAGGAGTCCAGGTTGGTGGATAGGTTTGGGAAGTGTGCATACTCCTCAGCGACTTTTTCTATCCGTGCTCTGAATTATTTGGCACATGTGATTCGGCATCAGCGAGACCTTGCTTCGGAATTCGCTGAGTCGCCCCCAGAGTCTTTATCGCCGCATGACAGACAGCTGTTCTCGGCGAAAATGTCTACTCTGAAGTCAGTCTCAAACACATCTTTGCTGCTACTTTTCCATGCCACGGAAGGAGCAGCTAGAGCGGCTGGGACAGGCATAGCCATGAGGCGTCATGCCTGGCTCAGATTGTGTCAGTTCGCGGACCCTTTCAAGGCGTCGTTTATCAACACTGTCTACGACAGTTCTTCCCTCTTTGGGAAGACAGTACGTGACACACTTGTCCAGAGTGAAAAGGACGGGAAGACCTTGTCTGCCATCGGAGTCCGCTTCTCTAACCCTCAGTGGTCCCTTTCTAGGAATCAAAGAGGGCAGAAGAAGATGTAGTTCCGAAAATCTCAGTTTTCCCAGGATTCTCAGGACAGCTATTCCCCCAGAGGCAGAGGGGGACAGGATCGACGCCGACCCAGAGGTAGAGGGGGTCCCAGGAATTTAGGGTCTAGGGAACCCTTCTCTGATAGACCCGGTCAGCAGCCCTGAGGGGGTTGCCGGAATGTCTTACTCTGGAGGCAGTTTGGGGACGATTGTCCTTACACCCAGCGGCATGGGAGTCCATTACGACAGATCGCTTGGTTCTTCAGATAATATCCAGAGGTTACTCTATTCCTTTCGGTGCCCCTCCAAATATTACAAAACACTTCCCAAGATGTTCCACCCACTCACAGGGAGGCCGCAGCTCTAGAGGTTTCAAAGCTGCTTCTCAAACGAGCCATCGAAAAGGTCCCCCCCAGTCAGTCCAGATTAGGAGTCTACTCAAGGTTCTTTTTGGTGCCAAAAAAGACGGGGGACCTCAGGCCCATTCTTGACCTGCCAACATTACACCTGTCGGTAGCCAAACAGAAATTCTGGATGGTCCCCCTACAGTCCATTCTACCTTCTCTCCGAGAGTGCGACTGGATGTGCTCGTTAGACCTTCAGGATGCTTACTACCACATCAAAATGCACAGAAGCT
Source organism: Protopterus annectens (assembly GCF_019279795.1). NCBI lineage: Eukaryota > Metazoa > Chordata > Ceratodontiformes > Protopteridae > Protopterus > Protopterus annectens. The sequence continues at coordinate 458,770,746 of NC_056749.1, forward strand.
CCCGGAGGTTTCTGCGCTACCGGCTGGGGGCCAGTCACTTTCAGTTCAGAGCCCTACCCTTTGGTCTCACCACAGCCCCCAGGGTGTTCACCAAGGCAATGGCAGTTGTAGTGGCTTACCTGAGTATTCAGGTGTTTCCATACCTGGATGACTGGCTCTTCGCTGCGCACAACGAGCATCGTGTCTGGCCCGAGATTATTTCATTCAATTAGCAGACCTACTGGGAATTACAGTCAGTGTTCACAAATCCCATTTAAAACCAGTACAAATTGTAGACTTCATTGGGGCATGGTTAGACTCTTTGCAGATGAAGGTATTCCTAACTCCAGACAGGATTCTACATCTCAGATGCCACATAGCTCAGATAGCGAACTCCAAGTCTACAAAGACGAGTGAGGTTCTCCGGGCTCTGGGCTCCATGGCTGCCGCCATATCTATTCTCCCTTATGCGTGCCTTCACATGCGGGTTCTTCAATGGACCCTGGCTGTTCAGTGGTCTTGGCTAGACCTGCCCATGGAATTTCCGATCAAGATCAGTCACGTCTGCAGGACATCTCTTCTTTGGTGGTTAACTTTACTGGAGATATCAAAAGGACGCCCGTTTGCGTCAACCCCAGTCCAAACTACAGTGACCACGGATGCCTCCCAACTCGGGTGGGGGGGTCACTGTTCGGGAAGGACAGTCCAAGGCACGTGGTCCCAGACAGAGACCAATTTGCACATAAATGTTCTAGAGATGAGGGCGGTGCTTTTAGCGTTGGAAGCCTTTCACACAGTCCTCCCTCTCGGATTAATTGCAATTCAGTCAGACAACATGTTGGTAGTCTGGTACATCAACAAGCAGGGGGGAACCAGATCCTACCCTCTGTCATGAGGCCATGAGAGTGTGGGAACGGGCGATTTCCACCGGTTGGTTTCTGATGGCAACGCACATCCTGGGGCACTCCAACATTTTAGCGGACAGATTGAGCCGGGCTATTCTGATGCCTTACGACTGGTCTCTGAAACAGTCAGTAGCGGAGGAGATTTTCCTTGCATGGGGTCGGCCTTGCTGCGATCTCTTTGCATCTCCTTCCAACGCGAAGTGCAGCGGGTTCTTCACTCTGATTCCCTCACCAAGGGAAGTCCCCAGAGACGCTCTAGTCCATGCGTGGCCCCCCCGGGCTTCTGTATGCTTATCCACCTTTATCTCTCATTCCGAAGTTTCTTCAGAAAGCTTGCCGACTATGGGTCAATGTGATCCTCATTGTCCCATTCTGGCCTCGTCAGGTTTGGTTCCCATTCCTTTGGACTCATCTCTTAGCTCCCCCGTGGGTTCTGGATCCCTGCCCGGATCTAATTTCCCATCCATCAGGGACACGTCCGCCCGATCTGGGCAGCCTCAAGCTAACAGCTTGGTTGCTCCAGTTCCGTTAATTGCCAGGACTCCCGGTCTTTCATCCCAGGTAAAATCAATTCTGGTGGCCTCTCTCTTAAAGACTCCACTAGGAAACTTTATTGCAGTAAATGGAAGCGCTTTTCCATTTGGGTGTCACAGAGAAAAATAGATCCCTTTACAGCCCCTGTTCCAGCGGTGTTGGACTTCCTGTCTGGTATCTTTCAGCAAGGAGCTAGTTCCTCCACAGTGAAAGTACAATTGTCAGCCATTTCCAGTTTTCATGTTGGTGAAGACAGCATGGCCTTAGCCTCCTCTAGGCTGTGTAAGGCTTTTCTTAAAGGTGCTTTTCTGTTACGGCCCCCTGTCAAGGATTCTGTACCCCCTTGGGACCTTACTTTTGTTTTACAGGCATTGGTGGCTCCTCCTTTCGAACCTGCAGCTTCGGTGGACTTAAAATTTTTGTCCTGGAAGACAGCTTTCCTAGTCGCCATCACATTGGCTAGGAGAGTTTCTGAGCTTCAAGCTCTGTCTGCCGTGCCTCCGTATTTGTTCTTCCATAAGGATAGGGTCTCCCTCCGTACTAACCCTTCCTTCTTACCTAAAGTGGCATCTGAAGCAAACATAAACCAGTCCATTAATCTGCCCGTTTCCTTTCCCAACTTCCAAAATAAAGGTGACTACAAACTCCATTTGTTAGATGTTCATAGACAACTTCATTTTTATCTTCATAGAACGAAGTCTTTCCGCAAGACTGACCAATTGTTTGTTTCTTTTTCCAAAGCGTTTATGGGAAAAGTTATTTCTAAAGTTTCTTTAGCCAGATGGATCACTCTTTGCATTTCACATGCCTACAAAGCAAAAGGTTTATATCCCCCTGGTATAGTTAAGGCTCACTTTACCAGGTCCATGGCGACTTCTGCTGCTTTTTGGTCCAGGGTTCCTTTGGACGATATTTGTTCAGCAGCGACATGGGCCAATTCACATATCTTCATTTCCCATTATAAATTGGATATCTGATTTCGAGGGGTAGAGCATCCTTTGGCTGTGCGGTGCTCAGGAATATTCTTTCATAAGCGCCTTCCAGGATCGGAGTAGCTGGGGACTCTGTCCCACAGGTTGCAGATAAAATGAAGTTAACTACTTCAGATAAAGAAGTTATGTACTCACCATAACGTTCCATCTGAGTAGTTATACTTCATTTTTCTGCAGCTTTCCCCCCGGACTTTATCCGGTTTTCAGGGTTGGTTTATTGGGTTGAGTTGCATATATATTGTTAGTTGCAGCAAACTCGATCTGAGAGAAGATAGGAGATGGTAGAGCATTATGGGTAAGGGGAGGAGCTCGGAGCTTGGAGCAGATGATAGAAAAAAGTTGCCGGCTCGGATCCGATACGGATCTGTATACCCACAGGTTGCAGAAAAATGAAGTATAACTACTCGGAACGTTATGGTGAGTACATAACTTCTTTTTAGTTCCTCCTGCATCTCCTGTTCCTACCCCGACTTGCAAGGACTGTTTCGGAGCCGGACAACATGGAACTGATGATTGTGGACCCTTCGGGTCTGACACCCTGAATAGGTTTGTCAGCCCCGACTGCCTGGATACCCTTGGCGCTGACCAAAGGAATCTCTGGGCCGACACTCACCGGTCGGGTCCGGGGAGGGTAGTTGGACCAACCTGTCGGTGCCGACTTTACCTCTCGGGACCTCGGTTGAGCTCGGTCCTGACCTCTGGCTCGGATCTTGGCGCAGACTATTTCCATCGGATCTGAAGGATTCTTCTCATCAGAACTGAGGGGCCTTCAAAGCTACGAGGAAGGCTTTGTCCGCCCTGACAACCACTCCATCAGTTCGAGCAGCTCCCTCCCTGAAAGCACTGTTGTCTGCTTCTTCATCACACATTCCTTTTAAGCGTAGATATCCTGAGCCTCAGAAAGCTTCATTGGGTGAGCCATGTTCTTCTGAGACCTCTAGGAAGAGACTCTGCAAGAGGAAGCGTTTGGACTCCTCACAGGAGTCAGTCACTTCAGATACTGACTTAGATGAGTCCGAAGGGTCGCCACGGTCCCCCTCTGAAGATATCTCCTTTGCTGATATCTTAGAGATTCTTAAACAGAGAAGTGGCTGGAAATCACTTAACCCTTCTGATGATGAGTCAGTTCTCCTGAAGACTTTTGGATCTCAACTCTCCACCTCTTAGGGGTCTCCACCCTTTGATGAGTTGCTGGAATTACTCACTCGAAGGGTTTGGGAGTCCCCAGACACCATGGAGCCTGTCCCTAGGAGGCCTAACAAATTTATTACCAGCCCACAAGACAGACTTTACCTTATCAAAGGAGTACCGGTTGATGCTATGGTGGTGGCGGCAGCCACCAAGAAGGAATTATCGGAGACGACTTCTGCTCATCCTTCTAATAGGGAATCTAGGATTATGGACAGATACGGGAAGCGTATGTTCACTTCAGCGGCCTTTGTCCTTCGATTGCTGAACTGCCTTACACATTTTGCCAGATTGCAAAGGGATCTCCTGAATGAGCAAGGAGATACCCTACAGGATCCTGTAGCTGCGGGAGTTTCGGACAAAATAACTTCCCAGCTCTCCACTCTTAATTCGATAGTGAACTCTTCCATGCATCTGTTCTCTTATGCAGCTGATGGTACGAGCAGGGCAGCAGGTACAGAATCGCTCTCAGGAGACATTCCTGGATACGCTTATGTTCCTTTGCGGAACCCCTTAAGACTTCCTTCATTAACACCCCCTTTGACGGTTCATCCCTTTTCGGACCTAAGATTAAGGAAACTCCTACCAGGAGTGAGAAAGACGGAAAGACCTTGTCTGTCATCGATGTACGTTTTTCTACCCCAAGCAGACCTTACCCCAAAGGGAGGGGAGATGGAAAGATATGGTTCCGGAAGTCTCAAGGATCTTTTAAAAACACTGATGGTGACACCCCCTCTAGAGGCAGAGCTGGGAGTAATAATGGAAGACGCCATCCACGAGGTAGAGGGGGCCCACAGAACCCATGTGACAGAGAGCAGTTCTTTTGCTCCTGAGAGGAGGCCTGACTGTCCATCTCTGGAGGCAGTTGGAGGACAACTATCTTTGTACCTAGGCACCTGGCTAAAAATAACAAAAGACAGCAGAGTACAAAGCATAACATCCAGAGGATACTCTATTCCCTTTGCCACCTCACCCCCTCTAATAAAGAAAATCCCAGACACCCAGTCACAGGGATCTAGCAACCTTAGAGGTCCAAAGGTTGCTGGACAAAAGAGTCATCCAGCCAGTCCCAGCAGACCAAAGAGGATGTGGAACTTACTCAAGGTTTTTTTTAGTTCCAAAGAAAACAGGGGACTGGAGACCTATTCTGGACCTAAGCAGACTAAACAAGTCTGTGAAAAAGATGAAGTTCCGGATGGTCATGCTTCAGTTAATACTTCCCTTTCTGGGGAAAGACAATTGGATGTATTCTATAGATCTTCAGGATGTGTACTAACACATAAAGATGGACAGACCATCCAGGGATCATCTACGCTTCTGGCTGGGAGCCAGCTATTATCAATTTCACGCTCTGCCCTTTGGTCTCACTACAGCCCCCAGTGTATTCACCAAATGTATGACAGTAGTCACTGCTCACCTGAGATGGTTGGGATTTCAGGTGTTAACATATCTAGATGACTGGCTCCTTACTGCCACCACCAAGCATCAACTCATTCATGCGAGGGACACAACCTTACACCTATGCAATCAATTGGGGATTACCATCAACTCAGAAAAATCTGCCTTATCGCCTTTGCAACAGACAATCTTCATCGAAGCAAAACTAAACACAGTTTCTATGACATTAAGTCTGTCTCCAGAAAGAATTTCTCTTTTACAAGAACAAGTATCAGACCTGTGTCCGAGAAAAAAAGCCCCAGTCTTAATGGTAATCCAATTGCTAGGATCGATGGCAGCAGCAATCATTGTCATTCCCCTTGCACGAATGCATATGCGAATTCTGCAATGGCTCCTATTCTCTCACTGGTCCTTTCAGGAACTTCCATTGTCACTTCAGATTGTCATAACAAATGCATGCAAGAAGGACCTTCAATAGTGGCTGACTTCTCAACATGTATCTCAGGGACATCCATTCTACCAAATCCCATAGCGACTGTGACCATGGGTGCTTCCATGATTGGGTGGGGGCATTTTCAGGGAAGAACAGCCCAAGGCATGTGGAAGAAACATGAGGCTCATCTGCATATAAATGTCCTGGAGATGAGAGCGGTACTTCTAGCGTTGCAGTCCTTTCAAGACTCTCTCTACCTGTGGGAACAATTGCAATTCAGACGGACAGCATGTCAGTAAATCTTGCTCCCTGTGTCGAGAGGCCATGGGAGTATGGCAGTGGGCAATCTCCTCCCATCGCTTTCTGTTAGCAATGCACATCACGGGGAAATCCACTGTGAGAGCAGACAAGCTGAGCAGGGCAATCTTACTGCCTCACAAGTGGTCCCTAAAGCAACAAGTAGCGGAAAGGATTTTCCGCAGGTGGGACCAGCCTTGCTGCGATCTTTTTGTAACCCCAACAAACACGAAATTCAGCAGCTACTTTGCCCTAATTTCCCAGCCGGGGGAAGCCCCAAGGGATGCACTGGTGCACAGTTGACCCCTGGGTCTCCTTTATGCATTTCCCCCTTCCCTGTGATTCCCAAGGTATTACAGAAAGCAAAACTACTGGGAAGGACCATGATACTAATAGCCCCTTACAGGCCTCCAGCCTCATCTTTTAGAAGAACCCTGGATCCTGGACCCAGTTCTGGATCTGTTGACCCATTCATTGGGGGCTCTTCATCCTTCAGTTCATTCTGTCAAACTAACAGCACGGCTGCCACAATTCCCACAATAGCCAGGATTTACAACCTCTCAACTGAGGCCCAACATATTATAACATCCTCTCATAAATCATCTACCAGAAAGTTATATCTTAACAAATGGAAGAGGTTTTCCTTATGGGCCTCTCAGAATGATGTTGATCATTACCTAGCTCAGATCCCATCTATATTGGAATTCCTGACTAAACTTTTCAACAAAGCAGCGGCTGCAGCTACCATCAGAGTTTAATTAGTAGAGATATCAAATTTTCATTTTGACTTCCAAGGCTCTAACGTCATGTCGCATCAACTTGCTAAAGCCTTTCTTAAAGGTACCATTCATTTGAGGCCACCAATCAGAGCTCCAGTCATGCCATGGAATCTAAATTTTGTTCTATCCAGAATCATACTACTCCCTTTTGAACCAGCCTCATCCTGTTCTTTGAAATTCCTTTCATGAAAGACTATTTTTATGATAGCCATTACTTCTGCTCGGCAGATTTCTGAGCTGCAAGCCCCAACCATCAAACCTCCTTATCTGATTTTCCATAATGACAGAGTTTCGCTCTGACCTAATCCATCCTTTTACCAAAAGTTTGTTCAGAGGCAAATCTTAACCAATCTATTGAATTGCCAGATGTCCTTCAAGGATGCATCTGCAGTCATCACATATGGGTTGTCCTGCCTCAGGCAGCCCTTCGGTCGGCCGGATTCCAAAGTCTGGGTCCGGCGTTGGCTGATGTCGCCCTTTCCCCGACGTCAGAGCGCCTGGGGTATAAAAGCGTCAGCCGACGCCATCTTCCTCAGTCTTTCTTGCCGCGTGGTGCCCGAAGCAGAAGCAGTTTGCAAGTGCCGGTCGGCCAGCTCCTGTAATTCAGCTGCCGAAGACTTCAAAAGCTAAGTATCCCGTTGGGGACTCTTTCTTGCCTCAGCCGATGTCAGATAAAGTTAATAATTGCTTAACTTGTGGGAAACAAATACCTCATAAGGATTTCCACTCTTACTGCCTCCCCTGCCTAGGCCCAGACCACGACATCTCGGCCTGTTCAGCCTGTGCTTCCTTCAACCGACGCACTCTTAGACGTCGGGCGGAGTTTGCAGAGGAATTTTTTGGGGCTAGTTTTTCATACAATATGCCGTCGGAGACTCTGACTTCACATTTAACAAAGAAACGGAAGGACAAGGACCGACACACGCGGGCCGTGGTTTCGTCTGAAACCACGGCCAGGCCTACCACGAGTGTCTCGGTCTCGGCTGAAACCGAGTCCTTGGTACTTCCGACCCCCGAAACCGCTCAACCGACAACCTCGGCCCCGGAGGCCCCTGCTGAGTCGGTTATTGAATTTCCTTCAGAAACTGGTGTCTTGGAAACTTCCTACACCATTCCTCTAGACAAAACTACACCAGCACGTGGTGCAGCCAGGCCTCCTGCATCCATGTCCATAAAGGCATTCACCAGGGCTAAAGCTGCTAAACACACAAAAGCTATGCCTCCCAGGGTTATTCCTCAGGGACCCACTACAAGTTCGCAGATTCTAACCTTAGCAGAGGACCTTATTTCCTTAATTAGGGGCTCTCAACCCCATCCGGACAGGGGCTCTCAACCTCCTCTAGACAAAAGGCCCAGGGTTGAGCCCTCTGATCCCCACTCCTCAGAGGAGGCCTCTGATGGCTCTGCTCTCTCAGACTACCAGGAGGAGGCTTTTTCGGCCTACGAGGACTCTGATGCAGAGGAATCTATCCCCTCGGCCTCCCCTCTTGAAGAACTATCCTTCGGGGAGACCCTTCACACTATGAGAGAGCATTTCAAATGGCAGGGCCAGGAATTCTCTGATTCCAGGAAAAGATTAATAACTTTTCTGCATTTACCTCAGCATAGACCTTTGGCTATTCCTCCTGTTTTGAATGTCATTGATGATGTGTACTCTGAGTCCAGCATAACCCCTGACACTCTTCCTCCAGCCCCTGTCAAACCCGATAGGTACTACAGGGTCCCGGACTCGCATCATTTTCTTTACAAGGCCCACTCTGCTGATCCAGAAACTATTTCCCAGGGCCCTAAAGGGGTTGCAGCTGCCACCACTAAAAATCCACTCCCCTCTGAAAGGGAGTACAGGGCTTTAGAGAGATGGGGTAAAAAAGTGTATACTTCTGCTACTCTTTCTATGATGGCATTAAATTGTCAGTTTCATATGATACAGTACCAAGAGTATTTGTTAGATGAATTGCATAAGAAACTGTCTTCACCTGAACCCCTAGATCACAAATCACTTCAGGATCTGGTACATAACTCCCAGCAGGTTAGCAACCATTTCTTGCAGTGTGGTTATGATGCATTGGAAGCTTCATGTAGGTCAGCTATGACAGGTGCAGTCATACGTAGGCATGCTTGGCTGAATGAACAATCTCTGCCAGACCATGTTAAAGCTAAGCTTCTGGATGCTCCACTGGAAAAGCAAAAGTTATTTGGCTCCACTGCCCAGGAGGTCTTAAAGAAATTTGAGGAAAAGGCAAAATCTGTACAAACAGTCAAAGATTTTCTACAAGTACAACCACCAAGATTCATCAGAAATTGGCCTACCAAGAATTGGTCCTTTCCGGACACAGAAAGATTTCAGAGAGGTAAGAACAGGCGTGCCAGAGGTAGAGGGCAAGCTAGAGGCTCCTACAGAGGACGTCAATGGCAGCCTCCCAACCAGAGAGGTAGTGCAGGACCTACAACTGCTGCACAAGGACAGACTCAATGACTTTGCTTTGACTCCGCCAACCAGGGCTCAATTAGAAGCACCTTTGGGCGGAAAGCTTTCTTTATTCTTAGAAAATTGGCACAGTATTACAAGAGACAAATGGACACTTCAAATAATAGACAAAGGATACAGGTTCCATTTTCACACATTGCCAAAAACAAAAGGCATGCCAGACCTGCCACCAAATCAAAGGGCAGAGGCTTTGAAACAAATCTCCAACTTAATGCAAATGAAAGCTATAGAAAAGGTTCCTCTTTCAGAACAAGGCCAATGATTTTATTCCAGACTATTCCTTGTTCCAAGAAAAGAAAATCAATGGAGGCCTAGTTTCGACTTGTCCGCACTGAATACTTATCTCATTGTGCCAAAATTCAAAATGCTGACTCTACAGCAACTCCTAGCAACTCCTTCCCATGCTGGGCAAGGGGTCTTGGCTGGTGACTCTAGACCTCAAGGAGGCATACCTGCATGTCCCTATCAGACAAAGTTGCAGAAGACACCTCCGATTTCTTGCAGGTTCAGAGCATTATCAGTTCTCAGCATTGCCCTTTGGCTTATCTACTGCGCCCAGAGTATTCACGAAATGCCTGGCATCAGTAATTGCACACTGCAGACTTCAAGGGATTCAAATATACCCATATCTGGACGACTGCCTTATACAAGCGGACAGCCAACAAACTTTGGTAAAGGACTTGAATTATGCCATCCACCTACTGCAGACCTTGGGATATACAGTCAACATTCACAAATCAAGACTTGTTCCATCCCAAAGAATAACTTTTCTGGGTGCGGATCTAGACACAACCACCCAAATGGCTTTTCTCACAGAAGAAAAACAAAGACAACTACCGGATTACTTCAAGAATCTGACAAGACAAACTCAGCTGACTGCAAGGAAAATCCTGCAGGCCCTGGGTTACATGGCATCTTGCATTCTTCTGATTCCACAAGCAAGGCTGCATATGAGGAAACTACAATGGTACCTAAGGAGTTTATGGACTCAGCACAGTCACAGCTTAGAAACTTTGATCCCACTCATTCCATGCCTCCAAAAGGAATTTCTGTGGTGGGCTCAAGCAAGCCAGTCAAACAGGGGTCTGCCCTTCAGCAAACCAATAGCCAGCCAAACCATTACAACCGACGCTTCAGACCACGGTTGGGGAGCACACATGGAGGGCAGATGTATTCAAGGACTATGGTCACAAAAGGAGCTACGCATGCACATAAACCAAAAGGAAATGCTGGCAGTGATACATGCAATCGAGGCCTTCAAACTCTTTCTGCATCAAGGCCACCTGCTAATAAGGACAGACAACACCACAGTTATGTGGTACATAAACAAGCAAGGAGGCACCCATTCCTACCCTCTTTGCAGACTGGCAATGAATCTATAGGAACTTTCCTTGAAATTCAATATAGAGCTGCAATCCCAGTTTGTGCCAGGAAAAGACAATATACTGGCGGACAGCTTAAGCAGAAATATCATGGATGCACACGAATGGATGCTGCACCCAGACATCTTCCTACAGATAACACAATCATGGGGAAGGCCGGACATAGATCTTTTTGCCTCCCCCCACAATCATCAGCTGAAGAAATTCTGCTCAAGGACATAACCACCCACAAGCATGGAAAGTGGACGCCCTCTCTTTCAGCTGGAAAACTCTAACAGTGTATGCATTTCCACCTCTTCCATTAATGACCAAGGTCTTACTGAAGATCAGGACAGAGCAGCCAAAAGTGATTCTGATAGCTCCGGACTGGCCAAGACAGCACTGGTACCCACTGTTAAAGAGCATGTCACGCACAAAACCATGGCCTCTTCCTCAATGGCCACTTCTCCTGACACAGCACAATTACAAAACTCTCCATTCCAACCTGAAAACCTTGCAACTAACAGCCTGGAAAATACCTTGACTCCTCCTCAGGATAAGCTATCCAAGAGAGTGAAGGATATCATCATGGAAGCTCGCCGGCCTTCCACAAGAAAGGCATATTCAGCAAAATGGAAAAGATTTCACACTTGGAGCACCACAAAGGGCCTAGATGCGACAGTGATGAACATGGCACATATCCTGGAATACTTGGCAGAAATGCTCCACAATGGCCTGTCTTGCTCTTTTATTAAAATTCATGCTTCAGCAATTTCAGCAGAGTACAATACTGATCCACCTGTCTTTTCTCATCCTCTCCTAAGACAGTTTCTAAGAGGAATTAAAAACATCAATCCTCCAAGGAAACCTCCAGTACCTACTTGGGACCTTAACTTCGTGTTGGAAAAACTAACTCTGCCTCCCTTTGAGCCAGCAGCATCTGCAGAACTGCAGTTCCTGTCTTGGAAGACTGCCTTCCTACTGGCCATAACCTCAGCAAGAAGAGTATCTGAGTTACAGGCCCTCATGGCAGTACAGCCATTTCTTATTTTTCATCAGGACAGAGTCTCATTGAGAACCAATCCTTCATTTATGCCAAAGGTGGTATCCAGGGTCTCATTAAACCAAGCTATTCACCTGCCTACCTTCTTTCCAAATCCACAAAACAAAGGGGAGAAACTTCCGCACACCCTGGACATACACAGACAGTTGCGCTACTACTTGGACAGAACTAAAAGCTACAGAAAAACTGACCAGTTTGTAGCATATGCTGCTGGTGCACAAGGAAAAGCAATTTCCAAACAGACAATTTCAAAATGGATATGGAATTGCATTCGTTTTTTGTTATTCCTTTCATGGAAAAACTGTGCCAGCTAACATTAGACCTCATTCCACCAGAGCCACAGCCACCTCCACAGCCTTCTTAAGAGGGGTGGCTACCAAGGACATTTTAGAAGCTGCTACATGGAGCTCCGTGCATCCATTTTCCAAGCATTACAATTTACCTTTATATTCCAGATCCAGAGCAGTCTTTGCTACGGCAGTCCTGCAGGGCATTTTAGCTACACCATCCTTTACATAGATCCTCCACCCCCAGATGGGCTATGGTATTCTACCCATATGTGATGACTGCAGATGCATCCTTGAAGGACATAGTACTGTTTTGTACCTACCATAAATGTAGATGTCCGATAGGTATGCATCTGCAGTCAGGTTTAACCCTCCCTCCTTCCCCTCTTTGGTATTTATTGGGTACTTTTCCCTCTCATAGCTAGCTGGGGTTATCTATTATGGTGTATTTGTTTTATATATAGATATATATATATGTATATACATATATATTTCTGTGCATGTGTGGAATTTATTGTTTTTCTCCAAATTTAGCCTTCCTTTGAGGGCACCTGGCATCTGGGGCAAGAAACACTGAGGAAGATGGCGTCGGCTGATGCTTTTATACCCCAGGCACTCTGACGTCGGGGAAAGGGAGACATCAGCCGATGCCGGACCCAGACTTTGGAATCCGGCCGACCGAAGGGCTGCCTGAGGCAGGACAACCCATATGTGATGACTGCAGATGCATACCTATCGGACATCTACATTTATGGTAGGTACAAAACTGTACTTTTTCTTTCCCCAGTACACAAATATGATGGAACACATGCTGCACAAACTTGATGTTCATAGACAACTACGATTTTATATAGACAAAATGAAACAATTCAGGTCAACGGATCAACTATTCATTTCCTTTTCAGAGTCAGAGAAGGATGCCTCAATGAAAAAAGTAACCTTGCCAAGGTGGCTATCAGATTGCATTTCCTTCATTTATAATTCACAAAATGCCCCCTTGCAACAAAAAGTAAAGCCCCACTCTACTAGAGCTATTTCAACCTCATTAGCATTTTCTGCAAGGTTACCATTAGACTCTATTTGTACAGCAGCTACCTGGTCAACACCTCATACTTTTATCACTCATTACAAAGTAGACAAGGCCTCCACGGACAGGGCCTCCTTTGGTTCCACAGTTCTGAGGAATATACTACCCGAGAAGATGGTGCTTGGGACACTACCCATTAGTAAAGAATGAATGGTGAGATAGAACAACTTCACATAAAGAAGTTATGTACTCACCATAACATTCCATGTGAGTTGCTCATCTCGTCTTCATTCTTACATCCCACCCTCCAACCCCCATCCTGTCTACTTGAGGTCCATATAGAGTGCTTTGTCTCTTATCCAACTCTGAGTGGCATATTTGTACTACTAAGAAGTCATGCAGCAAACAAGATATGAGGGAAGATCAAGATGCATCATGGGATAGGGAGTTAGCCTCGAGCTGGTTGAAGACCTTGAGCTTTTGCAGTTGGCTGAGTCGGAGCCGAGGATTGGCTCCGAACCCATCAGTAAAGAATGAATGCGAAATAAACAACTCACATGGAACGTTATGGTGAGTACATAACTTCTTCTTTTGGTCATTAAAGTTGATTTTTAACCGGTCATGTGTGGATGGTCCTTCAAGTGCCTACTTCTGTGGATTATCTTATTTATTTGACATTTTTGTCTTGGTGTTACAGTGCGTGTATATAGTTGTCTAGTGTTTAATATGTTTTGAATTTAGACAGGACTGGTCTGTATTTGCTCTGTTCCCTGGCAGACAAGATTCAGGGATTCAAAAAATTTATGGCCTACGGCCATAGGATGCCACTACAGGACTTTGCACTCTGTTTCAGTCATCTTAAAATTGAATGCGAGGCAAGTTCCTTCTTTGAAACTAGGACCCTTCAGGGACATAGGGGCAAACTAGTTTTGAAAGGTCTGATCCTTCAGTAATCAGAGGAGTGTCCACCCAGGCTTTATCTTCCATTGTCAGTCTTTCTGTGTCTCCCAGTTTTAATAGGGAAAAATCTAAACAAAAAGACAAGGAAAATTTAAAAAGAAGGAAAGGGAGAAAGACAAGCCATTTGAAAAGAAGTCAGATAAGACCAGGAAATGGTCTTCTGTCCTATTAGAACCCATGGATCTGGCACCAAAAATTCCTTGGCAAGTGGATCTGACTCCTCCTCGGATCTGGTCACTGACACCTCTCCCTCATTTTTAGCCTGTGTTCGGAGAGTCCTTTGCTCCATTCACCTTTCTTGCAGGAGCGGTGCTCATTGAGACCACCTTCAGTGGCTTCATAGTCCACGTCCATTTGATCATCAAGGAGCTTTACTGAGGCAGATGACAAGATGATGCCAAGGTTCCTTTGGATGCAAGTTCAACTAGGAGTTCTCCTGGTACCATTCACACAAGATGCACCGAGAATGGCACCAACAGCCCCTTCATTAACATCTCCTATTGTGGTTTGTCCTTTGAATTTGAGTCCCATAGGTCCGATTTTTCTAGGAGGACCCATGTTGGAGCCGATAGTCTTGTTCAACTTCGACTCTGACAATATCCCATTCTATCTTAACTCCGATGTCACTGTATCAGGATGAGTCTCTGAGCCAAAGCATCAATGCTGGGGCTCAGGAAGTGGATTTGACGCTGAAACTGTCAGAAGCATCTCTTTTCCTCAACCCTTCTGCACTCGATAACTTGACTTGGATATCGACTTTGGATCTGCTGCCTGTTGGGTTGGTTGAGGCTCCTCCTACATCTCAGCACATTAGTATGGGAGTCTTCTTGGGCCCCAGTCTCTGTGTCCCCTTTTGAAAGGGTTCTTGCTAGGTCAAGTGAAGAGATGCATTCTACACACACTGCTCCTCAAGATCCCCTCTATAGTATGTCACTTTTCATGACGTTTTGGAATTGATGAAACAGCAAGAGGGTTGGTCCCAGATGCATCCCTACACCCCCTCCCCAAGTAATCTGTTTTCCTTGAGACGTTTGGAGCTGACTGTTCTACCTTCTGGGTGGTACTGTCTGCTGACATGCTTATAGACCTGGTAGCTCAGAGGGCTTGGAAGGATCCTGATACAGTGGAATCAGTTCTTAAGAAGCTAGATAGAATCTTGATCACATCTAAGGGCAGAACACATTGGGGCAAGGATTCCCAGTAGATGCCATAATTGTGGCGGCAGCCGCAAAGAAGGAGCTCTCTGCAGAGAGAACTTCTGTCAATCCTCCTAACAGGGAATCAAGAGATGGACAGATCTGATATATGGACAGACGTTTCAGCGACTAGTGCTGAACTACCTGGCTCACATGATGCGTTCCTTGAGGGATTTGACTAAGGAACTCAACAAGTCCCTTTCAGGTAACATATTGATGGACAGCCAGAAAAGAGTGGAGTCTAATTTGTTTACTTTACAATGTTCAATATATCTATATGTCTGCTTTCTAACACAGCTCATGGCATGGTGAAAGCAGCAGGAACTAGAATAGCCATTCACTGGTATGTCTGAATGCAATTGTCTGGCTTTGCGGAATGCTTCAGTACTTCCTTCCTTAACTCCCCTTTGATGGTTCCACACTTTTTAGACCAGAGGTTAAGGAAACGCTCACCAGGAGCAAGCAGGATGGTAAAATCCTTTCTGCCACTGGAGTCTGCTTCTCCACTCCTCAGAAAACCTTTTCCAGGAACTAGAGAGTGGTTAAGAAGATGTGGTTCAGGAAATCTTAACTGATGTCCTTCAAGAATGCAACTGCAGTCATAACATATGGGTTGTCCTGCCTCAGTCAGCCCTCGGTCGGCCGAATTCCAAAGTCTGGGTCCGGCGTCGGCTGGTGTCGCCTCCTCTCCGACGTCACAACGGCTGGAGTATAAAGGCATCGGCCGACGCCATCTTCTTCAGTCTTTCTTGCCGCGTGGTGACCGAAGCAGAAGCAGTTCGCAAGTGCCGGTCGGTCAGCTCCTGTGTTTTCAGTACCGAAGTCATCTAAAAGCTAAGTACCCCGTTGGGGAACATTTATTCCTGCCTCAGCCGATGTCAGAACAAATTGAGAAAGTTAATAATTGTTTGTCTTGTGGTAAACAAATACCTCATAAGGACTTCCATTCTCTCTGCCTTCCCTGCCTGGGCCCAGACCACGACGTCTCGGCCTGTGCTGCCTGTGCCTGCTTTAATAAGCGCACTCTCAGGCGCCGGGCAGAATTCGCCGAGGACTTCTTCGGTGAATCCTTTGCTTATACCATGCCGTCGGAACTACCGACAACCCAATCTGCTACAAAACGCAAGGACCGGGACCGACATCCTCGGCCCGCGTCCGCTACCGATGTTTCTCCTAAACCCTCTACTAGCGCTCCGGCTCCTTTGGAAGTGGTAAATCTACCGCTCCAGGCCGACGACACAGCGATTACACGACCTTCGGTGTCGCAGATCTCTCCGGTGCCGGTTGTTGATTTTCCTCCGGAAACCGAAGTTCTGGATCTACTCGACACCATTCCTATGGACAAGGTAACACCTGCACGTGGGGCTGCTAGGCCTCCTGTTTCCATGTCCATCAAGGCCTTTGCACGTGCTAAGGCCGCCAGTCAGGCCAAGGCCCATCCTAAACCTGCCCAGGCCTCTTCTTCTGATAAGCAGATCATGTCTCTGGCTGCAGACCTTATTTCCCTTATCAGGGGGTCTCGGCCTCATCCGGACAGGGGTTCTCAGCCACCTGCAGAGAAAAGGCCTAGAACTGAGCAGGCGGACAACCTCTCCTCGGATGAAGCTTCTGGGGATTCTGAGCACTCTGACACTCAAGAAGAACCCTTCCAGGCCTACGAGGACTCTGAGGCTGAGGAATATATTCCCTCTGCCTCCCCTCCAGAGGATTTCTCATTTGGGGAAGTTCTGCATTCCATGAGGGAACATTTTCAATGGCAGGGTCAGGAATTCTCTGACTCCAGGAAAAGGCTACGTACTTTCCTCAAGCTCCCCCAGCACAGACCTCTGGCTATCCCTCCAGTTATGAATGTTTTGGATGATGTTTTCTCTGACTCCAGTGCCAACCCTGACTCTCTTCCTCCTGCTCCTGTCAAGCCGGACAGATATTATAGGGTCCCTGACACTCACAAGCACCTCTTTAGGGCCCACTCTGTGGATCTAGAAACTATTTCACAGGGCCCCAAGGGAGTGGCTTCCTCCTCTGCCAAAAACCCACTGCCAGCTGACAGAGAAGCAAGGTCCCTGGAGAGATGGGGTAAAAAAGTATATACCTCTACTACCCTAGCCATGAGGTCTCTTAACTGCCTTTTTCACATATTTCAGTACCAAGATTTTCTCCTGGATGATTTACAGAAAAAGGTAGCCTCTTCTGAGCCTATTGATAAAAAGGTACTGCAGGATCATATACATAACACTCAGCAGGTTAATAACCATTTTCTGCAGTGTGGTTATGATGCACTGGAAGCTTCATGTAGGGCAGCTATGACTGGGGCTGTAATACGTAGACATGCTTGGTTGAAGGGTCAATCTTTGCCTGACCATGTTAAAGTAAAGTTACTGGATGCACCTTTGGAGAAACAAAATATTTTTGGTGCTACTGCACAAGATGTATTGAAATCCATAGAGGAAAAAGCAAAGTCAGTACAGACAGTCAAGGATTTCCTTCAGGTTCAGCCACCCAGATTCAGCAGAAACTGGCCCTCAAAGAATTGGTCCTTCCCCGGCTCTGACAAGTTTCAAAGGGGAAAAAGCAGACGAGCCAGGGGTAGAGGTCACACCGAGGATCTTACAGGGGACGCCAACGGCAACCTCCAAATCAAAGAAGTGGCGCAGATAGTTCAGCTGCACCACAAGGACAATCACAATGACTTCACTTTCGTACCGCCTACAAGGGTTCAAAGAGAAGCACCTTTGGGCGGAAAATTAGCCTTATTCTCACAAAACTGGCATATCTTAACCAAGGACAATTGGATTCTGGATTTGATAGACAAAGGCTACAGATTCCACTTCCACACATTACCAATAAGACAAGGCATGCCGAACCTGCCACATCATCAAAGGGCAGAGGCACTCGCTCAAGTTTCCAAGCTATTAAGTATAAAAGCAATAGAAAGGGTTCCTCCTCAGGAGCAAGGCCAGGGATTTTATTCAAGACTATTCCTTGTTCCAAGAAAAGAAAACAAATGGAGACCCATACTGGGCTTGTCAAATCTAAACACTTTCCTCATTGTGCCAAAGTTCAAAATGCTGACGTTGCAGCAACTTCTTCCCATGCTGGGCAAGGGGGTCTTGGCTGGTCACTCTGGACCTCAAGGAGGCATACCTGCATGTCCCAATCAGACAAAGCTGCAGAAGATACCTCAGATTTCTTGCAGGAACAGAGCATTATCAATTCTCAGCATTGCCGTTTGGCTTGTCTACTGCGCCCAGAGTGTTCACGAAATGCCTGGCATCAGTAGTGGCACACTGCAGACAGCAGGGGATTCAAATATACCCCTACTTGGACGACTGCCTCATACAAGCAGACAACAAACAAACCTTAAAAGGGAATTTGGACTATGTCATGCATCTACTGCAGGCCTTGGGATACACGGTCAATATTCAGAAGTCAAAATTACTACCATCCCAACAGATTACATTCCTAGGAGCCAAACTGGACACGGAAACACAAATGGCCTACCTCACAGAGGAAAAACAGCAGCATTTACCAGATTACTTCAAAGGCCTAGCAAAGCTTTCCCAGCTGACTGCAAGGAAAATCCTGCAGGTCCTGGGTTTCATGGCATCTTGTATTCTTCTGATACCTTTGGCAAGACTTCATATGAGAAAGCTGCAATGGTATTTAAAAAACTTATGGTCTCAACACAGCAACAGCCTAGAGGACATAATCCCACTTATTCCATGCCTGCAGAAGGAATTGCTTTGGTGGGCTCAAGCCAGTCAACTAAACAAAGGCATGTCTTTCAACAGACCTCAAGCAGGCCAAATGATCACAACAGACGCCTCAGACCATGGATGGGGGGCGCACATGGAGGGCAGGTGCATTCAAGGTCTATGGACGCCAAAGGAAAGACATCTGCACATAAACCAAAAGGAGATGTTGGCAGTGATACATGCCATCAAGACTTTCGAAAAATCACTACAAGAAGGACATCTGCTAATAAGGACAGACAACACCACTGTCATGTGGTACATAAACAAGCAGGGAGGCACTCATTCTTATCCGCTCTGCAGACTAACAATGCTTCTCTGGGAAAAATCCCTGAGCCTGAACATACATTTACAATCCCAGTTTGTACCAGGCAGGGACAATGTACTGGCGGACAATCTGAGCAGAAATTTCATGGATCCACACGAATGGATGTTGCACCCTCACATTTTCTCTCAACTGACAAGGACATGGGGAATACCGGACGTAGATCTTTTTGCTTCCCACTTAAGTCATCACCTAGAAAAGTTCTGCACAAGGACTCACCACCCTCTAGCTTGGAAAACGGATGCTCTCTCCTTCAGCTGGAATTCTCTAAAAATTTATGCATTCCCTCCTCTACCTCTGCTGACCAAGGTGATACTGAAAATAAAAGCAGAACAACCAACAGGCATATTGATAGCTCCAGACTGGCCAAGGCAACACTGGTACCCACTGCTATTGACCATAACTCGGACCAAACCATGGCCTCTGGCCCTATGGCCCCTGCTCCTAACGCAACACAATTACAGGACTGTACATCAAGACCTGAAAACATTGCGTCTGACAGCCTGGAGACTTCCATGATTTCAACACCTAACTCTCTTTCAAAATCTGTTCAACAGATCTTGCTGGAAGCACGCAGACCTTCCACCAGAAAAACCTATTCAGCCAAGTGGAAGAGATTCAGCATCTGGAATGCCAAAAAGGGTCAGGACACGGAACTACTGAGTATCCCTCAGATATTGGAATACTTGGCAGAACTATTCCATACTGGACTCTCATACTCCTCAATAAAGATTCATGCCTCAGCAATCTCAGCAAAATACAACTGTGACCCTCCAGTGTTTTCACATCCTCTGCTAAGACAGTTTTTAAGTGGGATAAAGAATATCAAACCTCCCAGAAAACAGCCAGTACCTGCATGGGACCTCAACTATGTGTTGGAAAAACTAACTCTTCCTCCCTTTGAGCCAGCAGCTTCCTCAGAAATGCAATTTCTTTCATGGAAGATGGCCTTCTTATTGGCAGTCACTTCTGCAAGAAGAGTTTCGGAGATACAGGCACTCATGGCAGTGCCCCCCTTCCTCATTTTCCATCAAGACAGAGTCTCCCTAAGAACCAATCCTACATTCATGCCAAAAGTTATTTCCAGGGTGTCTCTAAATCAAGCTATTCATCTGCCTACATTTTTCCCCAATCCTCAAAATAGGGGGGAAAAATTACTGCATACCTTGGACATACACAGACAACTACGCTACTACTTGGACAGAACTAAGGCCACGAAAGTCTGACCAACTGTTTGTAGCCTATGCTGCTCGAGTACAAGGAAAGGCAATTTCCAAACAAACAATTTCAAAATGGATTGGACATTGCATCAGATTTTGCTATTCTTTTCATGGAAAAGGTGTGCCAGCCAATATTAGGCCACACTCCACCAGAGCTATAGCCACTTCCACAGCTTTCCTAAGAGGAGTGGCAACAAAGGACATTTTAGAGGCTGCTACATGGAGCTCCGTGCATACATTTACCAAGCACTACCACCTGCCATTATACTCCAGATCCCGAGCAGGCTTTGCTTCGGCAGTCCTGCAGGGGATTATAGCTACACCATCCTTATCATAGTTCCATCCACCCCCAGCTTGGCTATGGTATTCAACCCATATGTTATGACTGCAGTTGCATTCTTGAAGGACATAGTACAGTTTTGTACCTACCATAAATGTAGATGTCCGATAGATATGCAACTGCAGTCAGATTTTCCCACCCTCCTGCCCCTCTGTATCCTTCTTTTTGGGTCCCTACCCCTCTTCCCTTCAGCTGGGGGTATCTCCTATGGTGTATCTGTTTATTACTGTTGTGCATGCTTGGGATTATTTTTTTTATCCATTTACCCTTCCTAAGTGGGCACCTGACATCTGGGGCAAGAAACACTGAAGAAGATGGCGTCGGCCGATGCCTTTATACTCCAGCCGTTGTGACGTCGGAGAGGAGGTGACACCAGCCGACGCCGGACCCAGACTTTGGAATTCAGCCGACCGAGGGCTGCCTGAGGCAGGACAACCCATATGTTATGACTGCAGTTGCATATCTATCGGACATCTACATTTATGGTAGGTACAAAACTGTACTTTACCCATCCAGTCATCCAGATTGCATTTGAAGAGGGTCAATGAGGTGCTGTGTTTGACATCAAGTGGGAGTCTATTCCAAAGGTGTGGTAACCTGTGGGACACAAATCTGTCCTTCCAGTAGGTTCTATTAATGTCGCATACCAGGTTTAGGTCTTTAGGGTGAGTAAGCTGTGTACCATTTGACTATTTGACTTGCAAATATGCGGCATTTCCAATAAAGCAGGGTCAGAGATTGCCTTATATTTAAGGCAGAGATCACCTCTGAGTAGTTTGTATGAAACAGAATAAATTGGCAGTGATTTCAGACGATCCACATAGGACAGATGCTGAAGACCTTGAATTTTCCTTGTGAGGAACCTTTGTGGTTTCTCCAGTTGCTGCGGATGCTTGGAAAGGTACATACCAAAAGGAGCATTGTACTGAATTATTGGCCTGATGAGGGAATAGTACAGGGAGGTTATAAACTTCTTTTTTTTCTGGAGGCAGTGCTCTTACTTATGAGATGAGCAATATAGAATGCCCTTTTTACCACTGTGGAGACATGGTGAACAAAGGTAAGATTGCTGTCAACCTGTGTGCCCAGGTCTCTCACCACTGAGTGCGTACTTAGGGTATTGCTATTGATGTGGTAGATAGCAGGAATATCGCCCTTACCGAAAGGGTTTTTGCATTGAGTTTAAGGCCATGACTTTGGCACCAATCATTTGTCTGTGTAAGACCCTGTTGTAGGATGTTGACATCATTTGGAGATTCTATGACTGGTGCCAGTTTGCAGTAATCAGCAAACTTTGTCAGCCACAGACCTTTAGGTTTTGCTTGTACTTTGGAGAAATAGATTCCAGAAAGTAGAGATCCCAGGACTGATCCCTGTAGAACACCACTGGTTACAGGTCTGCTGTTGGAGGTGGATTCCCCTATTTTGACTATATGTGTTCTATCAGTGAACCAGTTAGCGACCCATCTAACGATGTAAGGGTTGATACCTAGCTTGGAGAGTTTACAGTGTTGCCCAAGTAGTGGATACTGTCAGAAGCCAAGTCTGGGTAGGCTGTATGCACTGATTTCCCCTTATCCAGGGCCTTGGTGACTGTCTCAAAGAGTCCACCAGTTTTAGCAGGCATGATCTCCCTTGGACAAATCTAAACTGAGTAGGGTCAAGTGTTCAGAGATTACCTGTATCTTTGTTGATGAGGTCCATGATGATTCGCTCCATGGCCTTGGAAATGAAGCTAGTAGGTCTATAGTTCCCAGGGTCAGTGGAAGCACCACCTTTGTGCAAGGGAATAATGGTGGCTGTTTTCCATTCAGCTGGGAAAAAGCTGGTGCTTAGACTGTGACTGAAAAAAGTACCCAATGGTGTTGCTAATTCTTGTTGGAGCCCATGTAGGACCAGCCTGGGATGTTATCAGGTCCCATAGAAGTTGTGTTTTTGGCTTTAGAAAGGGCATTTGCGACCTGCTCTTTAGAATTACAAGGTAGGGGACAGGTAGTAGGGATGTCATGGGGTACGTGTGGCGGGGACAGGGGAGAGAAGTTTACACAGAACCTGTTTGCCAACAGGTTAGCTATGTCCACAGGCTCAGTATGCGTGGTATCATTAACTACCAGTTTGGCACAAATCTGGGTCTTTCCTTTTAGGTTATGGATGTAACGAATGCCTTATGGCTGTCCTTGGTTGAGGAACCTAATTTGGATTCGTAATTTGCTTTGGTGGACTTCACAAGAAGTCTTATTTACTTGTTTAGGCTGAGAGGGAATGTTTCCAGTTTAGGGCTCACCCCCTCTTACTCTTGGCAGCGTTTTCCTCTTGCGTTCATAGATATGTTTTCTCTGTGCCCATTCAGTTTTACCAGTATAGAAGGCTGTACAGGTAGAACAGGTGGCCAGATATACCAGCCCTATACTGTGGCAGTTGCCGGGAATGGGGTGTATAACAGTTTTTAGGCCATTCATGATAAGGATAAAGTTCATCCTCAAGAATAAACTTACAGCTACCACAGCATTTAGTACCCTTTTAAGAGATGTCATTGCCTGAAAACTTAACTGTGGATTCCATTAAATTTTTAATATTATGAGCCCTTTTACAAACGAAACATGACATCTCACCCAGAATATAAAAAATATTAGTACTGGCTTTAAAAATCTTCCTATTCTTTTTTACAATATCTTTAAAAAACTGTGACCCACTGCTATATTGCAATACCAAAGCATAGTGAAATATTACTTCAAGATAAGTCCCTTAATTGAACTGATCAGAAGAGGACTTCCTAAAGACCTGGGTACAAGGGGAAATTCTATCTAAATGGTTATAGGTAGTTAGCTGTGGGAAGTCTCAGAACTGGAGGAATCTAATCCTACTCCTAACAAAGTGGGATATTTCATACCCCTACCTAAAAAGATGTTGTTACTGATGTTTTTAATAAGATCGGTGGGGTAATCCCTATTAATAACATGTCCTCCAGGTTCTTCCTTTTGACACCACATACATTTTGATTCAAAATCATCCTGTCTAACCTAGTAAATTGTCTTTTTACAAGGATCTTTTCTGCAGAAAAGGATGACAACTTTTAAAGTGCAGGTAAGCATTGGAAAATGTTTGATGTGAAGTTGTTCAGTCTTGCCGTTCATTCTTCACTGATGGGTTCGGAGCCGATCCTCAGCTCCCGACACGGCCGACTAGCAAGCTCAAAGTTCACCAGTAGCTCAAGACCCAACCCCTTATCCCACAATGCACTGCTGGAATTACCTCATATTTAGTTTTCCGTAGCACAGATCTCTTGGTTTCCAGTGTTGCTCGAGACTATTATTGGGAGTTTTCAACTTTCAGCAGGTTTTATATTTCAATTTTTATATCTCTTATTACTATATATAATACTATCTAGTTAACAGTTGTTTTCTGTGTTCTCCCCTTTCCCCAGTAAAATCTTTGATTGCCTTCGGCCCTGGCTTTTTCTTATAGTTGTTAGTGTTCCCTTTTTGGGATTCTTGTTATTGATTGCCTTAATCCTATTTATCTTGATATAGTTAAATAGTTGGTTACTAGTTACCTTTTTGGGCTGTGTGTATTGTGTGAGTTAGTAAGATTTCCTCTTTAACTTTAAATAGCTCATAGTTAAATAGTGTGTTTCCTTTACAGTGGATTTGTGAAATGTCTGAAGAGAAGGAAAAACATCCAAAGTCCAGGTTTAAAAAATGCCCAAACTGTGGACAGAAAATGTCCATCACGGATGCCCATGTGCAGTGTGTTTACTGTTTGGGTGAGGTGCACCTGCAAGAGTCTTGCAGTATCTGTCACTCCTTTACCACTAGAGTGCTTGCAGAAAGGAAGAGGAAGTTATTTGATAGGGGTATTATTAAATACCCTTTTTCAGAGGCATTGTCTGACCAGGATGGGGCCAGCAAATCGTCCAAATCTTCCTCTGAATTCAGGACTAAGGAAAAAAGTCAGAAAGTGTTGTGCCTTCGGAGCCAACAGTCTGTCCTTTTTGGAACCGGGACACTGCTCTGGAACTGGTTGCCGAAAAACCTCCATCGATACTGTTCCATTTGGCTCCATCTGTTCACTCTTCCAGGTCTTCTGTCAGTATGTCTGATCTGGATAAGGACTGGCTGGTTCAGAGACTCTTAAAGGCACAAGGCCTAGCTAAATTGCTGTCAGCTCAGACCCAACCGTCGTAGCCAAAGACCATTACTCCTGAATTGTCTGCTCCTCCTCTGAGCCATACCGGACCTTTGGAGCCGGACGAGGCCGACCTTATGATTGTGGATCCCTTGGAGCCGACACCTGCTCCATTGTTGTCGGCTCCATCTGCTTGGACGTTCTCGGCACCGACCGGGAACTCTAGGAGCCGACACTCTCCAGTCGGGACCAGGGAGGATAGTCGCACCGACTTGTCTGTGCCAACTCTTCCTCTCGTAGTCTCTGCTCGGATGAGCTCTGCTCCTACCTTGGGCTCGGAGCCCACGGCTTCGGTGCGGGAGGGGATCGCAGCTCCTTCGGATCTGTCGACTCCTTCTCATCGGAGCCGAGCTGCATTCGAAGCCATGAGGCGAGTGTTTTCTCCTAAGACTTCCTCATCTCAAGGTCTGGCCTCATCTTCCCCTAAAGTGCCTGTGTCAGTTTCTGTTTCCTCCAGTCATCCCTAGCGTAGAGACCCAGAGCCTCAGGTAGCCCCACAGGGCACTCCCTGCTCTTCTGAGACCTCTCCAGAAGTTCCCCCTGAAGTTGTCCCCAGGAAGAGATTATGCAAGAGGAGGCATTTGGACTCCCCACAGGAGTCTCTCACATCAGACACCGACTTGGATGAATCAGAAGGGTCCCCTAGATCCCCCTCTGAGGACATCTCCTTTGCGGAGATTCTTGAAATTCATAGGCAGAGGGGTGATTGGCACTCCAAGAGCCCTACAAAGGATGAGTTGGTTCTCCTGAAGGTGTTCGGGTCTCAACCTTCCACCTCTTGGGTATCTCGACCCTACGATGAGCTTATGGAGCTGGTCTCTTGTAGGGTGTGGGAGTCACCAGAATCTATGGAACCTGTTCCTAGGAGGCCTAATAATTTTATTTCTGCCTCCGTGGATAAGTCCTTTTTGACCAAGGGAGTCCCTGTTGATGCCATGATGGTAGCGGCAGCCACCAGAAAGGAAATGTCTGAGACTTCCTCGTCTATCCATCCTCTTAACAGAGAATCTAGGATCATGGATAGATATGGGAAACGCATGTTTAGTTCAGCGACTTTCTCACTCAGATCACTAAACTACTTGACACATTTTACCAGACTACAGAGAGATCTCCTTAAGGAGTTGGGAGATACTCTTCAGGGTGCTGTAGCTATGACCGTAATCAACAAGTTTGCCACCCAGCTCGCTACCCTCAATTCGATAGTCAACTCGTCCATGCGTCTTGTATCTTACACAGCTGATGGTTCGAGTAGAGCTGCAGGTACAGGAATTGCTCTTCGTAGGCATGCCTGGATGCGACTCTGTTCCTTCGCGGAACCCTTCAAGTCCGAATACCCCATTTGACGGCTCATCCCTGTTTGGGCCAAAGGTGAAGGAGACTTTGACCAGGTGTGATCAAGAGAGAAAGACTCTGTCTGCCATTGGGAGTCCATTTTTCCACCCCCACTCGACCCTTTCCTAAAGATGTGGTTCTGGAAAGCCCAAGGAGCCTTTCAAGACACACGTGGAAAGCCCCCCCCCCTCCAGAGGCAGAGGAGGGGGTTACAATGGAAGATGCTGCCCTGGGTGCAGAGGGGGTCCGCAACACCAGGATGACAGAGATCACTTCTCTGGTCAATCCCTACCAGCGCTCCTGAAGGGAGGCCCGGCTGTCCTACTCTGGAGGCAGTCGCGGGTCACTTGTCATTGTACCCAGAAGCCTGGCTAAATATAACAAATGACATTTGGGTACAAAGTATCATTTCCAGAGGGTATTTCATACCGTTCTCCACCCAGCCCCTTCCCGTCAAAAAAATCCCAGACGTTCCACCCAGTCACAGGGGACAAGCAGCAATAGAGGTACGCTGATTGCTATGAAAAAGAGTCATCCAGTCAGTCCCGGCAGACCAAACAGGATTCGGAACTTAGGGGACTGGAGACCCATTTTGGATCTCAGCAGACTCAACCAATTTGTGATAAAAGAGAAGTTCCGAATGGTCACGCTACAGTCCATACTCCCGTTTTTATGGAAGGACAATTGGATGTGCTCGATTGATCTCAAGGATGCATACTACCACATAAAGATGGCCAGGCCATCCAGAGATCACCTGCGTTTCTGGCTGGGAGCCAATCATTATCAATTCCGAGCTCTGCCCTTTGGTCTCACTACAGCCCCCAGAGTGTTCACCAAGTGCATGGCAGTAGTCATGGCTCACCTGAGACATCTAGGATTCCAGGTGTTTCTGTATTTGGACAATTGGCTCTTCACCTCCATCACCAGGCATCAACTTTTTCAAGTGAGAGAGGCTACTCTGACACTCTGCGATCAGCTAGGCATTACAGTCCACTTCGAAAAGTCTTGCTTGTTGCCATTTCAGCATATCGTTTTTATAGGGACAGAGTTAGACACGTCAACCACCACTCTTCATCTTCCACCAGAAAGGATTTGTATTCTTCGCCAACACATCATGTCCTTGGTATCAAAGAACAGAGCACCAGCTGCAGAGGTATGGAAAGTACTAGGATTGATGGCAGCAGCAATCTTGGCAATCCCGTTAGCAAGGATGCATATGAGAATCCTTCAATGGCTTCTATTCACGCAATGGTCTTACCATGAACTTCTAATGAGTCACACGATCCTGATAACAAGTTCCTGCAAGAAAGATCTTCAGTGGTGGTTGACGTCTCTTCATGTCACAATAGGACGTCCCTTCATGCTACCCCCTCCAGTTGCCACGGTGACCATGGACGCTTCCCTGATAGGGTGGGGGGTTTTCAGGGAAAGACTGCCCAAGGCACATGGACAGATCAAGAATCACATCTGCATGTCAATGTCCTGGAGATCCTGAAACACAACGGCGTATGTCCAAAATGCGAAAACGCCTGTGCTCCGTAAATCACAATGTCACCAGTGCAGCAGAAACAAGCAGCCACTATATTTTCAAATGTGAAATAAGAAAGCTTTTATTGCACGAACAAGGTTAAGCGCTTTCACCTACAAATCGTAGGCTTCTTCAGAACATAATTCATCAAATCCTGAATGTTTAAATACTTAAAATTGGCGCCAAAATTTATAACTCTTTTAAAGAGATATCACCATAAATTAACTAAAATTGCTGCCAGTTGCTGTAGTACACTAAAATCACTTCATTTGTGAATATATTATTTAAAAACAATTCATATTAAAAAATATGTATATGAAAATGTATATGTAAACGTCTGAACATGTATATAATGTATATTTACACATATTCCAAAATAGTTTTAGTTGAAATATAATCATTAAGTCCTGGAGGGGTGGTAGCGTCAGTAAAAATCTTCCAATAACTTTCTTTAAATGCCAACTTACTCTTTATGTTACCCTCTCTTGGATTGTTTTTTATCACTTCTAATATACCAAACTTAAACTGATGTTCACTACCTTTATTGATAATGTGTCTTGCCAATGCATTTTTTTCATCTCTCTTCCTTATACTATAAATATTTGAATATATTCTTTTCTTAAAATTTTGTTCCGTTTTACCTATATAGTATGACGGACACATAGTGCATTTGGCCATATACACTAAAAACTTTGTGTTACAATTTCCTTTTTTGAAATATACTGTGGTCTTGTTATAATTTTTTAACCTTATTTCTTTATCTTCTAAGATGTAGCTGCACTGATTGCAAAACCCGCATCTACTAGTATGTATCTTTTTCTCTAAAACTCCTTGTTTACTGTCTCTTTCTAATATACTTTCCAAATTTTGTCCCATTTTATACACATATTTAGGTTTTGGACCTAAAATTTCAGTTGTCTCCTCCTTAGTCAATAAGGTGTACCAATATTTGTTTAATATATGTTTCATTTGGTTACTACAGGGACCATATTCAATAATACATGCTTTACCATAACCCTTATTGTTAGTATTACTGGTCACAGCTACTGATGTCTCCGGTATACCCTTATATTTAACACCTAGTAAAGGGACAATACTATTTCCCCATCGATTTATAAGATCAATGCTGATTTTGTTCATCATTTCTAAGTTGTAACCTCTGTCTAAAAACAATGATGTAATAAATTTTATTTGGCAGTAGTCATGGCTCACCTGAGACATCTAGGATTCCAGGTGTTTCCGTATTTGGACAATTGGCTCTTCACCTCCACCACCAGGCATCAACTTTTTCAAGTGAGAGAGGCTACTCTGACACTCTGCGATCAGCTAGGCATTACAGTCCACTTCGAAAAGTCTTGCTTGTTGCCATTTCAGCATATCGTTTTTATAGGGACAGAGTTAGACACGTCAACCACCACTCTTCATCTTCCACCAGAAAGGATTTGTATTCTTCGCCAACACATCATGTCCTTGGTATCAAAGAACAGAGCACCAGCTGCAGAGGTATGGAAAGTACTAGGATTGATGGCAGCAGCAATCTTGGCAATCCCGTTAGCAAGGATGCATATGAGAATCCTTCAATGGCTTCTATTCACGCAATGGTCTTACCATGAACTTCTAATGAGTCACACGATCCTGATAACAAGTTCCTGCTAGAAAGATCTTCAGTGGTGGTTGACATCTCTTCATGTCACAATAGGACGTCCCTTCATGCTACCCCCTCCAGTTGCCACGGTGACCATGGACACTTCCCTGATAGGGTGGGGGGTTTTCAGGGAAAGACTGCCCAAGGCACATGGACAGATCAAGAATCACATCTGCATGTCAATGTCCTGGAGATGACAGCAGTACTTTTAGCATTGCAATACGCGTTGCAATACTTTCAAGACTCTCTTCCTCTAGGGACAATTGCAATACAGACAGACAACATGTCAGTGGTCTGGTACCCGAACAAGCAAGACTGGACCAAGTCTTATTCCCTTTGCCCAGAAGCCCTCAGAGTATGGCAGTGGGCAGTGTCATCCCAGAGCTTTCTGTTAGTAATGCACATCCCGGGCAAATCCAACGTCATAGCAGACAGACTGAGCAGGGCAATTTTTTTTGCCCCACGAATGGTCCCTCAAACAAGAGATTGCAGATAGGATTTTCCGCAAATGGGGCCAGCTTTCCTGCGACCTGTCCACCAGTCATATCAACAACAAATGCAGAAGTTATTTTGTCCTGATACTCACACCAGGTCACTCCCCGAGGGATGCTCTTGTCCACAATTGGCCCCCGGGTCTCCTCTACACATTTCTCCCAATTCCCCTGATACCCAGATTCTTACAGAAAGCAAAGTAGCTGGGATGGACGATCATCCTTATAGCCCCTCATTTGCCTTGGCAGATTTGGTTTCTGTTTCTTTACCATCACATTCTGGAAGACCCATGGATCCTGGACCCAGTTCCGGACTTACTGACACATCCGTCAGGGGATCTTCATCCATCATTGCAGACACTGAAGCTAACCGCTTGGCTGCTCCAATTCCCCGCATAGCCAGACTTTATAATCTTTCCCATGACACTAGTAAAATGTTGTTGGCTTCCCATAAACCTTCCACTAGAAAATTGTATCGTAGTAAGTGGAAGAGATTTTCTATTTGGGCTTCTTCCCATAACATTGACCCTTAACAAGTGTCATTGTCTTCTATTTTACAATTCTTGACAGAAATTTTCAACAAAGGAGCAGCGGCTGATACGGTGCGAGTACAATTAGCTGCTATATCTAATTTCCATCTAGGGATCGATGGATTCAGTATTATGGCTCACCAATTGTCTAAGGCTTTTCTAAAAGGGTCTTTTCACATGAGGCCTCCAGTGAAGACGCCTTACTCTCCCTGGAATTTGAATTTTATGTTATCTTGCATCATTCTTCCTCCTTTTGAGCCTGCATCATCTTGTGAACTAAAATTTCTATCGTGGAAAACTATCTTCCTAGTAGCCATCACTTCAGCCTGCAGAGTGTCAGAGCTCCAATCCCTATCCATCAAGCCCCCTTATATGGTCTTCCATGCTGATAGAGTATCTCTCAGGACAAATCCATCCTTTTTGCCTAAAGTATGTTCTCAGATTAACATCAATCAAGTCATTGAGTTGCCCGTTTTCTTCTCTAATCACACCAACAAATTGGAATATATGTTGCACAAACTCGATGTTCACAGTCGACTTAGATTTTATTTAGACAGAACAAAATACATTAGGAAATCAGATCAGCTCTTTGTGTCTTTTTCTGAGGCCAGGAAAGGTAAACCAGTTGCCAAAATAACCCTAAGTGGCTGTTGGATTGTATCACTTACACATATTCTTGTCATAAAATGCCCTTGTCTAGTAAGGTGAGGGCTCATTCACCCAGAGCAGGTTCTACCTCTTCAGCCTTTCAAGCCAAATTACCTTTGGACAACGTCTGTGCAGCAGCCACATGGTCTAAACCTCACACCTTTATAACTCATTACAAAGTGGATAAGGCCTCCAGGGACAGGGGCTTCATTTGGTTCTACGATTGTAAAGAGTGTACTTCTGTGAGCCACCCAAGATCAGGGTGCTAGGGACACTACCCATCAGTGAAGAATGAACGGCGAGATTTAACAACTTCACATAAAGAAGTTATGTACTCACCATTCACCATAACGTTCCATACGAGTTGTTCTATCTCACCTTCATTCTCACGTCCCTCCCTCCTTCCCCCTCCTGGCTGGCAGTTGACCTGGAGGCTGTCTTCATCCTGGTTTTTCGATGCGTCTTCATTACTAGGCAGAATAATTATTGTACCTCTATATAGTACGCAGCAAACAAGATCTGAGGTAATTCCAGCAGTGCATTGTGGGATAAGGGGTTGGGTCTTGAGCTATTGGAAAAATTTGAACTTGCTAGTCGACCGTGTCGGAGCCGAGGATCGGCTCCGGACCCATCGGTGAAGAATGAAGGCGAGATAGAACAACTCACATGGAACGTTATGGTGAGTACATAACTTCTTTTTTTCTGTAAATGGCGGACTGAAATTTATCATCAGCTTTGAAGATAGTTGTATCTCGAAACTTCACTTGACTGTAAAAAATCAGTGGTCTCATTAATAAAGGCCATAAAGTGATTAATCATCGACAAAGGACCCACCCACAGAATAAAGATGTTCTCTAAATAACAAAGACGGAGTTCGCAAAATTGATAAAACTCAAGGTTTCAATTAAAAAAAAAACGAATTCCGTAGTTAACATGACATGGTTTACAAAGCTGGGGCTGTAGGCAGCACTTGCAGCCTTTGATTTGTTTAAACACCTCTCCTTCAAAAAGCAAACAAACAATAAAGTTGTTTAAAACTATTTCTATGAATTCCAAAATCACAAACTGCACGACAACAGAGCCTTGTGAAACCATTCCAAACCAACATCTTTTGGAATACAGGTAAAAGGTCAAACAGTTCACTGGTAAAAAAAAAAAAAAAAAAATCATTAGGCCAGTGATAATGTTTTAGTTTCCCTGAAATATCCTAAGAGTCCTTTAACACATGGGCGATTAGGAAGTATGCTGGTTTGAGGAGTCTATCAAAGGCCACAGTAAAAGGGCAGGTTTTACACCCATGTGCTGCAACAGTGGGCCTAACAGGTGATTTATGAACATTCTTTTTCACCTTAGGAATAATAGGAGTGGTGTTTTTCAAAAAATTAAACATAGAAGGGGTAATTTTGTCCTTGTAAGAGGAAGTTATTCAACAATTGATCTCTTTTTATATATGTTATATTTATTAACTTAATTCCTAGATGTTACTGAATAGGATCCAAATCATATGAGTGGGTGAACTTATCACTGATACAGTTAATAGAGTAAAACAAAACAACAACCCCACCCTTGTAGGGCTTCATAATTCTAAGTGATTTCTCCTGCCTTAACTTGTTTAATAATAACTGTTCAGATTACCTGCTAGGCCTAGTTTTAGAAGAACAAACCTTGTAAAGATATTTCACAAGCACTAGAAAAAGTTTGCACCAAGGAATTCATAGGGTTATACAAGTTCTTATTTTCTTAAATAGATTGTTGCTGTTTAAACTACAACAAGGCTAGGAATGAGAATACAAATATCGAGACTTAGCTTTCTCATGTACAATTTTAATTCAGTTAAGGAATAAGAGAAATTGGGCTATGGCCACAAAGGTGAAACTCTTTAAGTATCATTGTTGGTATGGCTTTTTCCCTTACCCTTGTGGTATTTCTTCAGTACCATAGCTGGTATTGTTTTCTCTTCCTTAACCTGTTAGCTTTTATCTTTATTCAGGTGTTTCCCTTTCTTCTCTTCATAGTATGTTGCTATATTGGTGATTTTCTTGTGGTTTTCTTGTGATTTTATGAACGGAGTTGACTTCATTATTGTTGGATTATACAGTTAGTTGTGGTGTCCTTTTTCTACCAAGATGTCGCATAAGTAGAGTACTTCAGGCTTTAAGGATTGTACTTCTTGTAAGGGCAAGTTACCTAACAGTGATTTGAATGATGGCTGTGTATACTGTTTGGGAGTGACCCACCTTTCGGTGCAGCCTCCATGTGATATTTGTCAAAGTTTCAACCAGCACACTCTTAATGAGCGCAAAAATAAACAAATTCTGAAGGGGTTACTCAAGTCTCCCTTCTCAGAGACCATTTCTGCGATGGAGGTCTCAAGCCCTCCTTCTAAGGACAAAAAGAGATCCTATTCTGTTCCTTCTTCTCCATTGGGCGATCAGAGCAAATATGAGAAATCTAAGGCCCCTAAGTTATCGTTTGAGCAGAAATCTTCCTCTTCGGCTCCATCCATCTCAAAACTGTCAATACTGATGCGTGTGTGGCACACGCCCTGTCTCCGGCACCGATCATTCATCTTACTTCAGCCCTCCTTTTCCAAATTGTCCAGTGAATTTTCTTCTTCTAGTTTTGTCAAAAAAAAAAAAAAAAAAAAAACAGAATAAACATTTTCAACAGAATTCAGGTAAACAGAGGTTTAAAAAGAAGTGGCAAGAGGGTTCCAAAAATGAAGTCACACACCTTCAAAGGCAATCCAACAAATCTGAATGACTGTTCAAGAGACCTTGTGACCCCCCCCCTCCTACCCTGAACCCTGTTCTATTCCAGAAAGTCTGAATTTCTGTTTTTCTTTTTGGCAGCAGATTGTCTCAAAGAAATGGGTTCTGAAAATCATTTAACAGGGTTACTGATGGCAGTGGGAGGAAATTCTTCCTTTCAAGGAGATCATTCCTAACCCTGTAGGTCAGACTCTGTTGTTTCCTCCTGTTCTTCATCATGTGCTGTCCCAAGGAGTGATAGAACCAGTTCCTCCTTCCCAGGTAGGGAGTGGGCTTTATTCAAGGATGTTCTTAGAGAAAAAAAAAAAGGAAATGCTTTGAGATCAATTCAGGATCTTTTTTTTCTAAATTGGTTTGTGATAGTACCAAAGTTCAAAATGATGTCACTTCACAACCCCTTATTTCTTCTCTTTTAAGCTTCCTTGTAACACTGTACTTAAAAGATGCTTATCATCACATCCCTATTCATCCAGACTTCAGGTGATTCTAAGGATTTTCTCTGTCTGGATCTCACTATCAGTTCTTTGCATTACCCTTTAGACTGTCCACTGCACCAAGAGTATTCACAGCACCAAGAGTATTCACAGAGTGTCTGCCTCTTTAAGTTTACAAGCTTTATACATTGCTCATTGCAGGTTGACGAATATCCACATTTTTCTATGTGTAGACAACTTGCTTATCTTTGCAGCCTTATTCAAAATGTCAGGAGTGTCTCTCTTGGCCGAGAAAACTCTTGCACAACTTGGCATTCCAAGAGAATATTCAAAAGTTTTTCTTGACCCCCCCCCCCCCCCCCACACACACACACACACACACACAAACCATAGGATTGTTTTCCTGAGATGTCACCTTAACACCTCATTTCAATGACCTTTTCTTCCAAAGGAAAAAAATATATATATTTTATCTAGTTCTATTACTAAGGTTTTCCACTCAGACTTTGTTCACTGTGAGATAATACCTCAGAATTGTGGGTATCATGGCAATGGCATCTATGATTTTCATGATACCTCTGGCAAAACTCCACATGAGAAAGATACAGTGGTATCTGAAATCTCTTTGATCACAGCATCAACACCCTTTATTTTTTCAGGTCCCAGTACTGGGATTTGTCAGAAGAGAAATGCTTTGGTGGAGACTGTAGATATCCTTAAATCAAGGTCTTCCCTTCTCCGTCCCTGCTGCAAAGCAGGCAGTCACCACAGACATTTCAGACTTTGCTTGGAGAACAGTTTTGGGAAGGTTAAAAGTGCAGAGCGTGTGGGATACCAAGGACAGATGCAAGCACATAAATATCAAGGAGATGCTTGCCCAGATCAAGGCACTCCACTCTCTGAACAATCTTTGTTCCCCAGGACCTCTTCAAGGGGTTGCAGATGATACCACAGTCATGTGGTACATCAACAAGCAAGGGAGAAACAGGATGTACTCCCTTTGCAGATTAGCCATGTTAGCTTGAGATATAGCTTCACAGCACAGTGTCATTCTACAAGCATCCTACATTCCGTCAGAGCAAAATTGTGTGACAGACAAGCTGAGCAGGACCAGGGCATACCCACATGAATAGAATCTAGATTAGGAGGTCTTCCAAGATTTGTTCCATCTGTTTGGAGTTCCTCAAGTAGACCTGTTTGTCTCCTCTGTGAAGAGTCAACTGGCAAATTCTGTTCCAGGACTCCATGCAAGAACGCCTGGAAGCAGATTCCTTTTATTTTCTTTGGACAGGAATGTTCCTGTTTGCCTTTCCACTGATGTCAAAGGGACTTCTGAAGATTTAGATGGACTCCACCAACATCATTGTGGTGACTTCCTTCTGGCCAAGGCAGCCATGGTTCTACCTTCTTTTGGAAATGGCCAAAGGCAATTACCTCAAGCTTCCTCCCAGAATGAATTCACTCACACAAGAACAGGGGTGTTTGATACACCCCGACATCAATCATCTTCACTACCTGAATGATAGGATTTTAATACCTTTTAGGCACCTATTTTTGAGATTATGCAGCGGGCACTAATGGAGTCAAGAAAGCCTGCCACTCGAAAATCATACATTAGCAAATCGTTTCAATTGATGCCAGCAACATAACCAGCAGCCATTCATTTCTAGTTGCTCTCTGGTTTTACAGTATTTGTGTGAGTTACTATGCTATGGCCTTGCCTATTCCTTTATCAATGTTCATCGGCCATTTCAGTATGTCTGTCTGTGGATCCTCCTCTTTCAATGCAATCTCACGTCAAAATATTTTTGAAAGGAGTTTTAAACAAGAGGCCTCCAAGTAAGTCATGTACCCTTCCTTACGATCTTTGTTTGGTGTTAGAAGCTAACATTTGCTCTATTTGGACCAGCTAACCTAGATGACTAGAAGTTCTTAACATGGGGAAAAAAAAAAACTTTTTTTTTTTTTTTTGAGTCTGCAAGCAGGGTATCTGAGTTGCAAGCTCTTGTAGTGAGTTAACCCTACCTCATTTTCCAGAGTCAGTGTTTCTTTGAGATCTAATCTTCCTTTTATGCCTAAAATGGCATCCGACTTTACTTAAAGCCAAACTATCCATCTCCTTGTTTTCTTTCATGAACCACAAAATGAGGGGGAAGGGGTACTACATACCTTAGATGTCTACAGACAACTTGAGTACTGTCTTGACAGAACTAAATCTTTTATATCTTTAGGTCAATTGTTAATTTCTTTTGAGGGTAAGAAGAAGGGGCAACCTGTGTCAACAGAGACTGTTTCCAAATGTTTGTCTAAGCCTATTGCCTTTTGTTTTGCTCACCATAACAAATGTATTCCAGGTATGGTCAAGCCCCACTATACTAGACCCTTGGCTTCATCTATGGCTTTTTGAAATGTTTGGATTCCAGAAGAGTTCTAGAAACTGCTACTTTTTCTTCCGTACATAGTTTTACAAAGCACTAAAAGCTTGAGTCCTTCTTTAGGTCTAGATCAAATTTTGCTAGGACCAGTTTCTGGGTGCTTCTGGGCCTTTTTCCTGCCTCCTTCAAAATGTAGTTAGCTATGGCAATTTACACATATACAGTGGATATAAAAAGTTTACACACCCCTATTAAAATGCCAGGTTTTTGTGATTAAAAAAATGAGACCACAATAAATCATTTCAGAACGTTTCCAACCTTTAATGTGACATATAATCTGTACAATTCAATTGAAAAACAAA
Organism: Protopterus annectens; assembly: GCF_019279795.1. Classification (NCBI taxonomy): domain Eukaryota; kingdom Metazoa; phylum Chordata; order Ceratodontiformes; family Protopteridae; genus Protopterus; species Protopterus annectens. The sequence continues at coordinate 458,807,571 of NC_056749.1, forward strand.
CAAATCTGCTGGGGGAAAAATATAAAAAATGTACAATACACTGGTTGCATAAGTATGCACATCCATAAACTAATGCTTTGTTGTGTGTGCACACCCTTAAACTAATACTTTGTTGAAGCATCTTTTGATTTAATTACAGCATTCAGTGTTCTTGGGTACATACCTGTCATCAATTAAAGAGACTGTGATGAACATCAAATAAAGTTCAGCTGTCCTAGTAGGACTTTCCTGACATTTACTCAGTTGCCTGTTACAGCAAAAGCCATGGTTTGCAGAGAGCTTACAAAGCATCAAAGGTTCTCATTGTTGAAAGGTGTCAGTCAGGAGAAGGGTACAAAAAAATTTCCACATCATTGGATATCCCATGGAATACAGTAAAGCCAGTCATCAAAAAGTGGAGTAAATATGAGACAACAGTAACATTGCAAAGAACTGGACGTCCCTCCAAAATTGATGAAAAGGAAAAATGAAAACTGGTCAGGGAGGCTGCCAAGAGACCTACAACAACACTGAAGGATCTGCAGGATTTTCTGGCAAGTACTGGTTGTGTACTACATGTGACAGCAATCTCCTATATTCTCCATATGTCTGGATTATGGGGTAGGGTTGCAAGATGGAAGTCTTTTCTTACACAGGAAAACATCCAGGCCTGGCTAAAATTTGCAAAATAATACATCAAGTCTCTGAAAAAACCATGTGGGAAAATGTGTTATGGTCTGATGAGACCAAGGTTTAACATTTTGGCCACCTTTCTAAAAGGTAAGTTTGGTGCAAAAGCAACACTTTGCATCAACAAAAGAACACCATCTGCATGGTGAAGCATGGTGGTGGCAGTATCATGCTTTGGGGTTGCTTTTCTTCAGCTGGAACTGGGGCTTTAGTCAAGGTGGAGGGAATTATGAACAGTTCCAAATACCAGTCACTTTTAGCCCAAAACCTTCAGATGTCTTCTAGAAAGCTGAAGATGAAGAGGAATTTCACCTTTCGACATGACAATGACCCCAAGCACACACCCAAATCAACAAAATAATGGCTTCACCAGAAGAAAATTAAAGTTTTGGAATGGCCTAGCCAGAGCCCAGACCTAAATCCAATAGAAAATCTGTGGGGTGACCATAAGAGGGCTGTGCACAAGAGATGGCCTTGCAATCTGACAAATTTGGAGTGCTTTTGCAAGGAAGAGTGGGCAAATATTGCCAAGTCAAGATATGCCATGCTGATAGACTCCTACCCAAGAAGACTGAATGCTGTAATTAAATCAAAAGGTGCTTCAACAAAGTATTAGTTTAAGGGTGTGCACACTTATGCAATCAGCATATTGTACATTTTTTATAGCCCCCCCCCCAACATATTTGTTTTTTTTTTTTTTTTCAATTGAATTGTATAGGTTATAGGTCACATTAAAGGTGGGAAAAGTTTTGAAATTATTGATTGTGGTGTCATTTTTTATATAAAACAAAATGGCATTTTAACAGGGGTGTGTAAACTTTTTACATCCACTGTAACTAAGTGAAGAATGTAATACAGCTGTGTAAGTTGAACTTATCATAACAGTTGATGTTCAAATGATTACTGCTGCAGTAACCATTCCCTCCGCCCAACTTGTTTTTTATGCCACAGTGTGGACAAGTATTTAAAGTATTTTCTGTTGTTCCTTGCATTGTCCTTTCAGGGCTCAGCTTCCCTCTCTGCGCTGGCAGGAAAGCTCTGAAGGGCTTTGCACTCAAAATTTGTCTTTTAGGCAGCTCATCTTGAGTTGCTAGACAGTTTGGGTGCATGGAAAGTGCCATGAAGTTGTGAAAACTGGCCAGCTGTTATATCTTTGGCAGGATATAGCCCATATAGCTAAGACTGCTGCAACAGTGATCATTTGAACATCTAATGTTATGGTAAGTTCAACTTAGAATACTTTTTGCTATTTTATGAAAGTACAGATCTGAAGTATTTACTTCACTTGCTCTTCAACCTGTGGGTCTTCGGATCCACTTCGGATCCGACACAGCTGCATTTTCCAGCTATGGCTCCGATCTCCAAGCACCTCCCCTTACCCATAATGTCTCCCTTCTCCCTTCATATCTCATTTGCCACCTGAGAGGAAGTAGTGTGATCCGAGCTCCAGAGTGTTAGGGTGTTTGTTTTGTACAGTAAATCGTAAAACTTTTTCCTTTACCTTTCTTTCCTCTCTTCCCTTTCTATACCTTCTCAGGGTTCTCCGTAGTTAAAGTAGTAGGCTTTTCTATCTTTCTCTCCTCTTTCTTTTGTGTGTGTGTGTGTGTGTGTGTGTGTGTGTGTGTGTGTGTGTGTGTGTGTGTGTGTGTGTGTGTGTGTGTGTGTGTGTGTGTGTGTGTGTGTGTGTGTGTGTGTGTGTGTGTGTGTGTGTGTGTGTGTGTGTGGTGTGTGTGGTGTGTGTGTGTGTGTGTGTGTGTGTGTGTGTGTGTGTGTGTGTGTGTGTGTGTGTGTGTGTGTGTGTGTGTGTGTGTGTGTGTGTGTGGTGTGTGTGGTGTGTGTGTGTGTGTGTGTGTGTGTGTGTGGTGTGTGGTGTGTGTGTGTGTGTGTGTGTGTGTGTGTGTGTGTGTGTGTGTGGTGTGTGTGTGTGTTTGGGCTGGCTAAGGCATGGCGGACGCTCCGAAGCCAGGCTTCAAACATTGCCCAGAGTGTGGCCATAAGCTTTCTCCGACGAATGGCCATACTCTGTGCATGGTTTGCTTGGGGGTGACTCACCTCCAGTCCCCCTTTCCTATTTGCACTGGGTTCAATCCCAGGAGGCTTAAGAACAGGCGGGACAAACTGATTGTGAAGGGCCTGTTGCCCTCATCTGCTGGGACCGAGGTCCCATCCTCTCCTGCTAAAGCAGCAGCTGCTGCTTCGTCTTCCCCTTCCATGACCTCTGGGATTCACCCTCTCACCAAGAGGTCCAGGAAAGTGGGTAAAGCCAAGAAGGACTAGCCTCGCAAATGATCCCCGACCACTTGTCGGAGGCCAGCCCTATGACGAAGGTTAAACCTGTTTCCACCCTAGTGACACCTCTGCTCAGGTCTCCCAGATTTTCAACTGAGCCAGTGGTACGGCTTAGCTGATCACCCCCTAGGCCCCCCCCCCCCGGCTTTTCCAACCTACTTTGGTGGCGTCCTTACTCTCCACTCGGAGCTTGTTCGAAGCGGAGATGGACAAGATGATGCAAAGGTTTATCTGTACTCAAATCCAGATGGGGGTCTTGCCAGGGCCTTCTCCCACTAGAGCGGGCACCTTGTAGCCATTGTTTAGACTCATCACTCCTTCTCCGATCTGACCTGTGGTTTCAGAGTCGTTGGATCTGAGGACGATTGGAGTTGATGGGTCAGTGCCGAGGGCACCCTGTACCTCGATGCTGGCCAGTGCTTTTGTGTGTCGGATCTGACTGGATCGGATCCAAGCTCTTGGAGCCGAAGCCTCTGGGTCGGATCTGAGGAAGTGCTCTCTGCTATGAGCTTATTGAAGAGAAGCATTCTCCTCTGCTCCGGCTCCCTGATCAGATCATGGGGGAGCAGTTTCCGCTAGGTCAGCCCAGGAGGTCCGTTCCCCCTCAGTATTTGACGTGGTGGAGAGGGTTCTTGCAGGGTCGAGACCTCTGACCATCTTGTCTTCAGAGTCCGTCCAGACCTCCCTGGCCTTGAGTGTGGTTCCAACCATCTTGCTCCTCCTGCTGATCCACTTGTGGAGTTGATAACATCTAGGGCTTGGAAGGACACCATAGAGCCAATACCTGAGAGTCCAGATAAGGTTTTAAGTCCCCCTGCAGATGACCTGCACTGGCACAAGGGGTCGTCTGTAGATGCTATGATGGTGGCGACTGCCAACAAAAAGGAGCTTGCACAGGAGAGCTCAATGGTCCATCCCTCTGACCTAGAGTCGAGGACGATGGATCATTTTGGGACGTGAGCTTGTGCTTGAGCGACCTTCTCTGTGAGGGAGTTGAACTGTTTGGCGCACGTTATCCGACTCCAGAGAGATCTAGTCAGAGAAATCGTGGAGTCTACCCCAGGGTCCATGTTGGCAGACGACAGGAAGACTTTTGATGCACAAATGGCCACTCTTAAAGCTGTAGTGAACACGTCCATGCATTTGCTCTCCCACACCATGGAGGGAGCCGCATGGGCTGTAGGGACAGGCGTTGCCATCAGGCGTCACTCCTGGCTCTGCTTATGTCAATTCTCTGAGCCCTTCAAGGCGTCTTTACCACCGCCCCTTATGGTTCTTCTCTTTTCGGGAAGACAGTAAGAGAGACCTTGGTCCAGAGTGAGAAGGATTGGTAGACATTGTCTGCCTTTGGGATCCGCTTGTCTCCACCTCAGAGGTCCTTTTCCAGGAACCAGCAAGGCCAGAAGAAGATGTGGTTCCGCAAGTCTCAGGCATTTTCCTGGGATGCTTAGGACTTACCATCCCCCAGAGGCAGAGGGGGATTTACAGATGCCACCCTAGAGGCAGAGGGGGTCCTAAGAACTTTGGATCCCGAGAACCTTTCTCTGACAAACTCGGGCAGCAGCTCTGAGGGGTTGCTCGACTGTCCATCTCTGGAGACAGTTGGGGGCCATTTGTCGCTACACCCACTAGCTTGGGAGTCCATCACATCAGTTCAGTGGATGTTGCGAATCATATCCAGAGGATATTTTGTTCTATTCAAAGAACTTCCCCATCCAACAAAGCCACCCATGTGGTGGGAGGAGGCAGCAGTGCAAATAGAATCACTGCTATGAAAGCGAGTCATCCAATCGGTCCCCCCAGACCAGTCCAAATCCAGGGTTTATTCCATGTTATTTTTAGTGCCAAAGAAGATGGGGGACCTCGGACTAATTTTGGATTTGTCCCAATAGAACTTGTCTGTAACCAAGACAAAATTCTGGATGGTCACGATTCAGTCTATCCTGCCCTATCTGCCGGCCAGAGACTGGATGTGCTCGATCGATCTCCAGGACGCGTACTGCCACATCAAGGTGTACATGCACTCCCAGAGGTTCATTTGCTTCTGGCTGGGAGCCAATCATTGCCAATTTCGAGCCCTTCCCTTTGGTATCACCACAGGCCCCCTGGGTGTTCACCAAAGTAATGGCGGTAGTAGCGGTTCACCTGAGGCTTCAGGGCATTCAGGTCTTTCCATACTTGGATGATTGGCTGTTTACTGCCCCTTCAGAGCATCTACTTTGTCAAGCCAGGGACTCCTTTCTTCGGCTAGCCAACAAGTTGGGGATCACAATCAGTATGAACAAGTCTGCCTTACTCCCGGTTCGGGTGTTGGATTTCATTGGGGCACGGCTGGACACCATACAAATGAGTGTTCCTCACATCAGACAGGTTACTCAATCTGAGGTTACATGTCCTACACATTCTTCAGACACAATCTCCATTAGCTGAAGCAGAGTTGAGGGCATTAGGTACTTTGGCGGCCACCATCACTCTTCTTCCTATGGCACGTCTCCATATGAGAGTACTACAGTGGACACTTGCGGTTCAGTGGTCTCTATTAGACTTCCCTTTGTCCTTTCCAGTGAGAATCTCGAAAGCATGCAGGGATTCCCTTTGGTGGTGGATTTAGTCTCTGGATCTACTCAAGGAACGCCCGTTTCAACCTGCCTAGGCCAAGACCTCAGTGACCATGGACGCCTCCCTACTGGGGTGGGGGGCACTGCTCAGGAAGGACAGTCCAAGGCATGTGGCCCCCATCCGAGACCTATCTGCATATCAGTGTTCTAGAGATGAGAGCGGTTCTTCTTGCATTGCAGACCCGTCATGCTTATCTCCCTCTAGGAACAATTGCAATTTAGACCGAGAATATGTCAGTGGTCTGGTATATCAACAAGCAGGGGGGAACCAGATCTTATCTCCTGTGTTGAGAAGCTATGAGAGTGTGGGAATGGGTGATCTCCACCTGCCGTTTTCTGGTGGCGATGCACATTCTGGGATGGTCCAACATTCTAACAGACAGGTTCAGCAGATCTATTCTGATGCCTTATGAGTAGTCTCTGAATCCTTCAGTAGCAGAACAGATCTTCCGAGTGTGGGGTTGGCCTTGCTATGATCTCTTCACATCTCCTTCCAAGGCAAAGTGCAGTGAGTTTTTCACTCTGAACCCACCACCAGGGAAAATTGCAGAGACGCTCTGATTTATGCTTGACCTTCCGGTCTTCTTTATGCATATCCTCCTCTTCCCCTCATGTCGAAGTTTCTGCAGAAAGCTTGAAGGCTGGGGAACACGTTGATCCTCATCGCCCCATTTTGGCCTCAACAGGATTGGTTTTCCTTACTCGGGTCTCATCTAGTTGTTTCACCATGAACTCTAGATCCAGTTCTGGATCTTATCTCGCACCCTTTGGGAATTCCACACCCAAATCTGGACAGTCTGAAGCTTCATGGCTTGGCTGCTCCGGTTCCCATGATTATTAGGACTCCCAGTTTGTCATCCCTTGTTAAGTCCATCCTGGTAGCGGCTCACAAATCTTCTGCCAGGAAAGCTTGCTGTAGTAAATGGAAATGTTTTTCTATATGGGCCACTCAGCAGTCCTTGGATCCTTTTACGGCACCTCTGTTAGCAGTTATAGATTTTCTGGCTAGCATTTTTCAGCAAGGTGCCAGTTCATCTATGGTTAAGGTTCAGCTGGCAGCCATATCTAATTTTCACGTGAGGGTTCCAGTTGATGCCATGGTCATTGTGGCTGTCCATCTCCTCAACAGGGAGTCACAGGCGATGGACAGACTGGGGAACTGTGTTTGCTTCAGAGACCATTGCCTTGCAATCGCTGAACTATTTGGCACACTGTATCAGGCTTCAGGGAGATTTGACTAAGGAGTTAGCAAATACTCCCTCAGGAGCCATTTTTACAGAGGTTCAAGGTTTGTTGACTTCTCAGTTGGCAACTGTACAGTCAATATCCAGTAGTTCTATGAGGTTAGAGTCCAGCATAGCGAAAGTGACCTCTAGAGTGGTGGGTTCAGGCATTTTCATGAGAAGGCATGCCTGGATGCGCTTGTGCTGTTTTGCAGAGCATTTAAGTCCAATTTCGTCAGTTCCCCCTTTGACGGAACTACTCTTTTTGGCTCCTAGGGCATAGGAAACACTGTCCAGGTGTGAGAAGGATGGAAAGACCTTGTCTGCTATTGGGATAAGTTAATTGACACCCTAAAGATCTTACTCCAGGAATCAGCAGAGTGGCCAAAAGATGTAATTCAAAAAGTCCCAAGGTCCTTTCCATGACACACATGGAGGAAGTGCTCCCAAGGGCAGAGGGGGGGAATTCCAGTGGACATTGCCACCCTCTTGGCAGAGGTGACCCGCAAAAACAGGGTTCACAAGAATCTTTCTTTGGTAAACCCTACCAATGCTCTTGAATGGAGGCCCTGCAGTCCAGCTCTGGAGCCAGTCAGCAGATGTTTATCCCTGCACCAGAGAGCCTGGCTAGACTTAAAAGATACTTGGGTGCAGAGCATTATATCCAGAGGTTATATAATACCATTTTCCCTGCCACCACCAATTCCCAGAAAAATCTCCGATGTTCCACCCAGTCAGAGAGATCAAGTAGCAATCCAAATTCAAAAGCTTCTAGAAAAAATTAGTAGTCTTGGAGGTCCCATTAGAATCAGATAGGATCCAGAACTTACTCAAGGTTCTTTTTAGTGCCAAAGAAAATGGAGACCAGGTTTGGCTCTCACAAATCTAAACAAATCTGTTCACCGAAACAAGTTCTGGATGGTCACAGTTCAGTCCATTCTCCCTTTTCTAGGCAAGGATGATTGGATGTGTTCCATAGATCTTCAGGACACCTACTGTCACATAAAAATGAACAGGCGATCCAGAAAACACTTGTACTTCTGGCTGAGAGCCAGTCACCACCAATTCAGAATAGAGTACTGTCCTTTAGATTCACCCCAGCCCCCAGGGTGTTCACCAAATGCATGGCAGTAGTAGCTGCTTACCTTAGGCTGCAGGGATTCTGGGTGTTTCCCTACCTGGATGACTGGCTCATTATCACTACAACCAGCCATCAACTCATTCATGCAAAAGATCGGATTCTCCACACCTGTGCTCTCCTAGAAATAACCATAAACTACAGCAAATCACAACTTCAGCTAACTCAACAATTGAATTTATTGGAGCACTGCTCAACACAGACTGCCAGTGCTTTCCTTCCACCACAGTGAGTTCAGACAATAAGGTCACAGGTCAGAAAGGTTGTAGGGAACACATCACTCTCAGCCCACACATTTCTCTGAACTCTAGGCCTCATGGCAGCAGTGATAACCTTAGTTCTGTTGGCCAGGTTTTACATGGGGATCCTTCAATGAATGTTGGCCACTCAGTGATCACTCTTCCGTCAGCCACTGTTGTTCCAGATAAAAATTACCATAATTTGCAAAAGAGATCTGTTTTGATCAGTCCGATCAACTGTTTCATGGCCATCCCTTCACTTCCCAGCAGCCCAAGGCCATATGGATGCTTCACACATATAGGGTGGGGTGGGCATTATCTGGGAAAAACAGTCTAGGGTACTTGGTCCCCTGAAGAGGCCAATTTGCATATAAATGTTCGAGATGAGAGCAATGCTCTTGGCATTACGAGCATTTCAAGATGCTCTTCTCTCTGGGATGATTGCGATTCAAACGGACAACATGTCGTCTAGTACATTAACAAACAAGGGGAACCAAATCTTATCCATTGTGTTGAGAAGCACTCTGTGTCTGGCAGTGAGCAATCGCTTCCGACTGCTTTCTTTTAGCGACGCACATTCCTGGGAGATCCAGTGTGATTGCAGACATCCAGTGTGATTGCAGACAAACTGAGCAGGTGCATTCTTCTTCCACATAAGTGGTCCCTCAATTAGGGTTGCCACCTTTTCAAATGGCCATAGTGGGACATTTTCGGTACAAACATCAGATTTTACAGGCCGACACATAACCCACGGTCAGTACAAAGGATAGAACTTAACTTTTTTGCCTAAATAAAAGATTATTCTTGTAGCATCTTAGTTGCTTATTCTGTTTCTTATAACATTTAGGTATTTTAGATACAGAATAACTGTTTTATGCAACTATTACATAAAATATATCTCAGGACATTTGCCATTTTTTTAATTTTTTGTCAGGACACAACTGCCCAAAGAGGGACTGTCCCTCGCAAAGTGGTAACCCTACTCTCAATGAGAAAGTGGCAGACAAGATTTTCCATCAGTGGGCTCTGATCTTTTTGCCTCTCCACTAAACAAGTGCTGCAACTACTTTGCCCTGATTCCACCACAGGGGCAGTTACAGAGGGATGACCTGCTTCACGATTGGTCCCCCAGTCTCCTTTCTGCCTTCTCACCAACCCCATTGATTCCATAATTTCTGCAGAAAGCTGCCAAGTTGAAGAGCATAGTAATCCTCATTGCCCTCTATTGGCCTCCTCATATTTGGTTTCCTTTCCTATGGCCTCACCTGGTTCAACAACCATGGAACCTAGATCCAACTCCAGACCTCCTGTTTCACCCAACAGGCATGTCACACACAGGTATACCAAACCTCGAGCTGACTGCTTGGCTTCTTTCGTTCTCTTAGTAGTCAGACAGTCTATGCTGTCATCACCTGTCTGACATCTGATTTTATCTTCCTTTAAACTTCGACAAGGAAAACATATTCCAGTAAATGGAAAAGGTTTGCCCTTTGGGCTCAGCAACACAATCTTGACCCCCTTTTCAGCTCCCATCAATCACATTTTAGATTTCCTTGCATACCCATTTCGAAATGGTGCTAGCTCTTCAACCATTAAAGTACAACTAGCGGCAATTTGAAATTACCATACAGGTTTTAATGGTGTATCCATAGCTGCTCACAAATTGTGCAAGGGCTTCTTAAAAGGGACACGCCTCCTATTAAAGACCCTGCACTTCCATGGAACTTAAATTTGATGCTTCAATCTCTCACACAACCTCCCTTTGAACCAGCAGCTACATGTGACCTTAAATATCTTGCATGGAAAACAATTTTCTTGGTTGCCATTACTTCTTCAAGAAGAATTTCTGAGATCCAAGCATTATCTTCTAAACCACCTTACTTGGCTTTCCACAAAGATAATAGTGACTTTTGCATACCAACCCATCCTTTCTTTCAAAGGTGGCATCTGAATCCATCATCACTAGAGCTAACAATTTACCAGTGTTTTTTCCCAAGCTTACCAACAAAGGAGAATACATCTTACATTTACTGGATGTTCATAGACAACTGCGATTCTTTGTGCATAGAACAGAACAAATCAGAAAAGCAGACCAACTGTTTATCTTCTTCGCTGAACCAAAATTGTAAAAAACAGATGTTAGGTAGTCCGATCTCACCTTCATTTTTACATATGGATTTGGAGCCGATCCTCGGCCGATTTACAAGCTGGAAGACTTCCGGTTAGCTCATGGCTAAGCAGGTATCCCATGGTGCACCAGTACAATCCCCAGATCTCGTTTGCCGCTTCGAGTTTGGTTGTGCTTCTCTTGGCTCTGGCTAAGTTTTTCAAAATTCTTTATATTCTATCGTATTTTCATGCTTTATTAGAACCTTTATTGTATATTTAGTGTAGCTAATATATTAGGCAGTTGTATTGCTTGCCCTTTTTGAGTGCAATTTAGTTTACTAGTGGTTATTGGTATCCTGTGTGCCAGTTAGTTTTAGGTGCCGTTGCGCATTTTTTGATTATTAGGTAGAGTTTTCGGTGGTTTTCCGCTCTTAGTCAACAGGGGTTCCTGTTTTGTCTGTTGTTATTCTGATCTTTTTTGGTCACCGTTGGCAGTTAGTTTTTTCTATTTTGACATTGTTTGTTTTGGCGAGGATCCGTTTGTGAATTTACTAGGATTGCAAGTATACTACCTGTTATTAGGAATATAGAAATTTATTGTGTCATTTACGGTTTCTCTTGGGTGAATGGGCTTTACTTTCTGGTCTGTTTAAATTAGAATACTTAGTTTTCACTACACCGGGCTAGGCCCATTTAAGTTAAAGGACCTAGTCCTCGTGTAACTCCTTCTTAGGGCTAGGCCTGTTTTAGTTAGAGGACCTAGTTCTCCTTCTTTTTCTCTCTTTCAATCTCTCTGGGTTTTGTGTGTGTAATATGTCTAAGGGAAGTAAGGAACATAAACTCTCGAGGTTCAAAAAGTGCATGAAATGCTTCCAAAAGATGTCCTGAACGGATGGCCACAGTAGCTGTGACTACTGACTAGGGGCCATCCACTTACAGGAGTCGTGCTTGTTCTGCCATGCTTTCTCTCCTAGAGTGTAACAGGAGAGAAAGAACAAACTCCTACTCAAGGGTCTATTGAAACCATACTTTGAGGAAGCACTATCTAGTTCTTCGGCTTCCTCTAAGTCTGGGAAATCAAAATCCTCAAAAAGGCCTTCTGCGGCACCGGCTGGTATCTTGGAGCTACTGCCTAAACAGTCGAAACAATCCACATCTGCCTCAACTCCTCAGCCTTCAGAGCCGAAGGAGAGCATCATGGTGGTGTCAGAGTCGGTTACAGGTGTTTCGGAACCGATCTCTGAACCTATTGATACAGCAGTTGACTCTGCTACTTGGAGCCGGTCTGTAAGCTCCCTACTGGTTTCCGTAACAATTAAGTCTCCGGTGCCCTCCAGGTCAGGATCCCCCTACTATGTCTTGCAGGAGCCTTTCAGAAGAAGATGTGGAGAGGGTAGTGCTGAGACTCCTGAAGTCAACTGCTTTACCAAAATTATTGTTGGCTCAGACCCAGTCGGCTCCGGAGCCACTTGGCCCAGCTTTGCCTTGTCTGCTATTTCTCCTGCAAGCCATACTGGCCTTTTGGAGCTGGAGTGCTTGGTGCTAACAGAGGAAACGCCATCTCCAGCTCACTTTGTTGCTACCTTGGAGCCGGGTTCGTCTCCGACACACTCTGTACCATCCGTCATGTCCAGGGGCCGAAGCTCTCCTGTCAGCACCGACAGGGAGGGTTGGAATCGATCTTCTTTGGTTCCGAGCCTTCCTCTCGGTGCTTCGGCCAGGGTGAGCTCGGACTGCATCTATCTCGGGGCTGACAGCTCTGGCTTCGGCGCCGACCCTCGTCTCTTCGGAGCGAGGGAGGTCTTTGAAGCCGGAGAGATCGGCGTTTGAGATGATGAGGAGCGTGCTGTCTCATTCTCCAGACCCTACCATTGGCACCAGCACTCTTCCCCTGAGAACACCCACTTCAGTCTCAACCTCTACTCTCTCTGGAGATAGCAGAGACCCGCAGCCTCAGGAGCCATCGGCTGGTGGCCCCCACTCTTCTGAGGCTTCCCCGGAATATCCTTCCGAGGAGCCTCCCCGGAAGAGGTTATGTAAGAGGAAACGTTGACTCCCAGGATGAGTTTTTAACATCGGACACTGACCACGAGGAGTCGGAAGGGTCCCCCAAGTCATCCTCTGATGATATCTTTTTTGTGGACATTTTAGAGATCCTTAGGCAGAGGTGCGACTGGCCCACTGTTAACCCTTCTGATGAGGAATCAGTGTACCTGAAGACTTTCGGGTCTCAGCCTTCTGCCTCTTGGGTGTCTTCACCTTCTGACGAACTGATGGATCTAGTTAGTAGAAAGATGTGGGATACTCCTGACACCGTGGAACCAGTCCCTAGGAGACCAAATAAGTTCTTGTCTGCCCCTCCTGGTAAAGAGTTCTTGTCCAAGGGCATTCCCGTAGATGCCATGGTGGTGGCGGCGGCCACAAAGAAGGAGTTAGCGGAGACCTCTTCATCTGTTCATCTGCCAAACAAGGAGTCTCGACAGATGGACAGATTTGGGAAGCGTAGTTTTAGTTCAGCGGCCTTTACCCTTCAGTCGCTGAAGTATCTCACACACTTCACGAGGTTGCAGAGGGATCTCCTCAAGGAGTTAGGAAATTCCATACAAGGTGTGTGTACTGAGGGAGGTCCTGACAAGATTTCTACTCAGTTGTCCACCTTAAATTCTGTGGTTAACTCCTCCATGCGACTTGTATCTTATGCTGCGGATGGAGCGAGTAGAGCAGCGGGTTCTGGAGTTGCCTTGAGGCGCCACTCCTGGATGCGCTTATGTAATTTTGCGGAATCGTTCAAGCCTACTTTCACCAACGCCCCGTTTGATGCTTCCTCATTGTTTGGTTTCAAGGTGAAGGATACATTTACTTGGTGTGAGCAAGAAGGAAAGATGCTTTCTGCCGTGGGAGTGCATTTTACTGTCCCTTCCAGACCATACCCCAAGGATCAATGGGGCGGTAAAATGTGGTTCAAGAAGTCCCAGGGGGGTTTTCCTGACACACAGGGTGACTCCTCCTTCAGAGGCAGAGGAGGAGGAAACGGCAGATGTCGCCCTAGAGGCAGAGGCGGTCCGCAATACCAACAAGGCTGCGATTCCTTTTGAGGACGGCCTTATCAGCGCTCTTGATGTGGAGCCCGACTGTACTTCTCTGGGGCCGGTCGGGGGTCGCATTTCTTTGTACCAAGAAGACTGGCTAAATGTCACCCAAGACAAGTGGGTACAAAGAGTTGTTACCAGAGGCTCTGTCATACTCTTTTCCCTATCACCGTTTGTTCCCAAAAGGATCCCAGATGTACCACCCAGTCTCAGGGATCAGACAACTGCGGAGATCCACAAGTTGCTCCTAAAAAGAGTCATCCAGCCCATTCCAGCAGACCAGATAGGATCCTGAACTTACTCCAGGTTCTTTTTATTCCCAAAATGAGCTGGAGATTGGAGGCCAATATTGGATCTCAGCAGATTGAATGAATCAGTGAAGAAGGACAAGTTTGAGATGGTAACACTGCAGTCTATACTCCCATTGTTAGGGAAAGACTTTTGGATGTGCTCTGTGTATCTTCAGGACGCCTACTACCACATGAAAATGGACAAGTTGTCCAGAAGCCATCTACGCTTCCAGCTGGGAGTCAGTCACTGTCAATTTTGCGCTCTGCCCTTTGGTCTCTCCACAACCTCCAGGGTGTTCATCAAATGCATGGCAGTAGTGACAGCTCACCTGAGACATCAGGGATTACAGGTGTTTCCGTATTTGGATGACTGGCTCCTGACCGCCCCCACCAGGCATCTACTCCTCCAAAACAGGGATGCCACGATTCAACGTTGTGCTCAGTTAGGGATCTCCATAAATTGGAAAAAAAATCTGCATTATTGCCCTCTCAATCTGTGATTTTCACAGTGAACATGACAGCTCATCTCCCCACCGAAAGGGCACAGAACTTAATCTCCCAAGTTCAGCATTTTCTCCTGTTGCGAAAAATCAAAGTGAAGTGGGTTCTTCATCTCCTTGGGACTATGGCTTCCACAATTCTATTGGTACCTTTAGCCAGATTGCACTTGAGAATTCTCCAGTGGCTTCTGTCTTCCCAATGGTCCTTCCAATCTCTCTCACTGAGTCATCCTATCCTGCTGACGGAATCATGCAAGAAGTACCTTCTTTGGTGGATAGCTCCCAATCAACTGATCATGGGTGCCCCCTTTGTTCCGGCCCAACCTGTTGCCACTGTGACCACGGATGCCTCCCAGATCGGGTGGGGGGGGGCATTATCTCAGCAGGACTGTGCAAGGCACATGGCAAGAACACGAGGCTCATCTGCATGTCAGTGTTCTGGAGATGAGGGCAGTGCTTCTGGCGTTGCAAGCACTTCAAGACCTTCTTCCTCTAAGGACAATTGTGGTACAATCAGACAACATGTCGGTGGTTTGGTATATCAAGAAACAGGGCAGTACCAGATCTTACCCACTCTGTCGAGAGGCCATGCTAGTTTGGGAATGGGCGATTTCTTCCCAGCACTTTCTGGTTGCAACGCACATTCCAGGGATGACCAACATGATAGCCGACAAGCTCAGCCAGGCAATCCTAATGCCTCACGAGTGGTCTCTGAAATGGGAAACAGTGGATCAGATTTTCTGGAAATGGGAACAGCCTTCCTGCGACCTTTTTGCCAGCCCAGTCAATACCAAATGCAGCAGCTATTTTTCCCTCATTCCCTCTCTGGGGGAGACTCCCAGAGTTGCTCTGGCTCACGATTAGCCCATGGGACTTCTGTATGCCTTTCCTCCAATCCCTCTCATTTCCAAAGTGATTCAGAAAGCCAGTTGGCTGGAAAACAAGTTGATCCTCATTGCTCCTTACTGGCCTTGTCAGGTCTGGTTCCTTTTCCCCGAGCCTCTCCTCCTGGACAATCCTTTGATTCTGGACCCAGCTCCAGATCTATTGACTCGCATGTCGAGTTTGCTACACCCCTCAATCCACACCCTCAAATTGACAGCGTGGCTGCTCCAGTTCCATCCCTAGTCCGGCTTCATGATGTATCATCCTCAGTGTCACATATTCTTATGTCCTCCCATAAACCTTCAACTAGGAGGCTGTATGGCAGTAAATGGAAAAGATTTACTGTCTGGGCACAGAGAATGAATGTAGATCCATACACTGCTTCTATCCCTGTGATTCTGGATTTTCTTTCTGAGCTTTTTCAGCAAGGATCTGCCACTGCCACTATCGGAGTCCAATTGGCGACAGTTTCTCATTTTCACTTAGGTTTTCCAGATACCGGTTTAATGTCTCATAAGCTATGCAAGACCTTTTTGAAAGGGGCCACTCTATTGAGACCACCTCTGCAAGAACCAGTGGCTTCTTGGGATTTACATTTTGTGTTGTCCAAATTGACTTCTCCCCCCTTTGAACCTTCCCACTCATCTTCTCTAAAAATTTTTGTCTTGGAAGACCTTGTTTTTGGTAGCTGTCACATCAGCTAGACGGGTATTGGAGCTACAGGCCTTGTCTATTAAGCCACCATATTTGATTTTTCACAAAGACAGGGTGTCATTACGTACTAATGCCTCCTTTGTCTCCAAAGTTTGTTCTAATGGTACCTTAAACCAATCAGTAGAACTCCCAGTTTTCTTCCCTAACCACTGTAATGCAGCGGAGTACTGTTTTCATCAGCTAGACGTTCATAGACAACTATGTTTTTATCTACAGCAGACTAAGGTTTTCAGGAAATCAGATCAATTATTCATTTCCTTTTCTGACTCTAGATTGTGCTTAATAGTTTCTAAAGTGACACTATCTAATTGGATTTCCAGTTGTATAGCCTTTTATCTATAGCTCGGAGGGCAAACCTTTACCCTACAGGATCAAGGCTCATTCTACCAGGTCGCTGTCTAACCTCTGCAGCCTTTCAAGCCAGGGTACCACTTGATAATATTTGTGCAGCAGCTACGTGTGCTACCCCTTACACTTTTATTACACGTTACAAATTGGATTTGGCATCCAGGGGTAGAACATCCTTTGGCTCCACGGTGCACGCGTATTTTCCAATGAGCCACCCAAGAATAAGGCGCTAGGGACGCTGCCCATATGTAAAAATGAAGGTGAGATCGGACTACCTAATATTAAGAAGTTATGTACCCACCATAACGTTCCATGTTGGTAGTCCATCTCACCCTTCATTTTTACCAACCCGCCCTCTTGCCCCCATATTGGAAGATCTGTAAGTAATAGTTTGGTTGCCCTTGGTTGGAGACCCTTTAGTATTGGTTGTTTTTATGGTTGTTATTCTAGTAAGCAGCAAACAAGATCTGGGGATTGTACTGGTGCACCATGGGATACCTGCTTAGCCACGAACCAACCAGAAGTCTTCCAGCTTGTAAATTGGCCGAGTCGGAGCAGAGGATCGGCTCCGAACCCATATGTAAAAATGAAGGGTGAGATGGTCTACCAACATGGAACGTTATGGTGAGTACATAACTTCTTGTTTCCAAGTTACCTTATCAATCTTGCTGATAGATTTAATTTCCTTTGTCTCTGCTAAGTTGGGCATTCCTCTTGCACATGTCTTGAAGGCACATTCCACTAGAGCCATGGCATCTTCTACGTTTTTTCAATCAAGAATGTCCATTAGCGATATTTGTGCAGCAGAGTCATAGGCTGCTCCCATACCTTTGTCACTCATTACATGTTGGATCTGGTCTCCAGAGGTAGGGCATCATTTGCTTCTATAGTGCTCAGAATATCTTTTCTTGAGTCCACCATGGATACAGGTAACTAGGGACGCTGTAACACTTGTCGAGACTAGAATGAAGATTGACCACATCATATAAAAAAGTTATGTACTTACCATAACATTTCATCTGTGTTGTTCAACTTCATTCTTCCTCAACTCCCCTCCCACCAACCCTCCTCCTTGGCTTGTGGAGGAACCAGTATTTACATGGATATGTGCAAATATGTGTGTTGTGTGCATGTGTGTGTGTGTGTGTGTGTGTATATATGTATGTGTATATATGTATGTGTATACATATATATATATATATATATATATATATATATATATATATATATATACGGATTCACTTCATAACACTGAAACTTCATAATACTGAAAATGAGAAAACTTCATAATACTGAAGACCAAAATACTGAAAGCTCAAAATACTGAATACTCAAAACACTGAAACTCAAAATACTGAAAGCACATAGTATGTGTAAACTCAGCTTAAACAACATAAATCATAGCAATTTCTACCAAATATATGCAGGCAAGCCCCTGCACTACACCCTGCTAATTATATATATCTACTCCAAGATTGCACTTAACTACACTATGTGCAATCTTGGAGTTGATATATTTAAGTAGCAGGGTGTAGGGGCTTGCATATTTGGTAGAAATTGCTATGATTTATGTTGTTTAAGCCGAGTTACGCAATATGTGTTTTCAGTATTTTGAGTTTCAGTATTTTGAGTTTTCAAGATTTTGAAGTTTCAGTATTTTGGTTTCAGTATTTTGAGTTTCAGTATTATGAAGTTTCAGTGTTATGAAGTGAATCCATATATACACACATATATATATATATGTACATATATATATATATATATATATATATATATGTATATATATATGTATATATATATATATATATATATATATATATATATATATATATATATATATATATATATATATATATATATATGGGTGTACTTTCCTACAATGAAAATTCACTTTTTTGAAATGGGAAAGTACATCCCCACTTAAGCGAAAGTGCACTTTCGCTTAAGCTCACTAGACCGAACCTACCACACCACTATGGAGGACATTGAAAAAAGGGCTATGTCCTCCACTGTGGTGCGATAGTCATGGACCTTGGGGTTAGGGCACGGGTCAAGGTAAGGGGATAGCCCTACTAACTATCCCCTTACTCTAACCCGTGCCCTTGACCTAAGGTCCGTGACTATCGCACCACAGTGGAGGACATAGCACGATTTAGAATGTCTTCCACTGTTGTGCGGTAGTCACGAACCTTAGTGTTATGGCAAGTGTTAGGGTAAGGGGATAGCTAGTAGGACCCCTTACCATGACCCGTGCACTAACCCTAAGATCCGTGATTGCTAGCCTGTTCGGTCTAGCAGGTTCGCGAAAGTGCACTTTCACGTTAGTGGGTGTACTTTTGAAGTTCAAAGTAGTGAACTTTCGTTCTTCAAAAGTACACCCATATATACATACACACATACACACAAGCACACACAGATATATATATAAAAACGCATGCGCACACACACATACACACACACACACACACATATATATATATATATATATATATATATATATGTGTATGAATCTGGATATGGCTTTTTCCATAATTCTCTTACTTTCCCTACGCTAA
Source organism: Protopterus annectens (assembly GCF_019279795.1). Taxonomy (NCBI): domain Eukaryota; kingdom Metazoa; phylum Chordata; order Ceratodontiformes; family Protopteridae; genus Protopterus; species Protopterus annectens. The sequence goes on from NC_056749.1 coordinate 458,826,237, forward strand.
TATAGCAGCAAACAAGACAAGTTCTGAGGTAATTTAGTAGGTGCATTGTGGGTGAAGGAGAAGCTCGAGAAATTTGGTGGCTGCGAGCTTTAGTATTGTCCGAGTAGGATCCGATGGATCGGATCCAAACCCGCTTGTTGAAGAAGAATGAAGATCGACAAGACAAATGGAATGTTATGCAAGTACTTAACGTCTTTTTCTGTTGCTTCAGTCGGACTATTCTGGTAAAAGAATGGTAAATAAATACATGAATTAATAAATAATGGTACTAGTAAATAAATTACCCAAATGGACTTCTAGTTCATACATTGGACCTTCCTCCGCTACTATTTTTCCTTTCTGGTTAACCCTTTTAAGGAAAAGGCGAGTTTTTCTTCTACTATTAAACTGATCCAATCCTAATTTTATGGCTAAAGTGGCCACAGAATCAAATATTAACCAGTCAATTCATTAGTGATCTACCTTCCAAATCATTCTAATAAGGTGAATAATTGTTGCACCTGTTTGATGTTCATTGACAGTTGCGTTTTATTTGTTTTAAAAAAAAAAAAAAAAAAAAAGATCAACTGTTTGTATCCTTTCATCAAATCGCTTGGGTCAAATAGTGTCCAAAGTCACACTAGCTAAATGGATTTCTATTTGTATTTCTCATATTTATTCATTAAAAAGTTTACATTCGCCCCGTCCTCTAAAAATAAATTTCATCTGCCTTCTCTGTGAGAACTTCTTTTCTATAGTGGAAAAATAGAAGTAGATATGGTTGCTATCCTGTGTTACTCATCCCTTCAAATTGTCAATTCTGTTTATTTCATGGGATCAGACAATACTTAAAAGCTGTCCAGCAGTTATTTCCCTTTCCCTCTAACTGCTTAGGTTAAGCAGTCCCATATCTTTTCCTGGCCAAATACATTACTGACCGTATTTTCGCTGATATATTCTCAAGTGGTTTAGTGTTCCCTTGTTATCATAGAACCTTTTTAACAAATCTATGACTACCTCATCAGCTTTTGTTCTGTTTCTTTTAATGATATCTCTAATACAGTAACTTGTCTTTTGTAATCATAACCTTGTGATGCTTTACATTCTGGGCATTGTCTCCAGAAGTAGAAGGACAGCATTAGATTTAGGAGTTATATACTTTTGTGTTGTCCATTTTCATAGGTTCATAGGTAAGTACTAGGCTATCTGCCCAAAGGCGTTTGTAAGCCTAGCCAGAATGTGTTGGCTTTTGCCATCCCCTTAGATTAGTTCCCTGTGCCTCTGTCCAGCAGAGCCATTAGTTCCCTGTGCCACTGTCCAGCAGAGCCACTGCAGTGATCCCCGGGGTAAATTTTCTGTTTCCCATCCACTTGTCAAGGTTTCTCTTGAAGAGTGTTTGTGAGGGGCTCTGCCTAATGTATATTGGAGTCCTGTTCCAAAGCATGGAGAGTCTCTGGGATAGGAATCTATCCCTCCAGCATGTCCTATTTATCGCTGTGGTGAGGTTTACATCTCTAGAGCGTGTGGCTTTCCGGGATTTGTTTTTTTTTAGGTGGAGCATGTCCATCAATTCTGGGTTGGGCATGGCCTTGCATGTCAGGCAGAGATCACCTCTGAGTAAGCTGTATGCAACCGAGTACAGCTGGAGTTTCTTGAGTTGGGCTGCATAGGGCATCTGTTTGAGGCCAGTAATCCTCTTGGTGAAGTACTTTTGTGGCCTTTCCAGCTGTTGCAGGTGTCTTGTAAGGTACATCCCAAATGGGGTGTTGTATTCTATGATGAGTCTAATGAGTGATGAGTAGAGAGGCACAATAACCTCTTTTGTTCTAGATGTGAACCCTTTTGTGATTAGGTGGGCCACATAGAAGGATTTTCTAACCATCTTGGCAATATGATTATCAAAGGAGAGATTACTATCTACTTGGGTCCCCAGATCCCTTATTACATTTTCTGTATTTAGGGGACTACCACCTATGTGGTAGTTCGCAGGTGCTTTGTTTTTTCCAAAGGGGATGACCATGCAGTTTTTGGCATTTAGCTCGAGGCCATGATTTTGACACCAGGTATCCATCTCAGTGAGACCCATGTGGAGGGTGTCTGTATCAGTCGGAGAGTCAATTATGGCCCCTTGTTTGCAGTCGTCTGCGAACTTGGTCAGCCATAGTCCTATGCTTGCCTGTACCTCTGAGAAGTATATACCAAACAGGAGGGGTCCTAGGACTGAGCCCTGGGGGACGCCACTTGTAACCGGTTTAGAGTCGGATGTAGAGCCTGCAACTCTCACCATATGGGTTCTATCCATGAGCCAGTTGGCAACCCATCTCATGACGTAGGGGTTTATGTTCAAGCTGGTGAGCTTGTTTATAATATTAGAATGGGGAATGGTGTTGAAAGCCTTTGCGAGGTCTAGGTAGGCTGTGTGGACCTCCTTTGCCTCATCTAATGCCTTGCTAGCCGTCTCAAAGAAGTCCACTGGGTTTGAGGCATGATCTGCCCTTAACAAAGCCAAACTGGGTAGGGTCCAAGGTTTGGAGGTTCCCATAGTCTCTGTTAATGAGTTCCATGATGATGCGTTCCATAGCCTTGCAGTCCAGGCTAGTCAGGCTTATAGGGCGATAGTTCCCAGGGTCCATTGTGGCGCCACCTTTATGGAGCGGGATAACTGTTGCTGTGCACCACTCTGTGGGTACGTAGCCTGTAGAGAGGTTGAGTTTGAACAGTGTGTTTAGGTGAGGGGTTAGTTAATTTTGGAGCTCTTGTAAGACGCTGCCTGGGACACCATCCGGTCCCATTGAAGCTGTGTTTTTGGCTTTGGCAAGGGCTGTTATAACCTGTGTGTCGGTGATTGACGGGGCCCTACATTCTTCTGGTATGGTTGTGGGCCCTTTAGGGGGTGAGAGGGGGGGTGTAGTTTGCACTAAACTTGTCTGCCAGAATGTTTGCAATATCAGTCGGTTCAGTGTATTTTGTGCCATTCTGCACTAACTCAGAGAGCAGATCTGAGAGTTTCCACTTAGGGTCTTGACATAGCTAAAGAACGCTTTGTGGTTATCTTTGGAGTCATTGGCAATTTTTCTTTCGAAACTAGCCTTGGATGATTTAATGAGGGATCGGAGTTTCTTGATGATACTGATCAGGGATGTCTTTCCTTCTTGGGATTTTACTCTTATCTGTACTAGTTTCCTCCTTCTGTTGTAAAACTTGTTTATGGCAGGGGTCCACCAGACTGATTTCATTTTCTTGGAGGAGTGAGTCTTGGTTTTACTTGGGATAGCACGATCTATGCATTCCTGCAGATGCTCATAGAGTGCCTTTGTAAAGGTTTCAGCAGTTTGGACAGCATTGTCCTTTAGCATGGGAGCTATGAACCTTTCCACTTCGGTCTTAAGTAACGTGAAGTTTGCTTTTGAAAAGTTTTTCATGGTGATTTCCTTGATTAGGGGTGGGGGCGGAATGTGGATATCCAGAGTGATTAGTCTATGGTCTGATCAGTGAAGGGTTGACCTCTGGTGTGGAGCACCGGTCGCCCATGTTGGTGATGACCAGGTCCAGTATGTTCCTTCTGGTAGGGGTGTTGACCAGTTGATCCAGGGAGTTCCAGTTTATAAATTCTAGGAAGCGTTGGGCAAGGGAGTTAGTACTTGTGTAGTTCTCCCAGTTTATGTTTGGGTAATTTAAATCACCCAGTATTAAGGTGTTTGGTAGGATCTTCATATTTCCCAGTGTCTCTAGAAATGCAGAATGGGGGTCCTGGGCCATGTTGGGTGATCTGTAGCAAGCTACAATTTGGATTGCAGCTTTGCCCATTGTTAGTTGCACATGGATGATCTCTGATGCATTGTACTGTGCCACTAACCTGGAGGTGTGGGTATCCTTGATGTATATGGATACACCCCCGCCTTTTGTGTTTCGGTCCTGGTTCTATGGCCGAAAGGTATGGTATGAGTTATAGCCTAGTAATGCTGGGGTGCTCTCAGGAGCGTTAAACCAGGTTTCTATTACTGCACAGATGTCGATGTTCTCCATACTGAGGAGTGCCTCAAGTGCATGCATTTTGAGGTTTAGACTTCTGGCATTGAGTAGCATTACCCTCAGTTTTTATTACTTGTGCTATTTATGGTGGTGGGTTTGTCTTTTGAGCCTTGCCTAAAAAAGGCACTATGAGGGCGGCAAGAGCCTTGGCCAGTATTTGAAAGCCTAAGGGTGACAGGCGCAAGCCATCTCTTGCAAAGCAACGTGGCTTGTCGAGCATGTCATCCCAGGTGGACAGATACTGGATCCCCTTTGAACGACACCAGAAACTTGGCCAATTGTTGAAATTGATCATTTTTTCTTGATACTGTGGCATCATTCTTGGTGAGGGCAGGATGCTACTCAGGGCCAGGGTCATACTGGCCTGGGCTACATGATCAGAGAGCTCTTCCATGTCTCTTTTCATGTAGTCCAGGGAGGTACATCTCAGGTCATTCACACCAACATGGACAGTGACAGAGTTGTATCTGTACTTGTTCTGGAGTGACCTGAGTGCTTGTGTTATGTGGCGGATCCTGGCACCTGACAGGCAGCTAACTGTAATCTTCTCCAGCCTAGTTAGTGGGACATTAGTAGGCCTGACTATAGAGTTGCCTATTACTAGTGAGTTGGGTATGTTATTTTGCATTAAGGGCTGTGATTGCGTGGCACACTGATTATGTGAAGTATGTGTTTCATGGTTGGTGTTGGGGTGTGGAGGTTGCGTGGATGACTGCTTTGGAGGTCTCTGTTGCTTTTGCAGATTTTTATTTAGAGCCTCCGAGTATGTTTTCATGTATTCATGTGTGTTATTTGCCGGTGTTGGTTTATTAGGTCTATGTGAGACTGGTGGTGTCTTGCAAGTATTACCCTTCTCCTCTTGACTGTCAGTTCTATTCTTGGGTTGAGAGAGCTTTGCCTCCAGTTTGGCTGTATAATTGCATCTCTCGAATATATTAGTGTTTGGTGGTAGGAGGAGAGGGTTGTCTGTGTACATGAGGCAGTTGTAACATTGCCTCAAAATGCCCAGATTTGCCAGTTGGACTGGAGAGTACACCGGAAACTGCCCTTTGGACATGCCTTAATAGGTAGAGTAAGCTGTTTTTCTGATTGACTGGTGGGCATGAATAGAGAGTCTTGTCCTTCTGGACAGTATAGGGGGGTCTAGTGCTAGGGTTAATTAGTGCTTGCTATGAGTTTTAAGCAAGAGCTTGACTGTGAAATGAATGGTTTGAGTGCTAAAGTTGAAGGTTTGTCTAGTTCCAAGGGAAAAATTGAAGAGTAGACTTCGTGGAGCCGAGAATAGTTTAACTCTAGCTAAATGGCGCTGCCCGGTGCACAAAACCGCACAAATGCGTTTTTTTTAGCATGGAAGTGAAAGAGAGAGAAATTAGCCCAAAATGGCTGATAAACTACTAACTTCTGGGCTGAAACCACTCCTCCAGGGACAGATAGGCTGCTCAAAGCTCCCCTCTCTCACAGGTGAACAAAGAAACTTCCTTCTATCCAAGTAAGGTATGGGCGACACGGAAACTTGTAACACAGCCCTGGATTCAGCAATAACCTGAAAACTGGACTATACTAGTTCAGAAAGGTGTGAAAAAGTATATATATATTTTTTTCAGAAAATAGAGCAGATACAATCACAATTAGCCTGAAATGGCCAATACACTACTAACTTCTGGGCTGAAACCACTCCGCCAGGGACAGATAGGCTGCTTAAAGCTCCCCTCTCTCACAGGTGAACAGAGAAACTTCCTTCTATCCAAGTAAGGTATGGGCAACACCGAAACTTGTAACTCAGCCCTGGATTCAGCAATAACCTGAAAATTGGACTATACTAGTTCAGAAAGGCGGGTAACAAGTACATTATATATATATATATATATATATATATATATATATATATATATATATATATATATATATATATATATTTTTTTTTTTTCAGAAAATAGAGTAGATACAATCAAAACAACACTTTAAATGCACAGAAAAGGCTATCGCACTTTAGTGTGTAGCCTACAACAGTTAAACAGATGATTTAAACACAAAAATGACTTAATTCAAGTGCAGGCAGCAAATAAGTACAATATGTAGCAATAACAAACTTTTTAAATCGCAGATTCGCTAAAAAAGAAACTGGCGTTTTAGGCGGAATTAGTTAAGACAGCAAGAAAAGCAGAAAAGTGATACTTAATCATGCCAAAGTCACTCTTTTGTCTCTCTGCTGCTGTAGACTCTGCAGAACACCTGGAAGACACTTGCTGAGTGGAATACAAGCGGAAAAACTGCGCAAATGCAGTTTTTATAGCAGGGAAGTAAAAGAGAGAGAAATTAGCCCAAAATGGCCATTATACAACGACCCCCAATTAATATTCAAAAACGTGCACGCTGATTGGTCAGCATGCACGTTGAAAATCAGTTATAGTAATGAAAAAAAGGTCCGGTCGCCCGGACTTTTTCCATTACTATAACTCTTTTTTTTAAGCAACGGGGAATGCAAGATCTCCGTTGCTTCATACTGTTTCGCTGTGTTAAACTCGTTTAACATAGTGAGACTGCTTTAAAAAAAGCAACAGAGATTCCCCGTTGCTTTTTTTAAAGCTGTCTCGCTATGTCAAACTCCTTTAACATAGCGAGATAGTTTGTAAAAAGCAATGGAAATCTTGCTTTCTTCGTTGCTTTTTTCAAAACTGTCTCGCTATTTTAAATGGGTTTAACATACCGAGACAGCTTGAAAAAAGCAACGGAGAATCTCCGTTGCTTTTTTAAAGCTGTCTCGCTATATTAAACCCATTTAACATAGCGAAACAGTTTTTAAAAAGCAACGGAGATCTTGCTTTCTCCGTTGCTTTTCCCACAGCTCTGATGTACTGCATAGGCATACGTATGCGCAGTACATCAGAACTGCCGCAGAATACCCGACAGCTGCGGAAGGGCAGCAAGGAGGCATTATACAATGCCATTATTTAAGAAAAGTAATTAGTTTTTTTTCTTAAATAATGTCATTGCATAATGGCAATAACCCACTTCTGGGTGTGAGTAATGCTGGATTTACCCACAGTTGGCTTTGTTTGGCCACTCGGGCTTCGCCCTCGTGACCAAACCACACCAACCGTGGGTAAATCCAGCATTATTTAAAAAGAACCTCCTGCATGGAGGCAAATGCACAGTTCAAACCAATTAGTCAACAAAACAAGAAGATAGAGCCAGCATACTGTGACCTGAAAGACTTTATTAATAAATAAACAACAAAAAACAGACCGGTTTCGGCTGGACAATATCACAGCCTTCCTCAGTGTGAAACAAGTAAATCAATCATTGTTGTTTAAATATACCCATCTCAAAGCTCATTGGTTCTTACCTAAAATTGTTTATTAAGACCAGGTGGAAATAATCCACCTAGTTTGACAATCCACTTCTTTTCTTTAGCATTCAAAATGGAATGCCAACCTGTCTTATTGGATCGATTCCCTCTTATGATATCAATGACCATAAAAGAAAATTTGGCAGTTTTGTGTACCAATTGATGTTTAAAAAGTGCATTGTGGACCTTTCTATTCGTAATGCAACTGATGTGTTCTGATATATGTGCTCTTAGTGGACGGGAGGTTTGTCCAATATAGAAAGCGCCACAATTGCATATGGCCAAATATACAAGCCAGTCACTGCTGCAATTGGCAAAAAAATTGAGATCATAGACCACAGCGCATTTTCTGCTAGAAAATTGTTTGGACTTGCTTACATAATAACAAATAGTGCAATGGCCACAAGGAAAACAACCCATCAATGGTTCACCAGTCAGTGTGGTCTGAAAAGGTTGTGAGTTATTATTCATGTTGCCACGTTTGTAGTGATTGAAACAGGAACTTAGATTTTTACCTTTGCGAAAAGAGAATAAACATCTGTCTGGAATGATATTGGCCACCTCATAATCACATTGCAGAATATTCCATCGTCTGTGCATACTCTGAATCAAAGTATCCGAGTTTCTGGCATAGGTAGTTACAAACCTAATGGGTTGTGGTGCAGTGACTGTGTGATCCTTATAAGTCAGTAGTTCCTGTCTGTCAAGTGAATTGACATGGTTGCTGGCCTTTACCACATCTCCCATACTGTAGCCCCGGGATTTGAACCTGCTTGTCAAATCCATCTTTTGTTGTTGAAAAGTAGAATCTGATACGCTTCATTCTTATAAATTGTGAATGTTAAGTTGTTAATCTCGCCTTCATTCTTGCTGGATGGGTCGGCTCCGACTCGGCACTTGCTAAGCCCGAGAGCTAATTTTACCAGCTCAAGGCAACCCTATATCCCATGATGCAAGGCGGAGACTACCCAGATCTCGTTTGCCGCTTCGCTAACGAGGTGCCTTTTTTTTACCAGCTCCAGGTAAGTTACTAAATATAAGACTTTAGTCTACCCCCTTTAAATTTTCATATCTATAGTTGTTTTTTGTTAACCTTAACGCTTACTTTAACCCTATTCCCATTAGTGTTCCCTTTTTTTCGAGTTATTTATCCCCTTTCCCTAGTTTAGGCCTTAGGCCTTCCCCTTCCTAAATTTTTTCCTGTCCGGGATTGTTTGTGTCTGACTGTGTGTTATCCCTGTCTAGTTTTAATTGTTGGATTGGGTGTTTTTTGTGTGTGTGTGTGTGTGTGTGTGTTTTTCATAGATTCATAGATTCATAGATTAGTACTAAGCTAACTGCCCTTGCGAGTCATTTTAAGCCTAGCCAATTATCCCTTGTGAGACTCAAACCCTGCACCTTGTGTTTGTAAAGCAAACACCTTAACCATTAGGCCACTGATTGTGTTTCCTCGACAATCAGGCTTCAAGAAGTGTGACTCGTGCTGTCAGAAGATGTCTCTGACAGACGGTCACACTTCTTGTGTTTACTGCCTGGGACCTCTGCACCTGCAGGACTCTTGTGCTATTTGTCATGCCTTCAGCCCAAGAGTCCTGCAGGAGCGCAGAAATAAATTGATATTAAGGGGCTTATTAAAGCCTGAGAGCTCCCCGACTAAGTCGGCGCCGGGGAAGCACTCGAAACCTATTAAGCCTTTGGTTGAAAGTTCCAAGCAGTCTGCTTCTGGTTTGTCTTCACCAGGGTCGAAGTCGGCTCTGGCCGGAGCTGATCCTTCCACCATAGCAGTCACAGTATCGGCTCCATCCGACGCCGATACTGCCCAATCTAGATATTCAGTGTCGGCTCCGGCTGGAGCCGACGTATCCTCGGCTCCGTTGGCTCCATCGATCTCTAAAAAGAGATCTCATTCCCCCTCATTAGAGTCGATACATTCGGCTCCGAGATCACCCCTGCTCTCGGAGCGGAGCCATCGGAGCCGTTCTTCTCTGTCGTCCAGGCTGTCTGATCACGACCTCGAGAGAGTGGTGAGTAGACTATTAAAGTCTCAGGCATTGGCCCAAATGCTCCATAGCCCATCTCAACAGACGGTAGCTATTTCACATCCACCAAACATTCCTCCTTCGACTCTCTTACAGAGCTCGGAGCTGGAGCTCCTCGGAACCATCACCGTTGTAGCTTCGGAGCCGATACCACCCCTTTCGGCTCCGTCGTCCTCTGCTCTGATTTCCTCCTTAAGACCTTCATTGGAGGGATCCGGGCATCTGGTCTCTCTCGTCGGCTCTGAGGGGGCGAGTGGCATCGGACCCTTGTCCGACCCCGTTCTCCCTCTCGTAGCCTAGGCGTTGGTGAGCTCAGCCCCGACATCTGCCTCTGAGCCTTCCCTCTCGGTGAGGCCTGGGGTTCCTGTCTCTTCGGAGCGGGAACATTCTGGTCTCTCTGACGGGGGAGCCTTCGAGGTGATGAGGAGTGTACTAGCCCCTGGGCTTAGTCAACGGACAGTTCCATCAGCTCCTCCCACTACAGTGCCTGCTGACGTCTTTTCTCACTCTCTTGCTCCCGGACCCAGAGATCCAACGCCTCAGGTTTCCCCATTGGAAATATCTTCCTCTTCCGAGGCTTCTCCTGATCCGTCAGGTGAACCTCCGCGTAAGAGGACATGTAAGAGGAAACATCTAGACTCCCCCGAGTCTGTTACATCTGATACTGACCTGGATGAGTCGGAGGGATCCCCAAGGTCCTCCTCTGAGGATGTCTCTTTCTCAGACATCCTTGAACTCCTTAAGCAGAGGGGAAACTGGCCCTCCCTTAATCCTTCTGAGGACGAGTCAGTATACCTGGAGGCGTTCGGATCTCGACCCTCCACCTCCTGGGTGTCTCCGCCTTTCGACCCTCTTATGGAGGTAGTGGCTCGGAAGGCGTGGATGGCTCTGGATTCGGTGGAACCTATCCCTAGGAGGCCTTCAAAATTCATTACGGCCCCACCAGATAGACAATATTTGACAATGGGTGTCCCAGTTGATGCCATGGTGGTGGCTGCTGCCACCAAGAAGGAACTAGCTGATCCTTCAGTACCTGTCCATCCTCCTAACAAGGATTCTAGGACTATGGACAGGTACGGCAAGTGGATTTTTCCTTCAGCGACTTTTGCCATGAGATCGCTGAACTACTTGTGCCACTTCACCCGCCTTCAAAGAGATGTTCTTAAAGAGTTGGGAGAAGTTTTACAGGATCCGTCAGCTGCTGGGTCTCGGAATAAGATTAGCTCACAGCTAGGAATCCTTAACTCCATTGTTAACTCCATTGTTAACTCCTCTATGCGGCTCATTTCTTATGCAGCCGATGGAGCGAGTAGGGCCGCCGGCACAGGAGTGGCTTTAAGGCATCAGTCCTGGATGCGGTTTTGTAATTTTGCAGACCCCTTCAAGGCGTCCTTCACAAACTCCCCTTTGATGGTTTAACCTTGTTCGTACCTCAAGTGAAAGACACTTTGACTAGATGCAAACAAGATGGCAAGACTCTTTCTGCCGTAGGAGTCTGTTTCTCCACCCCTTCAAGACCTTACCCCAAAGGACAGAAGGGAGGGAAAATGTGGTTCCGCAAATCTCAAGGAGTCACGCCTGACGCACAAAGTCAGTTTACCCCCAGAGGCAGAGGGGGTAACAATAATAGACGCCGCCCTAGGGGCAGAGGGGGTCCGCAGAATCAGGGTAGCAGAGAGCCTCTTTCTGACAAACCCTTCCAGCATCCCTGAGATGTTGCCCGATTGTCCGCCTTCGGAGGCAGTCGGGGGGAAAAGTATCGCTGTACCCAATAGCCTGGCTTTCCCTTTCTTAAGACAAATGGGTACAGTCGATTATATCCGAGGGTTACAAAATTCCCTTTATTCAAACCCCAGTTCAGCAAAAGGGAACCCTTCCAGATGTTCCACCCAGTCTAAGGGAACTAGCAGTACTAGAAATATCAAAACTGCTAGTAAAAAGAACCATCCAGCCAGTCCCAGCGGACCAAATAGGATCCGGAATCTACTCAAGGTTCATTTTAGTTCCAAAAAAGACAGGGGACTGGAGACCAATATTAGATCTGAGCAAACTAAACAAGTTTGTAAAGAAATCAAGATTCCGGATGGTCACGCTTCAGTCCATTCTACCCTTTCTGGGCAAGGACAATTGGATGTGCTCGATAGATCTTCAGGATGCGTACTATCACATAAAAATTCACAGACGCTCCAGAAGATTTCTCCGCTTTCGGCTGGGGACCAGTCACTTCCAATTCAGAGCCCTGCCCTTTGGACTCATTACAGCCCCCAGAGTGTTCACCAAATGTATGGCAGTGGTTACGGCTCACCTGAGACGTCAAGGATTCCAAGTGGTTCCATATCTAGACGACTGGCTCCTCACTGCCACTACCAAGCATCAACTTCTCCAAGCCAGAGACTACACCATTCACATTTGCAGAGGGCTAGGGATTTCTATAAATTTCGAAAAATCTGCCTTGTCGCCTTGTCAATCTATTACTTTTATAGACGCAAAATTGGACACCGTACAACTTTCAGCAAAGTTAACAGACCAAAGGATCCTGGACATTCAAAGACACGTCCAGGTGATTCTTCTCAGCAACAGAATTCAGGCCAGATTTGCTCTGAAAGTATTGGGTCTTATGACGGCGGCCATAACACTTCTTCCCTTTGCCTGCCTTTACATGCGTCTTCTACAATGGATGCTATTCGCCCAATGGTCTTTTCAACAACTTCCCATGCGTCACAAGATCATAGTAACTCCAACTTGCAAAAGGCATCTGACCTGGTGGATATCGTCCCCTCAAGTCCATCAGGGCATACCTTTTGTTCCTTCTGCCCCGGTTGCCACGGTTACATCGGACGCCTCCCTGATCGGGTGGGGGGGGCATTATCAGGGCAGAATGGTCCATGGCACTTGGCAACCTTTCAAATACCATCTGCACATAAATGTCCTGGAGATGAGAGCGGTGCTTTTAACGTTGCAAGCCCTCAACGACTCTCTTCCCCTGGGAACAATTGCAATCCAAACGGACAATATGTCCGTAGTGTGGTATATCAACAAACAGGGCGGAACCAAGTCCTATCCACTGTGTCGAGAGGCTCTCAGACTTTGGCAATGGGCAGTCTCTTCTCAGCGGTTTCTGATAGCAACGCATATCCCCGGGAAATCCAACATCATAGCGGACAGATTGAGCAGAGCTATTCTCATGCCTCACGAGTGGTCTCTCAAACAATTAGTGATGGAAGAGATTTTTCAGAAGTGGGGCCTTCCTTGCTGCGACCTTTTCGCTACACCTCAAAACAGCAAATGCCCAGACTTCTTCTCTCTCTTCCCCCTTCCTGGCCATCCCCCCAGAGATGCTCTAACCCAAGATTGGCCCCGGGGACTTCTTTATGCCTTTCCCCCCCTTTCCGCTGATACCTCAGCTAATTCAGAAAGCAACCACCTTGAGAGCCAAGTTGATTCTCATTACCCCTTATTGGCCTCGACAGATATGGTTTCCGTTCCTACATCATTATCTCTTGGTACAGCCATGGCATCTGGACCCGGTTCCAGATCTTCTGACCCACCAGTCAGGGCAACTGCACCAATCCATATCTTCTCTCAACCTCACTGCTTGGTTGCTCCACTTCCATCCTTAGCCAGGCTTCCTATGATTTCTAATCCCGTCCGGGATATCATATTAGCTTCCCTAAAATCTTCTACCAGAAAGATTTACACTAGTAAATGGCGACGTTTCTCTTTCTGGGCAAAAGCTAGGAACATAGACCCCTATTCTGCTCCGATTCATTCGGTCTTGGATTTCCTAGCTGAGATTTTTCATTCAGGATCCTCTTCTTCCACAGTGAAAGTTCAACTGGCAGCCATTTCGAATTTTCATATAGGCCTTTTGGACCACAACATTATGTCATATAAACTTTGCAAGGCATTCCTTCGAGGTATCTTTTTACTTAAACCTCCGATTAGAGACCCCCCACCACAGTGGGATCTAAATTTAATTTTAACATCCTTGATTCTTCCCCCTTTCGAACCTGCAGCTGCCTGTTCTTTGAAATTTCTTTCTTGGAAGACACTTTTTCTAGTCACCATTACTTCTGCCAGGAGACTATCTGAGCTTCATGCTCTCTGCATTCGTCCTCCCTATTTAATATTCGACAAAGATAGGGTATCTCTAAGGACTAATCCGTCTTTCTTGCCAAAAGTGGCATCGCAGACGAACCTAAATCAATCCATTGATCTTCCAGTGTTTTTCCCGAATTATTCTGATAGAGCAGAACAAAAGTTACATTGTCTTGATGTTCACCGCCAGCTCAGATATTATCTGGACAAAACTAAACTTTTTAGGAAATCTGATCAACTGTTTCTATCCTATGCAGAGAACAGGAAAGGCCTTCCAGTTTCCAAGGTGACTTTTATCTAGATGGCTGTCTTCTGTGATCACTTACATTTATCAGCTCAGAGGCAAAGAGTTGATTTCTAAGCCAAAAGCCCATTCTACCAGAGCTCTAGCTACATCGACAGCCTTTCAAGCTAGACTTCCAATAGACACTATTTGTGCAGCAGCCACATGGGCCTCTCCTCATACCTTTGTTTCACAATACAAATTAGACTTGGCCTCCAGAGACAGAGCGAATTTTGGTTCCACCGTTCTCAAGAGTCTGTTCCATTAAGCCACCCAGGATAGAGGTGCTAGGGACGCGGTCCCATCCAGCAAGAATGAAGACGAGATTGACAACTTAACATTTAGAAGTTATGTACCTACCATAACGTTCCATGTTAGTTGTCTTCTCTCGCCTTCTTTCTTGCGTCCCGCCCTCCATCCCCCTAGCCTGGTCAGACCGAGAAGATTATGCATCTTCTATTGAGAGGTTTTATTCCTTTTTCTAGCTATTCAGCTTCTAGTGTCACTAGATTAGGTTGGTCCTTTCTAGAGGATTATGATGTTATTTAGTATTGTTACTTTTCTTCTTCCTCTATAGTTGGAAGAAAATATTACTATTTCTTTAGCTACCAAACGAGATCTGGGTAGTCTCCGCCTTGCATCATGGGATATAGGGTTGCCTCGAGCTGGTAAAATTAGCTCTCGAGCTTAGCAAGGGCCGAGTCGGAGCCAAGGATCGGCTCCGAACCCATCCAGCAAGAAAGAAGGCGAGAGAAGACAACTAACATGGAACGTTATGGTAGGTACATAACTTCTAATTTTGGAATATTACGTGCAATATGTGGAGGGTGAAAACTGGATGCATGAAGGATGGTGTTATACTGGGGATACTTCCTGAATACTTCTGTACCTAATGTGTGATCAGGTAATCTATTTATTGATACATCCAAGAAGGTGATGGTATTCAAATCATAATGTACAGTGAACTGTAACCCCCATATGTTGTTGTTCAAATAGGATATGAAATCAGTTAGTTGATATTCCTCACCCATCCACACCATCCAACAATCGTCCAGATGTCAATATATTCAATAAAAACATTGTTTTGGCAATCATAAATAATATGTTTTTCAACATAGGCCATAAATAAATCCGCATATATAGGGGCAAATGATGCCCCCATTGCTGTGCCTTTTGTTTGCCAATAACAAATGTCTTGATAAAAGAAGACGTTTTTAGTTAAAACGTGTTTTGCTAAACCCACCAAAAAGGAATTAAAATCTGGTTGATACAGACCCGCCACCTCAAGCCAATAGGCCAATGCATCCAAACCTGCTTGATGGAGAATGTTGGTGTATAGAGCACTTACATCTAGTGTGCACATAAACCAACCAGACTCAAGTTGAGTATCTGAAATAATCTGTAAAAAGTTAGTGGTGTCCTGCAACCGTGATCATACTACATATAACAAAGGCTTCAAATGTTTGGTGAGGTATAAAGACAGTGGTTCAGTAATGTACCCTTTCTCAGATACTATCGGTCTACCAGGTGGATTCACAGGGTCCTTGTGAATTTTGGGTAGGAAATAAATGTGTTGAGATGCCGAATCTTGGATCATAAGTTGATGCATAATCTCATTGGTAATAATAGCTTCATTCCTATCCCAAACCAAGAACTCATCAATTTGTTTTTTAAACCTGAAAGTTGGGTCAATGGGCATTATCGAATAATATCTTTGATCCGAAAGTTGTCTTTTAGCCTCACTGTCATAATCACACCAATTCAATACAACTACAGCTCCACCTTTATCAGCGGAGGTAATAACTATATCTCTGCTGTTCTGTAGTTCTAGAATCGCTTGTTTTTCAGCCAAAGTGATGTTGTTTGATTTAAAACGTATATCAGAGCTAGAAAAATGAAGATCTTTGGGAATGTTATTCTGGAACTGATGTACCATAGGATGCATAGGGGGAGTGAAACTTGATTTGTGATATACAAATTTGTCTTTGTTATAGTTGCTATCTGTGTCACCAAAATACAATTTCAGATTCAAATTTCTACAAAAAGACATGACATCTTGGGCCAATATGTTTTCAGGAGCCATGAAACCTGGTATAAAAGTAAGACCTTTATTCAAAACTGACATGTGAATGGGTGACAAAACAAAACCAGACAAGTTTAAAACGTTCATATTTGTGATGACATTCAATTCTGCAGTGCCATTTTCAATAAACTTTGAATGTTGTGTATGCCTTCTGTGTTTACACCCCCCCCCCCCTCTGGTATCTAGGCCTAAAGGGATTAATCCGGGTGTCCTTTTGGGGGACGGTGAGCCTGATACTGCCTGCAACTCATTTTCAGTGCAAGATGAGATGTCATCCGTCGATGACCCAATATTTGCACTCCGTTTCCTGAGAATGGAACGGGGTCTTTTCCTTTTTTGAGTTTGTGTAGGGAATGATGTAAATTTAACATGTTTGCTGTTGTAAGAAAAAGGATTCGCACTTAGGTAGTGTGCTTGATCTCTTTGAAACTTTTTGGTTTTCCTAGACCTGAGTTGTTCTTCCAAATTATGAAGGTCAGTAGTTACCTTATTGAGTTGTTTATTGAAAAGGATTCTCCCTCAAATGGCTTAATTCCCTGTCGATTGCCCGGTCATGAAATTTAGATAAAGGTTCGACAAAGGCCATAGTGGCCTGTTGTATTTTGGACCATTGGCTATTGAGTTCTTCATCAACTTCCCCCACATGGGGTTGTATATGTATTCTCAAACCTCTTGGAGTTATTCCTTTGGCAATGTACGCCTTAAACAATTTGGAATGCCAGACATTTGATCTTAAAGATCTCAAATGTTTGTGTAATTTTTCAAAAACCATTGCACAAGTAGATTCAGGACACACTTGCTCATTTGTACTCGTATTGCTCTGTATAGAAGACCCGAGCCCAAATGCTCCAAGGTCCTCCCTATCAGCAGCCAAACCAGTAATCAAACTAGAAAGATCCATAGTGCAAAAAGAACAAAAATAATAATGTAATATAGACCCGAAAAATTATTTTCTATACAAAGTATTTAATGCTACTGACAATAATAGCCAATTACAACAAGCTACGTCAGCAATAAAAGTCACAATATAAAGGATTCCAAAATAATGGTAATAATAGAAGGACAATAGCAGCTCAAAATAAAATTTGTTAATCTTGTTAAAGGCTGTGTCCTTATATAAGATATAAAGATGGATCGTCCTCGCTATTGGAATTTGCTGTGCAATGGAATATATTTGGCCAAGGAATATAACTGATCAAAATACAAGACTCCAAGAAAAATTATTCGTTGTATGTTGAACATCAATAGTCAGTGGATATAATGTCAATAGCTGGGATCATAAAAATCACTAGGAATAATAAATTTGACATCAGAATCATAAATGCAGTCAGGAAATCAATCTGATAATGATATAGATATCCAAATATAGCCACTAACTGGAAGCTGAATGTTTGATGTTGTTGTCAAACTTAACAGGATCATATCATGTCAAAGAACAACCAACCCTCAGTCTAATCTAATATATAATATAATGTTATAGTTGGTGGATCTTAAATGTTACCAAATATTGGAGGTGTGTATCCTGAATTATCCTATGTCTAAGTAATAAAATAAATTTATTATTTTTTATAGTCACATATACCAAATGACTTCAGTGATACTCACTAACCAACCAAAAGAAGTGGATTGTCAAACTAGGTGGATTATTTCCACCTGGTCTTAATGAACAGTTTTAGGTAAGAACCAATGAGCTTTGAAATGGGTATATTTAAACAACAATGATTGATTTACTTGTTTCACACTGAGGAAGGCTGTGATATTGTCCAGCCGAAACCGGTCTGTTTTTTGTTGTTTATTTATTAATAAAGTCTTTCAGGTCACAGTATGCTGGCTCTATCTTCTTGTTTTGTTGACTAAATCCAGCATTACCCACACCCAGGCGTGGGTTATTGCTATAATAAACTACTAACGTTTGGGCTGAAATCACTTCTCCAGGGACAGATAGGCTACACTCAAAGCTCCCCTCTCTCACAGGTGAACAGAGAAACTTCCTTCTGTCCAAGTAATGTTTGGGCAACACAGAAACTTGTAACACAGCCCTGGATTCAGCAATAACCTGAAAACTGGACTATACTAGTTCAGAAAGGTGGGAAACAAGTATATATATATATATATATATATATATATATATATATATATATATATATATTTTTTTTTTTCATAAAATAAAGCAGATACAATCAAAACAACACTTTACCCAATTGACCAGTTAAAAAGCTTAAAACTGAGCCCTGTTCCAGCAGTCTTCAATCAGACAAGTTCTAGCTGCACAGTCCTGCCACTAGGGTACAGAGAAACCTTCTCCAAAAAAGACGGCCTGGATTAGTGCACAAGTTATGCAAACAAAGCTAGATCCAGCCGGCCTGAATCTAGTCTATGCTACAGCAAACAAGGCGTACCCATTTCAGAAAGAAACAGTTCAAGTAAGCATGCGCAATAAGCCTTTAACCAGAAATTCCCAGCTTAGAAGGGCAGAATCTAGCCTCTCCTCCCACAAGAGTGCAGTCCACAAACCTTCTTAATGTAAAATAACTGGCCTGAAGCCCAAGTGCTTAACCCAGAACTAATACACTTTTAGAATAACAGACACTGAGCCTTCAATCAGCAGTTCCCAACTTAGAAGGATGTACGCTACCTGTCCTGCCACTACAGTGCAAACCACAAACCTTCTTAATGTAAAACAACTGGTTTGAAGCCCAAGTGCTTAAACCAAGAGCCTTAGAATAACAGTTACAATTTAATTAGGCTACTAACAAGCAGTAATAAAGGCAGCAGAATAAATTCAATTGAGTACTTTTAAGAAGAGGCAAAAGCAAAATAAGGTGGTATATATATACGTAGGAAGAAACACAAATACAGTAAAGCAGATGAAGTGCAAATTTTTTTTTTGAGACGGAGGAAACAGAGCAGATTAAGTTACTATAGGGGAATGTCCTTCCCAAGTGCTCTCTCTGTACACCGCAGAGGAGATGGGACTGGTAGGAGTATCTGAAATCAAAATATGATCTCACTGTACTCAGCTGAGTGAGCAAATGAGATGGGTCCCGGAGGAGTGTGCAAAAACAGATTTACAGCAGGGGTGGGCAATTCCAAAGCCACCAAGATTAACACCACAACAGGAAACAGGGAGAAGGGGTGGGGAACTAACTGCAGAGAGTCAGAGACGCAATATTTGCTGAATCAAAGACACACAATATTTACTGACTCAAATCTTAAATAAGTGCAGAGAAAAGTATACTTCAGCTTGTGTCCAGTTGATATATGCAGACAAGTCTCAGTAGCCAGCAACTCAGATTTAAAATTACTAGAAATGTAACCAACACAGATTTTAATGCTAGCAGAAACCCCCAAGCTAACTAACACTAACAAAGGAATTTCAAAGCAGTCTAACAACTTTCAATGAGCCCAGATGGCTACACTTTTTCACACTTCAGGCAACTTACTGCAGAGAGACAGCGACATGATATTTACTTAATCAAAGACACAGTATTTACTGACTCAAATCTTAAATAAGTGCAGAGAAAAGTATACTTAACAATCAGCTTGTGTCCAGTTGATATATGCAGACAAGTCTCAGTAGCCAGCAACTCTGATTTAAAATGATTACTAGAAATGTAACCAACACAGATTTTAATGTTAGCAGAAACCCCCAAGCTAACTAACATTAACAAAAGAATTTCAAAGCAGTCTAACATGAGCCCAGATGGCTATCCTTTTTCACACTTCATGCAACTTAACTGCAGAGAGACTGAGACACAATATTTACTGAATCAAAGACACACAATATTTACTGACTCAAATCTTTAATAAGTGCAGAGAAAAGTATACTTAAATCAGCTTGTGTCCAGTTGATATATGCAGACAAGTCTCAGTAGCAAGCAACTCCGATTTAAAATGATTCTCCGATTTAAAGGTTTCATTCCTCCTTCCCTTCCCTCCAAGACATCCCCCAGCCTTATCTTTTAGAAATATATTGGAAGTTACACGGATTCTACATTTCAGTAGTAGTTATTATCTTTACTGTCCCTTCTCTATAATTCTTTAGACATAGGCAAGAAACTTGATCTGAGGATTTAGAGGTAGTGTAGTGTGTTATGGGAGGAGGGAGGAGCTTGATACTTGGATCTAAAGTGTGGAAAGTGCAGCCGAGTCAGATCCCATGATCGGATGCATAACCCATCAGTGAGCAAGAATGAAAATGGACAACACAGATACCATTGGTAAGTTATGGTAAGTACATAACTCTTACCTTCAGCTTCAGCTTTGACTGATAACATTACGGCTAAGCATCTTGATGTTCCCCTGGATAATTAAAATCTCTTTGATACTCCAGTGGCAGATTGATTTAAGACCTTACAGGGCTAATGCAATGTCATGAAGGACCTTAAACAGATTTTGTTTCTCCTATTCCTAAGATTCATAGGATTTATCCTTTATTGCCTTTGTTTGCAGACAGCCTCATTAGCCCTCCAAAGGTAAGAAAGTCCCTAGGCATGTTTTTTTCTGACAAACCAACTCGGATCCCTAGACCTGAAAAACCTTTCTGTCAGGGCATATCTACCTCCATCTGACAGTCTGCCTTCCCTTCTCAGTGCCAGGTTCCCTTGTCTCTCTGACTGTGTCTATCTCTTTCCCCCTCCCTGTTTGGCAACAGATTACTATAAACTCATTTGTCCCTTCAGTCATCCATCAAAGCTATTTCATAGTCTGGAAGTCTTTTCCCCCATTTTTCAACATTTCACAACCCCATTCAGATCAATTTCCCATTCCTCCGGGGTATTGCAGGGTTTACTAGATCACAGCGCAATTTTCTTTGTCCCAGAGGGGCACAGGGTTTTATTCAGTGTTATTTCTGGTTCCCAGAAAGAGGGGTCCTGGATGCCCATTTTAAACCTTTCTCTTTTTAGTACAAGATACCTACTTTCAATGTGCGTTCCCTCCAGACCTTGTTCTCCCTTTTGCTTTCTCAAGCCTTTCTATTTTCCCTGGATCTGAAGGATGCTTAACTTCATATTTCCATTCACCCTCAGGAAGTTTTTACAGTTCTTGTTTTGTTTTATTCATTTTCAATTCTCTGTATTGCACTTTAGACTTTCCACAAAACCTAGGGTATTCACCAAGTGCCTGGTTTCAGTAATAGCTTTCTGCAAGCTTCAAGGAGTACCAATTTGTTTCCTTATCTGGATGATCTGCACTTTCAGGACCCCTGCACTTTACCAGGCTCCTGTTGCACAGTCTGGTTTCACCGTCAGTCTCTAGAAGTCTGTCCTGCCCCCCTCTCACGGTCACATTTTTCTGAGATACAGGATTCAAACTGTTCCAATGCTGGCACCTCTGCTTGCTCCCAAGGTACTGTCTGTAATAACTTAATTTCTGTTTTTGCTTCCTTTGTCTTTCGTGCTTGTTGGGGACTTTGCGAGAGTTCTGAGGTTCATAGCCACAACTATCCCTATGCTTCCTTTTGCCAAACTTCATTTGAGAAAGTTTCATTGGTACCTGCAGTCGGTGTGGCTTCAGCATTGCCACCCACTCGAGTTTCCAGTTCATTGACACTTTCGTGTCTGAAGCTTGAGCTTCAGTGGTGGATTCAGTACATGTCTCTCGATCCAGGCATTTTTCTCCACCCTCCTGCTCCATCTCGGGAGCTCTTTGCAGATTCTTCAGATCGTGATGGGGGGCTGCTTCAGGCAGTCCATGGGTTCAGGGTGAATGGATCACATCAACATCAAATAAATGAGACACTTATCCTTGCTGTCCAGTTCTTTCATTCCCTTTGGTCTCCAGGCCCTTTAAGGGTCTATATAAACAAAATCACAGTCTTATGGTACATCAACATCAAGGGGGGCAAAAGGTCCTGTCTTTGCAGACTAGCCCTTCAGGCCTGGGATCAAGCTATTCAAATGCAGGTTTCTTTGCATGCAGTTTACAGTCCTTTAGAGCAAAACATGGTGGCAGACTCCCTGAGCAGGTTCAGGGCCCACTCTAATGAATGGATGCTTCCCAGAGAGTTGTTTCTGGACGTAGTTCATCGGTGGGGTATCCCTCAAATGGAATTATTTGTTTCCCCTCTGAACAGGTAGCATTCTTGCTGCTGTTCCAGAAACGCAAGTCCTCTGGCTTGGAGGGTGTGCCATGTCTTTTTCATGGAAGAGGGCGTTCCTCTATTTTTCCCCCTGTTTCTGTTCTTCCCAGAGTCCTGCACAAGATCAAACAGCAGGGCTCTACCAAAATCTTGTTGTTGACTCCCTTTTGGCGCTGACAGTACTATTTCTTCATTTGGCCAGGGTCAGTCATCACAAGTTACTTCACCAGATGGATCTTCTCACACAGGACAAGTAATTTCTCCTTTACCCTTATCTGTCCATTCTTCAGTTATCACTTTGGGCGATAGGATTTTAATCACCTTTTGACAGCATTTTTCTGAGGACATGCTTAAGATTGAGCAGGAGGCCAGGAAACCCAAGATTAGAAAATCGTGTGTACCCAAGTGGAAGTAATTTTCTGTTTGGTGTCTTAAACTTCACGAGGATCTCTTCTCAGTAGAATCCCTGTGATTCTCTTTTGTGTGAACTGCTCCATGCTGGCTTGGTATATTTCTTTGTTAAAGCTCACTTGTAAGCTGTATCTGTTTGTCTGCCTTTGACTCCATAGTTAGCCTCTTGTTTTGAGGCTGAACAATTCCTGAAAGGTATCCTCCACATCAAGCATTCAAGAAAGCCCATCCTTCCTGCTTGAGTCCTTAATTTTGTTCTTGAAAAAAAATGACCCAGGCTCCTTTTGAGCCTGCTGCTTCTATTTCTCTGCAACATTGCACCTGGAAGATTGTTTTATTAGTTGCCCTCACTTCCACCAAGAGAGTAACTGAACCATTAAGACTTGATGGGAGTTTCTCCTTTTTTGAATTTTCATAGGGACAGGGTGCCTCTCTGTATGAATCCTTCTTTTATGCCAAAGGTAATCAGTGAGTTGTCCCTTAATCAGACTTCCTAGCTTCCTTCCTTCTTCATAATCTGCTAGTGAGAAATGTCTACACACCTTGGATCTACATAAACATCTCCAGTGTTATCTAAATAAGACAAATGCTATACCTAAATCTAAGTGAGTCTTTTTGTTATTCCTTTTATGGCAAACCACTTTCTGCCTCAGTTCAGGGCCATTCTACCAAGGAAGTGGCCTACTCTTTGGGCCTTTCTTCAAGGATTTGGACACCAGTTCCATCTCTAAAGTTGCTACTTGGTCTTCTGTGCGCACCTTGCTAAACTTTGCTACTTGAATGTCATTTCCAGAACCAGGGGTGGTTTTGCCAAGGCTAACCTTTCTGGGTTTGTTGAGGGGTTCCTCCTTGCTTTCCTCCTCCTTCCATTCCGTACTCTCCTGTCTGTTACGAATAATGCTGCAGTGATTTGGAAGGACAGTAGTACAGTTGTGTAAAATTGTATTAGAAATGTAGATGCCCTTCCTTTCAGTGTTGCAGTATTCAGTCCCTCCCTCCTTTCTGCCCCCTTTTTTTCCTTT
Source organism: Protopterus annectens (assembly GCF_019279795.1). NCBI lineage: Eukaryota > Metazoa > Chordata > Ceratodontiformes > Protopteridae > Protopterus > Protopterus annectens. The sequence continues at coordinate 458,849,615 of NC_056749.1, forward strand.
TTTCTTTTGGGAACATCTGCTTGGCCAAGGGGTCTTTGGCTTTGCTCCTAGGCAACTCCTTTTTCCCTGAATGTATGTGCTCGCCTTTCTACTGAGGTGGTTCTTGTTATCCTGGGGCACCTCAGTTCTGAGTATGGAGCATCTGTACATCACCTTTATGCCCTACGCTGACATGGAAAACGTATGTCTAATTTACAGTGCTGTTAAGAATGAAAGGCTTTGGTATACTGGCCAGGTGAAGGGTTGTCCTTGTCAGGAGATCCCATCTTTTATGAATACTGCAACAGTGAAGAGAAGGACATCTACAGTTATGTTAAGATTTTAGACAGCTGTAGTTTCTTTGTGCTTCACTGGTACAGTAATAACCTTTGGGATTTCCTGCCATGGAAACTGTTATTTGGCCTGATACCAGAGACTTGATCTGTTACTGCAGGCCAGGAGGACACTCTCCTATCCAATGTCAGGTTGTTGGATAAAAGGATCATTGATCAGAGCTGCTACCTCAGTTCTTTCTTGCCATCATAGCCCACACAGTCAGCATCACCAGTATGTCAGACTGTTCTAAGGCAGAGCTAAATCTTTGAAAGGTAAGTGCCCTATTGGGGAACTTATTGTGCTGTTGCTGTAAGATGTCTGTTAAATCTAAAGTTTGCCTAGAGTGTGTAAAGCAGCTCTCCCACAGGAACTTCCACACTGTCTGTCTGTTCTGCCTGTGCCCGGAGCATGGCATGCCCAGTTGTCTCCATTGTGCTTTCCTTAGTAACAGAGCCATTAAGCATAGGGCTGAGTCTTTACAAAATCACTTGGGGAAAAAAAAGAGAAAAAGACAGAGAGTTGATGGCCTTTATATGTCATGGGATTTGTTGTCCCAGCTGCTTATCCCCTCACAAAAGGAAGGAGAAGCAGCTGATAGTAGTAATGGAGTCTAGTAACAGCATTTCTGTTTCGGAGAGTTCCCCCTGGCTTGAGATTGTTGAGGAAGGAGAGAAACCTCTGCAGCCCCCTCCACTGACTGTGGCCAGCTGTACCAGAAACCCCCATGTTGTCATTCCCTCTATCTGCTCAGGCCAATACCACCAGAACATTGGATGGTACTGGAGCAGCTAGGCAGGTAACTTCTTCTGACTCCCACTTAAAAACTTCTTGTAGTAATCCAGCCCTAGTTATGGAAAAGAGATTGTTGCAGGCTATAGCCTCCTGACTGCATCCTACAGCAGCACCAGCACCTACCAGTGACACACCCAAGATTAGGCAAAAAACAGAAGGTGAGAAGGTAGCTGCTGTCTTCTTACCCCTACATTTGTTGCTTGGCCATCAGCCTCCTCAGCCCCGGCCTGTCTATAAGACCTTGTCAAGTTAGCTGAGGATCTGTTGGACTTTGAGATCCAGACAGCTGGGCTCTGCCAAAGAACCTGTACCAGGAATGTCTCTTGATAAAAGAAAAAGGGACCTTTCCACTCAGGAATCCTCAGTTCCTATGATTCTGATAAAAGAAGAGCTGGCATATATAGACCAGATTTTTACTGAGTCATATGTTATCTTTAGGTCAGAGGACACTGTTGCCTCACCCTCACTGCCTGAGGATCTGTATTTTGGGAAGACTCTGCATAAGATGAGTCTTTAAGCTGGAAGTTCAAGATCACGCTCAATCCAAGAAGAGGATCAGGAAGTTTCTTGGTCTACTTGAGCATAAACCCCTATTTATTCTTCCATTTTTAGAGGTAGTGTATGATGTTATAGAGGGCACAAATTTGCAGCCTGAGTCCTGAACATAGAAAACCTGATTGATTTTATAGAGTCTTGGACTTCCACAAACATCTGTACTGGAACCCTGCTGCATATCTTGAGGTGGTCTCCGCAGGGTCCAATGGAGCCTAAGTCGTCCTCTCTAAAAATCCCAAGGAGAGTAGAACACTTGACAGATCTAACAAGAAAATCTATACATCAGCTAACCCTCGTCATGAAAGTTTTAAATTATTAGTTTCATATGGTTAAATTCCAAGAATCTCTTCTGGACCATAAGTTGAGAGGATAGACGATAAAGTTATTCAAAAAGGGCTGTTTGGCTTATGCAACATTAGTTCTCAGTTGGCTGAACACTTTACAGCGTGGCTGTAAGTGTCAAGCAGGGCAGCAGCCACAGCATGATCATCAGGAGACCAGGCCTAGTTGAGAGAGCAGTCCTTGCCTGACCATATCAGAGCAGAGATTCTGGATGCTCCTTTAGACAAAGATTTTCTCTTTGGGCCTCAGGCAAAAAATGTTTTCAAAATTTTAGAGGAAAATGTTAAGACTATGCAGACTGTTAAGGACTTTCTGCAAGTACCTTTTCGTAGATTTAGTAGAAAATTTACTACTAATACTTTGTTCTTTCTTGCTTATCATGCCAAGTCCAAGAACATGAAAACCAGAAACGATAAACCAGGAATGTGTCAAGGTGGCCCAAGACCAGGTCTTTAGGTTCCCAACACCAGGGACCCAGTATGGAGCAGCTATGGCTCAGTCATCTCCCTGTAACCCCTCCCATCCCAACTCAGCCTCCCCTTCCCCCCACAATGTCCCTCTTTCTAAACAATTGGCTGGATATCACCCATGGCAGGTGTGTTCACAACATCATAATATCAGGATGTAAAATGCAGTTGTTCTTTCCTCCAAGGTTCAAGACATGCCATCTGTCCCAAAGGGGCAGCTTCAAGAGGCATATGTCCAGATTCTAGCTCTGTTAGAACGAGGCTTCATAGAATGTGTCCCCTTAAAAGAGGTAGGGACAGGTGTCTACTCCATGTTATTCCCTGTGCATATTTAGAAAAAAATCCCTGAATATTTTCATATGGTATTGACACTGTTTGTACTGAATAAACGTTTTAATAAGGAGCAGCAGTGTCCAGCGACGTTCTTTGTTTCATTTTGGCTTTATATCGTAAGCTGGACTTTGGTGCAGCACCTAACTTCTTTGTGCATGGTATTGGCTAGGAAGAATGATTTTAATTATTCTGTACATTTAAAAATTGTCATTTTTTGGATGCATAATAAATCTGGGATTAAATATCTTTTTTCTCCTTGTCTGTGCAGATGGATTTCGAAAAGTTGTTAGTTTAGAAGGTGGCCTAATAAGACATGCTGAGGATTTAATGGAATTTCACCACCCCTTTTTCATTCAAGGTGAAGAGAAATTGTTGGAGAACATCAAACGCAAGGTATAGCTGTCACTGTAGACCTTTAACTGTAGATGTTGTGGCATATACTGACTACCATTAATCCACTTCAGGCTGTGTGTGTTATTTATAATAGTTGTAGATTATACAGAAAAAAAAAATTGGGAAGAAGCCCTGCTTGCTAAAAATGTCTGTGTAGAAATTATCTAAGGAACTCGTGGTTATTCTCCTTTGGTGCTGTACTTTATTCTCAGGGAGGTTTTCTTCTGCAGCTCTGATTCAGGGTATTATTTTTGTACGTTATAACTTTTTTAATCTAGTTTTAGAATGATTGTGGAAACAAAGCTTGTGTATTTCTCTGCCCAATATACATGGAAGTTGTCAAGCTAAAATTTCGGACAGCATTGCTGCTTCAATATCATGTTTGATTCTTATTGTTTTTCCCTAATTATATATAGTACATTTTTCTAACTCTGGTTCTGTATGATTTACTTTTGAAGTTTGACTTTAATCCCATTTTTAGAGTAAAAGTGAACATGGAATCACAGTAGTGATGCTTTATTTGTTGTAGACATCTTTATACAGTTCTAACAACTTGCACAGCTCTAAGAAAGCAGCATAATGGTCACCAGTTAAAATGTTATTTCATATGAAACTGCATTCAAACAGATATTTGCTTCGCTCCTTGTACCTCTCTATATTCCTTTCACATTTATTTATGTATTGGCATTTGTTTACCGGGAAAGTCCACTGGGCCTAAATAACCCATTTTCAGTGGAGGCCCGGGGCAAAAAGCTCCACATTGGTAGTTAGTATAATAGTAAAAAGCATATAAAACAGTTAGTACTTATGAGCAGTAATCAGAACAGACCATAATATACAAAAGTAAAAAAAGTGTGCAAACACAGTATGTACAGATTTTATACAGTTAAAGTAATCTAGTTTCCCATTATAAAAAGAAATGGCAGTCATTTGGCAGTATTTACAAAGTGTTCTGTAAAAATAAGCAGCTCAATAGTGCAGGCTAGAATGGAGGTGTCACAGGTAATAAGGCAAAGATAAACAGTAAAGTAAAATATAAATTATTTGTTTTGAGTAGTAATAAAGGAGAGTTTTAAAAAAGGTGAAGATGTACGTCAGTGTGTGAATAACTCAAGTATAGGGAGTCAGATTATGGATGGATGAGATATGAGAGATCTGCTTTGCCACAGGGTAGAGAGGTATTGCCGCAGAGACTTTTTGAAGTAAGAGATTTTACTGAGAGTTCTGATAGCTAGTGGGAGGGATTTCCAAAGTTTGGCAATGGAGAAAGGAGTAAAGCATGTTATCAGCTGGGAGTTTAGGTTTGTCTACTTGCAAGAGGTGTTGATTTTCAGATCTAAGTGTATTTAGGTGGTAGTGGGTTAAGACGGAAGACAGAGCTCGGCAGTCTGAGGGTTTGTAGATGATTTTGTGTGCTGTGATTAGCTGTAGATAGGTTAAATAAAGTGGAAGTTCGACCTAGTTAAGTGATTTTAAACCTCCTCCTTCTCTCTCAGCTCCAAATCATGCACTCATTTCTTTACCCGCCATCTTTTTGTCCAGCCTTACACTCTATCATCTCCCACTATGCTTTTTCAAGAAACCTACACACACACACACACACACACACACACACACACACACACACACACACACACACACACACGTCCCAAACCATTTAAACTAACTCTAAAAGATTATTTCAACAGGAAATAGATCTGCCAATGCTCAAACCCTCCTTGAAAATTCTCTACTTCACTTCCCTAAGCAATGTATTCCTCTCTCTCATACTTGTACTGTATCCTGTTAAAAAAAATAATTTTTCTTTCATTTTTTTTTTTTTTTTCTTTCTTTGTTGTAGTCCTATGTTGCTCTTTTATACTAACTACTACTTTAAAAAAATGTTTTGGCAGTAATCTTGTTATTTTTAACATTTCTCTACATATATAATATTTGTATATGCTCTTACAGTCTGCTAGCTGATTGCCTTATTCCACTTGTATAATATCTGAAATAATGACTAATGTTATATGAATGTACTTAGAGCTTTTGTCCTCAGGCCTCTACTGAAAAAGGGTTTTGGCTCAGTCAGACATTCACGGTCAACAAATGTAAAATAAATAATAAATAAAATACATTTTTAGGGCAATGCAGTGATGGGAAGAGTATTTTGCATTGTTTGAAAACCTGGCTATCTTGTTGTAACATGACTTGAGCTTGTCTTTTAGACGGGAGTGGATATTGGTAAGGAGAAGAGCCCCAAATAGGAGAGAAGGTAGGAGGAAAGTTGAGGCTACTGTATGCTTAGTAGAACAGTTAAGATGGTATTTATGTCTGTAGAGAGTACCTAGTTTTTGATATTATTGTGGATGTGAAGGTCAAAAGACAGGTTTTCATCAGTAATAACTCCTAGTAATTTAGTGTGGAAGACCACCTCTATAGTAGTGTTATTTTGAGAATGAATGGTGTAGAGATGGTAGAGAGGTTTTTCTTGGGGGTAAATAATAACCAAATGTTAAGTTGTCTATCTCGCCTTCATTCTTGCTGGATGGGTTCGGAGCCGATCCTCGGCTCCGACTCGGCCACTCTAAAGGCTCGAGAGCTAGTTCCACCGTCTCGAGGCTCCCCTATATCCCACAATGCTAGGCGGTAACTCCTCAGATCTTGTATGCCGCTATAGAGATCGAGGTGCGTTCCTACCGGCTCAGGTTAGTTTTGAAAAGAAACTAGTTTTCTTAGCTTTTCCCCCCTTTTTAAGTTAGTTTTTCTAAATAGTTATATTGTGAAGTAGTTCCATCCCATTCCCTGTTAATTTCCCTCCTTTTCCAAAAACTCTCTAGAAATTTTTCCCTTGGGCCTTAGGCCCAGTCCCTCCCTTCCTAGTAGTGAGTGACTGTGTTTTGTAGGGATTTTATTTTCTAATCACTTCTAACTTAATTTAATTTAGTTTAATTTATTTCTAAGTGTAATCGGTGTGTGTGTGTTTGTGTGATTGCACTTTTCCCCTTAGACATGTCTAAGGAATCAAAGGTCTCAGGCTTTAAGAAGTGTGACTCGTGCTGTCAGAAGATGTCTCTGACAGATGGTCACACTTCTTGTGTGTACTGCCTGGGACCTTTGCACCTGCAGGACTCATGTGCTGTTTGCCATGGCTTCAGCCCTAGAGTCCTGCAGGAACGAAAAAATAAACTTATTTTAAGGGGCTTATTAGAGCCTGAGGGTTCCTCGACTCAGTCCTCGGGGAAACCCTCTAAGGCTTCCAGACCTTCGGCTCCAGCCTCTGAGCCGTCTTCTGGGGGTCCTAAGGCTATTCGAACATTGGCTCCGGCCGGAGCCGATGAACCTCGAACACATGCCCCTACGGTGTCCTCAGCTCCGGCCGGAGCCGAGGAAGACATAACTGAGTCGGCTCCGATCAAGTTGTCGGAACTGACATCTAGAAAAAGGTCCCGATCTCCATCTGTCGGCTCCGTTCATTCGGCTCCAGCATCACCTTTGCTGTCTGAACGGAGCTATAGATCCCACTCTTCTACGTCTTCCAGGTTATCGGACCATGACCTTCAGAGAGTAGTGAGTCGACTTCTTAAGTCCGAGGCACTAGCCCAGATGCTTTAAAGTCCGACTCAACAGTCGAGAACTATTCCCATCACTCAAAATGTTCCTCCTCTGACTCTTTGAGTTCGGAGCCGGGGCAGCTCGGACCCGAGACTGTGGTGGAGTCGGAACCGATACCTTTGTCTTCGGTTCTGTCTGCTCCGATGTCTTCATTGGAAGAATCTCGGCGCCGGACTTCCCTCGTCAGCTCCGAGGGGGCGAGTGGCATCGGGCCCTTGTCCGACCCTGCTCTCCCTCTCGGTGCTTCGGCGCTGGTGAGTTTGGCTCCGACATCGGCCTCGGAGCCATCACGGTCAGTGCCGGTGGAGGTTTTCAGTTTTTCGGAATGGAGACCTCCGGCTCTGCCTGACAGGGGTGCCTTTGAGGTCAATAGGAGCGTATTAGAACCAGGTTCAACTCCACAGTCGGCTCCTTCTGCCCCTCCCTCCATGGTGCCTCTGGTGATTTCTACTCACTCTCTCATCCCCGACCGTAGAGAGCCAGCTCTTCAAGTTTCCCCAGTGGGGATCTCCTCCTCTTCCGAGGCCTCTCCTGACCCGGTAGGAAAGCCCCCTAGGAAGAGTCAGTGCAAGAGGAAGCACATTGACTCCCCTGAGTCTGTCACCTCTGACACTGATTTAGAGGATTCTGAAGGTTCCCCTCGTTCCCCCTCTGAAGATGTCTCCTTTGCAGAAATCCTTGAAATCTTAAAACAGAGGGGGAATTGGCCAGCCCTCAACCCTTCAAAGGATGAATCAGTGTATCTTGAGGCGTTTGGCTCTCGCCGTTCCACCTCCTGGGTGTCCCCTCCCTTTGACCCCCTTATGCAAGTGGTGGCAAAGAAGGCTTGGGCGGCTCCTGATTCAGTGGAACCCACCCCCAGGAGACCATCAAAATTCATTACGGCCCCAAGGACAAAGAATTTTTAACCAAAGGCGTCTCTGTTGATGCTATGGTGGTGGCTGCGGCCACCAAGAAGGAGTTAGCTGATCCTTCAGTGCCTGTTCATCCTCCTAACAAGGAGTCTAGGTCGATGGACAGGTACGGGAAGCGGATGTTCTCGTCAGCGACCTTTACTATGAGATCGCTGAATTACCTGTGTCATTTTACTCGTCTTCAGAGGGATTTGCTCAAGGAAGCGAGTGAAATGTTGAAGGACCCAACAGCTGCGGGTTTTCAGGATAGAATGAACTCTCAGCTGGGAACCCTTAATTCTATAACTAACTCCTCCATGCGCCTCCTTTCATATGCGGATGGAGCAAGTAGAGTGGCAGGTACAGGTGTAGCCTTGCGTAGGCACGCCTGGATGCGGCTTTGTAACTTTGCGGATCCTTTCAAGGCGTCCTTCACTAATTCCCCCTTTGACGGATCATCCCTCTTTGGTCCTCAAGTGAAGGAAACCCTGACTAGGTGCGAGACTGATGGCAAAACTCTCTTTGCCGTCGGAGTCCGTTTTTCTACTCCTTCTAGACCTTACCCCAAAGGCCAGAAGGGAGGAAAGATGTGGTTCCGCAAACAATCTCAAGGAGATTTGCCTAACGCACAGAGTCGATTCCCCTCCTAGAGGCAGAGGGGGGAACAATAATGGTAGATGCCGTCCTAGAGGCAGAAGGGGCCCGCAGAATCAGGGCAGTCGAGAATCCTTTTCCGACAAGCCCTTTCAGCATCCCTGAGGTGTTGCCCGACTGTCCACTTTCGGAGGCAGTCGGGGGAAGATTGTCGCTGTACCCAGAAGCCTGGCTATCCCTAACTCACGACAAGTGGGTACAGTCTGTCATTTCCGATGGCTACAGAATCCCTTTCCTTTTTATTCCGAAGCAATCCAAAAAATCCCTTCCAGACGTTCCACCTAGTCAAAGGGAGCAAGCAGCATTAGAAATTTCAAAGCTGCTCGCAAAAAGAGCCATTCATCCAGTTCCAGCAGACCAAACAGGATCCGGAATCTACTCCAAATTCTTTTTGGTTCCAAAGAAAACAGAGGACTGGAGACCCATTCTGGATCTCAGCAACTTGAACAAGTTTGTCAAGAAAACAAAGTTCCGGATGGTCACGCTGCAGTCCATTCTACCCCTTTTGGGGCGGGACAACTGGATGTGCTCGATAGATCTCCAGGACGCGTACTATCACATCAGAATGAGTCAACGCTCCAGGAGGTTTCTCCGCTTCAGGCTGGGAACCAGTCATTTTCAATTCAGAGCCCTGCCCTTTGGTCTCACTACAGCCCCCCGAGTGTTTACCAAATGCATGGCAGTGGTAGCCTCTCATCTGAGACGACAAGGATTCCAGGTGTTTCCTTATTTAGACGACTGGCTCCTTACAGCCCCCACCAAGCATCTTTTACTTCTCACCAGAGACTACACCTTTCACACATGTCAGGCACTAGGCATTTCAATAAACTACGAAAAGTCTGTCTTGTCGCCTTGTCGTGTTATTACCTTCAAAGGCGCAAATCTAGACACAGTCAATATGTCAGCCAGACTCACAGAGCAGAGAATAGCAGACATACACAGACAGGTCTCTCTTGTCGTGCAGAGCAACAAAGTCAAAGCCAGACTGATCCTGAAAGTCTTAGGGATTATGGCGGCGGCCATCCCCCTTCTACCATTAGCTCGCTTCCATATGTGAATTTTACAATGGATGCTTTTCACACAATGGTCTTACCAAAGACTTCCAATGTCCCATCCTATTCGGATAACTCAATCGTGCAAGAATCATCTCTCTTGGTGGATCACATCTCCCCAGCTCCTCCTAGGGAGACCTTTTGTCCCTCCCCCTCCGGTTGCTACAGTGACAATGGACGCCTCCCTGATCGGGTGGGGGGGGGCATTACCAGGGCAGGACAGTCCAGGGCATGTGGCAACCGTTCGAGTGCCACTTGCACATAAACGTCCTAGAGATGAGAGCAGTGCTTCTAGCGTTGCAAGCTTTACAAGACTCTCTTCCCAAGGGAACTATAGCAATTCAGACAGACAACATGCCTGTAGTGTGGTACATCAACAAACAAGGCGGAACCAGATCTTACCCCCTATGTCGAGAGGCACTCAGACTGCGGCAATGGGCGATTTCTTCTCAGCGATTTCTGTTAGCAACGCACATCCCCGGGAAGTCCAATGTGATTGCAGACAAATTGAGCAGAGCTATTCTCATGCCTCACGAGTGGTCTCTGAAGAATTCAGTGTTGGAGAAAGTTTTTCGAAAGTGGGGCCGGCCTTGCTGCGACCTTTTCGCTACTCCCCAAAACAGCAAGTGCGACGATTTTTTCACCCTCTTTCCCCAACCAGGCCACCCCAGCAGAGATGTTCTAGTGCACGTTTGGCCCCGGGGACTTCTGTATGCTTTTCCTCCCTTCCCACTGATATCTCAGCTGATACAGAAAGCCATCGCTCAGGAAGCTTCCATGATCCTCATTGCCCCTTACTGGCCTCCACAGGTTTGGTTCCCATTTCTCCACCGTTATCTGTTGGAGCAACCTTGGCATCTGGACCCAGTTCCAGACCTCTTGACCCATCAGTCGGGTCAGTTGCACCACTCGCTTCCTTCTCTGAACCTCACAGCGTGGTTCCTCCAATTCCAACTTTAGCCAGGCTTCCTCTGATATCTCACTCAGTTAGAGATATCTTGATAGCCTCTCATAAATCTTCCACTCGGAAGATTTATCATAACAAGTGGAAGCGTTTTTTCCTATTGGGCAGTCAAAGAATATAGATCCTTTCACTGCTTCCATTCAATCAGTTCTAGACTTTCTAGCCGAACTTTTCCACTCAGGTTCGTCTCCGTCTACCATTAGAGTTCAATTGGCAGCAATTTCGAACTTTCATGTTGGAGTCTCGGAGTCCTCCATTATGTCTCACAAACTCTGCAAAGCCTTTTTAAAGGTAGTTTTTCTCCTCAAACCACCCATCAGAGATCCTCCTCCCCAATGGGATCTCAACTTGGTTCTGACGTCCTTAATTCTTTCCCCCTTTGAACCTGCGGCTTCATGTTCAATAAAGTTACTTTCTTGGAAAACACTCTTTTTGGTAGCTATCACTTCAGCTAGAAGAGTCTCTGAACTCCATGCTCTGTGTAGTCGACCCCCTTATCTTGTATTTCATAAGGATAGGGTGTCCTTACATACTAACCCGTCTTTTTTGCCCAAGGTAGCTTCACTGGCAAATTTGAACCAAACCATTGAGCTTCCTGTTTTCTTCCCTAATTATTCTAATAGGTCAGAACAAAAGTTACACTATTTAGATATTCATCGCCAACTTGGGTACTATTTGGACAGGACTGAACAATTCAGGAAATCTGACCAACTGTTTGTTTCTTATGCAGAAGGTAGAATGGGCCTTCCAGTTTCTAAAGTGTCTCTTTGTAGATGGCTTACTTCGTTGATTACCCTAGTGTATGAGATAAGACATCAACAGTTAGCATCCAAACCCAGGGCTCATTCAACTAGAGCTTTAACCACTTTTGTAGCTTTCCAAGATAGGCTGCCTATTGATTCTATTTGTTCTGCAGCTACTTGGGCTTCTCCCCATACCTTCATTTCTCATTATAAGTTGGACTTGGCCTCTAGAGACCGAGCCAACTTTGGTTCCACTGTACTCAAGAGTCTGTTCCGATAGGCCACCCGGGACAAGGTGCTAGGGACGCGGTCCCATCCAGCAAGAATGAAGGCGAGATAGACAACTTAACATTTAGAAGTTATGTACCTACCATAACGTTCCATGTTAGTTGTCTTCTTCTCGCCTTCTTTCTTGCGTCCCACCCTTCTTCCCCCTAGCCAGGACAGACCTAGAGGAGTTTTTCTTTGTTCCTTATGGAATTTTCTTGCTGGCCTTAGCTTTCAAACGAGATCTGAGGAGTTACCGCCTAGCATTGTGGGATATAGGGGAGCCTCGAGCCGGTGGAACTAGCTCTCGAGCTTTTAGAGTGCCCGAGTCGGAGCTGAGGATTGGCTCCGAACCCATCCAGCAAGAAAGAAGGCGAGAAGAAGACAACTAACATGGAGCGTTATGGTAGGTACATAACTTCTAATTTTGTTTTGTTTGGGTTTAGTGCCAGATGATGATTGGCCATCCAGATTTCAGTAGTGGTAAAGGGGTTTTGGCTTATCTGCAGTAGTTCTGTTGTTGTTTTAGCAGAGCAAATAATGGTTTAATCCTCTGCATATTTTACAACAGCTACGTTTTTAAGGTTGGTATGGAAGTCATTTATAAAAATGCTGAAGTGGAGGGGTCCTAAGATAGAGACTTGGGGGACACCCGTTTGGGGACTCAAGAAACGGAGAGAAAGAGTTGAGCCATTTTGTAAACTGCTGCCTACCTTTTAGATAGATGGTAAACCAGTTTAGAGTTTGGGGGGTGAGATACCCAGGGTGGTTAGTTTACTGAGGAGTAAGGGGTGAGACTGTATCAAATGCTTTTGAATGGTCAAGAAAGAGGGAGTATATAAATTTACCAGAGCTTCTAGCTTGATTGACTGTGTCCATAAAGGAAATGAGAGCAGTAGTAGTAATACTGTGGCCAGGCCTAAACCCATGTTGAGTAAGGGATAGGGATTAGTTTAGTTGTAGATAGTTTAGAAGTTGATAGTGAATACATTTTCCGAGGATTTTAAAGAGGGGGAAAGAATGGTAATGGGTCTGAAATTAGAGATGTGTTTTACCACCTTTATGGAGTGGAAGAATGTATGTTTTTTTTCTTAAGGTGTTCACATAGGACTCTTGAAGGGATCTGTTCAGAAGTATGCTGATGGGATAGGCAGTGGAGTTTGCTGACATTTGGAGTTATTCTGGAGGTAAGCTGCCAGGTTTCAGATTAAGGAGAAGTTTAGTTATGATGGAGATGGGAATAGGGGAGAAAGAAAAGGTGGATGGTTTAGAGGTTGTATATTGAGAGGGAGGTGAAGGTTGATGGTAGTTGGTGTTAGACCTTTGATGTTAGACTTGGTTTGGAGAAAGGTAGTGATGAGTTTGTCTATAGTGTCAATTAAATGTGAATTGAAGATGGTAATGATTTCACTTGCAGTTTCTCTGGGAATGGGCATGGGTTGTTTTTGCTAACAGGGTTAATTAGAGATGAAGTGGAGTGCCACAAGTTCTTTGGATTTTGTTTGTCATTGTTTTGAAGGTTTAGATAGTATTCTTTATCTTTTAGGATTAGGTATTTTGCTTGGTTACGTAGTTGTCTAAATTGTAGGAGATCGGTGGGATTCTTATGCTTTTGCCATTCTTTCCATTTTTTGTCTCTGGCAGACATGATTTGTTTGGTAGGTTTAGTGAGCCATGTGGAATGCTTAATTTTAACACTTTTTTTTGTCTGTTTAATTTTAACTCCTTTTTTTTGTCTAACTTTGGCTAGTTTGTTTAGGGTGGTTAGGATTGTGGTGTTTAAAGGGTTGTACTGTCTCATCCAGTGGCAGAACTTTTAGTATATTCCAGGTGATGTTTCTAAGGGTTTCATTGAGAGTTCTGGGGTTAAAGTTGCTTATGTGTCTAGATGGTTTCTATTGGTGTTAGGAGGGTATTGAACTGATTTTACGAATTTTATAGACTGGAAGATGGTCACTAATGCTGCAAGAAAGTGTTCCTGCTGATGCAGTTTTGTTTGGGTCAGAGATTAGTATCCCGTCTTGAGTTGAGCCACTGCATTTATTTTTTATTTAGTCTGGTTGTATCTATTATCAGCTTTGTGAAGTTGAAGAGATTGATATTGGGTATTGGAGAGTGTTCTAAGAGGTTTAGCCAGTTTATATTTACATCCCCTAGGATAATTGTCTCGTTACTTGCATCTGATGTCCAAGCAGCAGTATTTTTTAGAAGGGAAATATTGTTGCCTGGGAGGATATAGCTGGCTATGATACAGAGATGTTTAGGATTGTTCAGTTTGAGAAGTGATACAAGTATTTTGGCAGTAGAGAATTGAGGTATGGGCCTGGAGTTTGGAAAAATGGTGAAAGTGCTGGGAAAGATTATAGCTGTACCACCTCCTTTTTTACGGCGTCTATCAGCCCATAGACAGGAGTACACTTGGAGGAGGAATCCTGAATCTTTTATGTAGGGTTTCAGCCAAGTTTCAGTTGGAGCTAATATGTCTGGTTTATTCGGGGACAACCAGGCATGGAGTTCTGTTATTTTGTTTCTGATACTTTGAAGATTGATTTTTGTGAGATTTTAGCAGTTTATGTTATTGGGGCTGGTGGTGTTCAAAGGAGTAGATCCTGGGTTATGGCAGATATCTCTACATAGGAATATGTTAATTTTCTTAAACAGAGAGCTGAAAGGAGTGAGATTTCTTTTTATGTCACAGTAAATAGAGATGTGGTTGAGAGTACATTTCTGGGGAGAAAGTAGTTTTAGGTTGGTGTGTAACAGTATACCAAGTTTGTACAGGCTAGAGGATATATTTGGGTAGCTGGAAAGGGATGAAGATTGTATGGCATTCGTGGTTGTGGGTTTTTGAGGTGTAACCATTGGGTTTAAGGATGTTAGTAAAGATAGAAAACCTAGTGAAGGAGCAAGGGGACAGAGTAGAAAGATAGATGTATGAGTAGGCAACATTGTAACAGAGTGAGAAGCTGTGGGAAGCTGTTATTTGTTAGTGATTGTTTAGATGAATGAATAGGTTGTATAGGTAGGAGATGTAGTAGGTAAAGTGCTATGGGAATGCTAATTAGTTCTGAGGGTGTGTAAATTGAGTTACTGTTTTATTAAGGGATAGTGGTGTCATAAGGGTGTTAATTGTTACTGGATGGTAACCTGGGAAGAGTTACTTGATTGGATGATGGAGCAGGGGAGGAGCTAGATCAAAGAATAAATGTAATTGATCCAGGGGTGGGTGGGAAAGGGGGTAGGATAGGGGAGCGGAGTGAGCCTGAGCAAAACGATGGCGAGCAGAGCGGGCTGACCCAGGACGAGTAGAACTTGCACTAGAAACAATTGGTGAGACAGGTGAGTGAAAGTAGAGTGTAATGTTTCAGAGGGTGAAAGGGATGAGTATAAGTGCATTAAGGATGGCAGAAAGCATTTTAAGGGATAGAAATGCAGGATTGCTTTGCTAGAAAGGAGGAGGCTAGGCAGGGGCAAGGTGGAGAGAGAGCTTAAGAGTGGCAGGTAAAAAGATAAGTTGAATTATAAGAGCTACGTAGATAAATGGTTCATTAGAGTGGGTGCCTCTTCAGTCCAGAGGTACAGGAAAATGACCGAGCAGGGAAGCCAGAAACTAGAAGCAAAGTGGGAGGTGAGGAATAACAATAGAGCAGTGGAGATGTATGGGAAGCCATAGGCAAAACACAGAGAATAAAGCTAAATAGAATGATAGGTGTACAGGACAGTTAATACATACAATGCCAGGATAGGTTAAACAGTCCCAATATGCAGCCTGTGGTTAAGATCTTAGTAAGATGAATGGCTCCCTTTAGAATGCAGTTATCAGCTCCCCTATTTTGCAACTCCTCAGTGTCTTTAGTGATTGGCTGGAGAAGGGGGAACACAGGGATGAGAACAGTTCCTGATGAAAAAGAAAAGAAGTGTTAAGTCAGAGTTTTGGGCTAGAAGGCTGGCTAAACCTCTTAGATAATGCAGAGGAAAGGAGACAGGGAAGTTTAAGGAGAGAAGAAGAGGGTGCAGGGAGAGTATATATAAAGGGAGGAGTCAGAATGAGAGAAGGAAGAATAACAGTATAAGAATTATGGCTAGCTGTAAGATAATTCACTTAATACAAAATATTTCTGGCCTGCAAAAGCAACTATATTTCCATTAACAGCCTTGCACAAAGTGGCATATCATAGAGCACCATTTGGGCTGCTGAAGTCATGGTTCTGGTGCATAGATACATCTGAGGGAGCCCTGCAGTACAATCCATGGACATTTACAGAAATATTCACAGTATGTGCCAAGCTACATAACATAATTCTGGGGAAACAGCTTCAGCAAGATCAACAAGGGGAGGGGTACACATACTAGCACCAATGCCAAGGTTACCACAGCCACAGGCAGATGAGGAGTCGGACTGGGAACCACCTGTTGCTGTAGGTGTAGGCAGATGTTGACGTGCTCATTATGCCCTTGCATTGGCTAAGATACAACACAAAGCACACTCACTCACCATGGGCCTAAAACCTTCCTCCTACACACACATATGGTAAAATTGATGCTAGGCAACTCATACAACCTTTACTTCCCTATGTATTGGCTGTGTACTGCTTGCATCAGAGTCCGTCCTGAACTACAACCGTGTCAACTGCTGCTTTTACAAGGTACGTGTCTGACCTATATTGTATTGTGTAATAGTATAAATGATTGGCGTATCCTTGTATCATACTAATTGGTACTATAAGCAAGCAAGAGGTGGGAGATTGGTACTGAAATGAGCTTAAAATGTGACAATAGAAATTTGTGTGACTTGTATGTGTTCCTTATTAATCGTTATGCCTTGGGCATCAAAGTTTCATGCAGTCATACTCCTGAAAAAATAATAATGGTCCTTGCATGGCCTGGTTTAGCACCATACATTTGTAATGCAAATTCATTAAAGATAGAAGTAAGAAAGTAATGATACACATTGCAGTTTTTGACCTTCATAAGATCATTCTCAATAAAGTTGGCAAATTTTGATGCTATCAGTTGTGCAACTTTCCAAGGCCAATATACATCAATGATTGTTGTTTTTCTTTCGGCTTTTCCCGGTTAGGGGTCGCCACAGCGGAACACCGGTCCGCTAATGATTGGCAGTTAATTTTTATGGTGCCGAGGTGCCAGCCCGACGCCCAACCTTCAACGAATGCATGCCCATTCACGCATGTCTTTCCAACGCCACTCAACCATGGGGAGGACATGCAGACTCCACACAGAAGGCGCTCCAGCTGAGTATCGAACAGGAGAACCTTTTGCTGTGAGGCGACAATGCTACCACTGCACCACATCAATGGGAAAATTACCAATTCAACACCACAAATGCAGATATAGTAAGCACTTTGTCAGATATGCACCCTGAGCATCAGACACATAGCTTATGTATCCCTGAATCCAAAAGATAGAAAACAGGGATATGGCACAGTTATTATCACTTGCACAGGGTGTAGTGTGGGGGAGCAAGAGGCCTAAGCTGATACCAAAGGTTAGTGAGTGTGTGCGAGTAAGAAAGAGAAGCCGGCAGACATCTGGATAAACCAGCAAATGGCCAGTTAGGCAAAATGAGTTTGAAGCTGCACACCTGAACCAAGCAACTGTTGTGTCTGTGTGTGTCTGTAAGGATTCTCTAGGTCTCCAGGTGAAATTGGTGTAAGATTCTGCATGGATACAGCCAAGCACTGTGCTGGCTCTGCATCTTGGTATGGTGGATAGGTATGAGCCATACATGGTAGAGGTGGCATTTCATCATTGTTGTTCCCAATCATGAGAACTGACTCTGACAGGAATTGCACTGGGATGTCTACGCCCACAGTCAGATGCACTGCTGCTTCCTGAACGTGACTGATGTCTGCTGGACATGCTCCCTTCACAGGGGTGCCTGGGGCCATGACCTGCCACATCTGGGTGTGGACAGCACACTCACTGATGGTGCAGTGGAAGTATTGCCACTGTGGGAGTGTGACTGGGCTTGGCCACGTTGGCTGACAGCAGATTATGTTGCTGACCTATGCCCATGAAGATGCCATTCCCCTGCCGGCAGACATTCCATCACAGACCCCGCACGTTCCGTGACAGACGCCCCATGTTCCAATGTGCCATTCACCCAATCCATGTAATTGGCAACATGGTGGAGGCATTCACGCATGTCAACGTGAGCCACATCTACAACCCTGAGCATTTGTCTGGAGCACCCATGAGAATGTGCCTGTGCCTTCATGATAGCCCTAAACATACGTTGAATGGCACAGGAAAAAAATGCATGTGACACAAAAGTAATGTATCGATTTTAATTTGTTTCACTATACAAGAATATTCAATGTTTGAGATAGCAAAGCCTACCTAGAAGCTCCTCCTAGGATGTGCTTGCTTTCTCTGACAGTGTTGCTCTCACATCCAGGACATGCTGTACTGCACTCTCCTGTGAGCTGTCTGGGTCCTTGATATTGGCCAGCAACTCTATATTGGGTGTTAGTGGTGGTGGTTCCCTAGCAGGTCCTCTGTGGTACCCATCTGGTCACAGCCCACTGCAGCTGCTCTCCTCCATGCAGATGTGCTGTCAATGGCCCTGTGGTGCACCTGCTCTTATATCCTGCCGTGGCCACCCATGGCATTCAGATCAGCAGCTGTCTGTTGCCAAATTTGCAACCTACGTGCTATATCTTCCCATCCCCTTTCCAGCAGAAAAGCACCATGTTGTCTGAAGGCATCTAGTATGACCTGGTTCTCATCATCTGTGAAGGGTGTCTCTTAGGATTGACACTCCTGGGTGGCATACTCCTAGGTGTCCTACAAGACAGAGAAGGATAATACATGTAAGTATGGCATAAGAAAGGATTATTGTTTCCAGGTAAAATAGAAAAGGTAGCCAGTCAGTATTACCCCATGTAAAAACACACAACAGTTTACAGATGTGAAATTCGAGAAACAAGCAGGATGCAAAAAAAAGAGGAGAGTAACAGGAGCAACATATCCTTGTTTGTGCCATAATAGCAACTCACGTTTGCTCCCCCCACCCACAAAAGAACACTAAAATGACGCATTTTACTATCAAACCTTCTTTGAAATGCTAAAAGGTGCATCAAAGGAACTCTCCCCGAAACATTTGTATACATGTATCACAGTGCATTCCGTTTTCATATATTGGCAGTCATGTATACCTCTGAAATGGCTTGACAAACAAGCCCATGCCATTAGTACACTTCTAAGTAATGCATAAAAATAAAAGTGTAAAATTCTTTGCTTCAGAATTTTCTTAAATACATTCCAGCATATGCTATATGTAGCTGAACAAATGGCAGCATGCCTTCTGAAGTTAAATACTCCTCTATGTGCAGCTATCTTCAGTCTTCTTCACATAAACAAGTCTTCTCTCCTTCACTGTGCCTAGCTACATGGTTGCCTTTTTACATGGTGTAGATTCAGGACTGTCAGCACGGTAGATATGCAAATGAGGTGCAAAGTCATTAGAATTGCTGAATTCCCAATAAACTGGATCCGTGTAGGGATGTAAACATAGTGCAGCCACTTCCTCAGTGTTTGGTTTTAATGGATTGCAACTGTGATTAGTGTTTGGGAGAGGGAAAACACAACATCACTGCAGGCTGCCTTACTTCCAGTTGGTGTGTCAGGTCACATCTACAAAGTGTTAAGATGTAAAGTTGGAAATGTAAGTAAGCAGCACACAAGTCACAGGTTGTGTTCCTTCACATCCAACTTGCCCTTCATTTTTGGCAACTGCATATGATATTATTTCCACTTAATGTCCTCACACATTTTAAGGCCAATGATATAGAATGACTTCCACACTGGATGTTTCAGATTACTGCTCAGATAAGTAAAGAATGGCCAACAAACACAAAAATATAAGACAGAGCTGTGTATTTGCAATCAGTAATCATGGCAGGTTGTCATCACTAGGTGCATTACATCCAAAACTACTAAATATACAAATAATACTTGTATGGTTTGATATCACTGTAGATGCTGTTGCAGTTGGTTGTGTGCATATTGAGTTAAGTTCCTTGCTGCAAAGCTGTTTGTGTGGTAAAAAGGAATAGGGTACCCACCCTGTGCTTTGAAGGTCCATTGGAGTGAGAGTTCAAATCCTTACCTATGTAGTAATATGTCATGTGTACTAACATTTTCTAGTGTGTATGTCATAGGTTGCTTTTCCTTATTTTAACTACCTCTCCCTTTTCTTTCTTTTTTTTTTATTGGCCAGTGTTTGTGCGATGCACTACTTAGTTGCAAGCATGGGAGATGGAGAAAAATGAATGTCAGGTTTAGCTGTGCTTTTCTCATTTTTTTGTGAAGTGCAGCTGTGTACAAACTGGAAAACTGGACCACCCAGGAAACAGGACTCATACAGCCAAAAATAAAAAAAAAACAGATGCAGTCAGTTAATACTATTGGGCATCCCGTAAACCCGATAAGTGATGTTGCTCTACGGTTAATAGTGAGGCCTTAAGAATGATTACTAAAATAGGGTATGCCATGTAACTAGTCCTGTGGCAGCAGGTGTTAAGTGTAGGGCTGGAGTACAGATGGTCCTGGGTTCCAGTGCAGGGTGTGCAGCCTTTGTTTTACTGTTGTGATATTGCAGTTTATAGCAATGAACTGCAACATAGATAAGTGTTTTCTCAACCTTCTTGTGGCAGCAGGTGTAAGTGTAGGACTACCATACACATGGTTCTAGGTTCGAATACAGCAAATTCCGTACACTTTTACTGTTGTTTCACTTCCCATTATGGTCACTCTAACTTATAACACTTGACTTGGTGTAGCTAATATTAATTATATGTATGAGGGCTGAGGCACTAGTGTTGTGTCAGTTATGTATTCATTTATCTATGTATTATCACATTTATTTTCAAATGTATGACTGTGGGTATGTTGTGTATTATAATTGTATTTCTGCTGCCTGGACTGCCATGACCTTCACATTTGTCTAACACACACAAACAACTGCCTGTACATCCAATAACCTAGAATTTGCTTTGCTTGCTACCATTGCGCTCTGGTTGCCATCGCGCAAACACGGTGCTCTGAGGAGCGCAGTGCCGATCACTGTGTTTGCGCGATAATAAGTGGAGTGCAACATTTTCAAACAGTGTGCTCACTCCCAGTAAATGCAGTAATTGGAATTAGTGGGAAACCATCTCTGTCCATTGCTTTTGATTCATGATGTACATGGCAGGCATTTCTGGAGAAGGTGTCAAATTTAGGGCACAGAGATGGGGTGTGCAGGAGTCCAAGATTTTTATTGGACTCCTAGTTAAACACTTAAACACCACAGTGCCAGGCTTCTTCAGGGGGGCTATTCTGGCTCCCAGTATAAGTCGGAAGCTTGGAATAATTTGGTCTAGTGTGCAACCAGTGCCACTGGTATCCCACGCACTGGTGACCAATGTAGGCATCACTATAATGACCTACGGCGGAGGAAGAGTGATGTCCTCAATGCTTGGATCTAGGAATTTAGGACTTTGTACATCCCACAACTGTGTAAATGTCAACTACACAGAGTACTTGTAATACTTAAAAGCTAAATATAGGCAAGGCTAGTATTCATAATGGTATTCTGTTCTGCTTTTTCCACAGCTGACAGGGACAGAGAGGTCACTGTAAGAACCCATGGGGCTAGATTGGCGAAGATGCCAGAAGCATATGGTATTAATCCAGCAGAATAGTAGTGTTATTGTAGCATTAAAAGTTAAAGATAGCTTTTTTGGTATTTTATAGAGTTGTATCAAATTGAGTATGCATATCTCAACTGTAAAAGCAAGTATGCACGCATTAGTCTGTAGCATAAACCAATATTACAATATTAGACTTTAGTAGGAGTTGTGGGTTCAAATACAGCACTTCCCCAACTGTACAATGCTGTTAATTCTTCAGTTATGTGCAACTTAAAGGTTTAAAGTAAAAGTTCTATACCAGTGGCACACATGGTCTGCTGTAAACTGTAATCTGTATAATTAGAACATGCATATCTGCAATGTATATGCACATGTCAAGGAGTACTTGTAATCTGTAATGTAGTGTGCATCTGTTAGGAGCTGGTAGTCATACAAGTAAAAGTTCTGTGTTAGGAGGTGGTAGTCTAAAGGTTAAGATAACACAGTGAAATAATTGTATCAATGCATTTTGTGTTGCATATGAAGGTACTAATCTTATCTCTCTTTTTTCTCTCACCCCAACCCTATCTCTTTTTTGATTTTATTTTTTTATTTTTTTGTCGTATTTTATTAAGTGTTGTCAAAATGTGTCCATGTCTTCCATGTGTATCACATCACTAAATGCTCCACAGCACAATGGGGTAGGCCTGCCACCCCCCCGCACCAGCTGCAGCACCATTGCCCAACGCATCCGGGTGCCAACCTAGCCTGCTGTACCCCTGCCGCTCCTGCATTACTTGCCCCCTCAGGTAGTCCTGCCTTGGTGGCCGGTCCTGTGGTACCCTCTGGGAGCAGTAGCACAGATGGTGATTTTATCATCTGCACAAAGTTGTCAGGGATGTTGCATAGGTTTGTTTGCTGCACTGTTGGTGCACGCCTATTTGGGCTGGCGAGGCTGCGCTCCTTCATTTTACGCAGCAGTAGGAGGAGGAGGAGATGGAGACATCAAGTACTACAGCCAGTGGCGGAGTAAGTTAACAGTGATGACAGCCCAGTGGGTGAGGATTCGATTTTCACGGTCACCCAGCTTGATGACCTTGGGTTTTGGATGTCCCCACCCTCACCCCAATCTTGGTGTCCCCCAGCCTCTTGTGTCCATCACTGTCCCTGTCTCTCATCTTGTGTGTCTGCAATTGCTTTCTCACCTACCCAACTTACCTGACCCCAGACATACCTACGTCCCAACCCAGCATTCTCTCTTGTCTCCGAAAAAAAAAGGACAGCTTTCCCACAAAAAAAAATTGTCCCATACATAGCTCTTCATTTTGCATATGTCATCTTGACCCACTTGATTTGATCCAATTGGCTATACAACATTATTGTGTTGTAGTCACCCCTCTCTGGAGGTGACCGTCTAAATTCAGTTAATATCTTGCACATATGTCACTTTACACTGTTAAAGAAATGGATAGCTAAGGTTCTTTCCTACCTCCCTCCTGCACCTTCTTACCCCACTTTCCCTTTTGTTCTTCCCCATGCTTGCTCCCCATTTCACCACTGTCCTGTCTTCCCCATTTCTTTTCTGTAATGCATTATTGCGCCATGGTTCACAAATGCACAGCAGTGATAATGCGAAAGTAGTTAAAGTATTACGTGCAGCTGTATTCAAGCCCAGTACCGTCTGGCCCCAAAAAGGAATGTATTACTATAGTAACATATGCTTCCACAGAGCCAGTTAAGTAGCAGTCCATCAATACTGTCAGACTTTGATGTTCATCGTGTTTCACTGTTGCAGTCACTACATTTGGGTTATCCTGCTGGCAGGCTACCCGCAGTCGGCCTGAATTCCAAAGTCCTGGTCTGGTGTCGGTTGCTGTCGCCTCTTCCCTGATGTCAGTGCGCCAGGGGTATAAAAGATGCAGCTGACGCCATTTTCTTCAGTCTTTCTTGCCGCGAGGTGCCCGAAGCAAAAGCAGTTCGCAAGTGCCGGTCGGCCAACTCCTGAGATTTTAGAAAACGAATTTCAGATCCGAAGTCTTCAATAAAGCTAAGCACCCCACTGGGGAAACTTTTTTCTTGCTCCAGACCGATGTCAGAAAAAGTTAACAATTGCATTTTTTGTGGGAAGCAAATACCTCATAAGGATTTCCACTCTTACTGTATTCCTTGCCTAGGCCCTGACTACGATGTTGCTAGTTGTCGGGTTTGTGCTAGGTTTAACCAATGCACTATCAAGCGTCGGTACGATTTTGCTTCTCATGATTTTGGCAGAAGGTTTAACTACATAATGCCGTCGGAACAACCGACGACCGAAATTCATAAAAAACGCAAGGATAAAGACAAGGACAAGCATCCGAGGTCTAAACCGACGACAAAGCCTCTTCTAGGCCAGTCGCCAGTACGCCGGTGCTCAGTGAGGTGCTTTCGCAGCCCCTGACTCCCGCTACCTCAGAGCCACAGGCCGCCTCTGACTCCCACGTGGAGACAGCTAGGCCTCTGGATACTCAAGGTATTGGCCCTTTGGAAATGAATCCCTCAAATGGGTCCGGAGCCGTTGAGCAGGAATCTGCTTCTGAGGGTGTCTTCAGACCTACACAACTTTATATAAAGCCTACTTCAGCATCCAAGACAAAGTCTGAAACAGTTTTAAAGACAAGGAAACCAGTACAGCATTCTCCAGGACAGGCTTCTATGCCTAAGAAACAGATGCTCAAAATGACTAAAGACATAATTACTTTGATCAGGGGTCCCCATCCCCCTCCTGATAAGAGGCCTAGGCAAGACACTGAATATGATTCCTCTGATCAGGTTTCCATTTCCTCTGATTCCTCTTCTGATCAGGGATATTCTGTTCCTCCCAGTGAGGATTCTGAAGCTGAAGATTCTATTCCTTCAGCTTTTTCTCCTGAGGGCTATTCTTTTGGGGAAACCCTGCATACCATGAGGGAGCATTTCCATTGGGAGTGCCAGGATTATTCCGATTCTAAGAAAAGACTTAGACTTTCTTTTACTTCCTCAGCACAGACCTCTTGCAATTCCCCCTGTTCTAGACATAGTAGTAGATGATGTTTTTTTCAGAGTCCGGCCTGTCTCCAGACCCTTTACATCCTGCCCCTGTTAAGCCGGACAGATACTACAGGGTCCCTGACCCCCATAAATGTCTTTGCAAAAACCCTGCCACGGACCCAGAAACTATCTCACAGGGTCCCAAGGAGGTCAAGGCTGCTTCTGCCAAAAACCCTGTCCCCTCAGACAGAGATTCTAGGGCTTTGGACAGATGGGGGAAAACAGTTTACACTTCTGCTACCTTGGCTGTAAGGGCTTTAAATTGTCAGTTTCATATGCTCAAATATCAGCAATACTTACAGTCTTTGTTAAAACAAAAAATGTTGACAAATTCTGAATGTTCTGAGAGCAAAGATTTGCAGGATTTTATTGCATGCAGCTGAACAAGTGGGAAAACATACTTTGCAATGTGGCTATGATTCACTGGAGGCCTCTTGCAGGGCCACTGTTACAGGTTCTGTTATTAGAAGGCATGCTTGGTTAAAGGAACAGAATCTGCCTAATCATATTAAAGCAAAATTATTGGATGCTCCATTACAGCATGATACTTTGTTTGGTGTTAAGGCAGAGGAGGTGTTAAGAAAATGGAGGATAAGGCAAAATCTATGCAGACAGTAAAGGATTTCTTACAGGTACAGCCACCCAGATTTAGCAGGAACTGGCCCTCTAAGAATTGGTCCTTTCCAGTGTCAGACAGACCACAAAGAGGCAGATTCAGATGCCCTAGAGGCAGGCAACAGTCCCAGGGCTCATACAGGCCCAAACAATGGGGTGCTTCTACCTCCAAAAGCGGAGAAGACAAATCACAGCGTTATAAAAAACAATCTCAATGACTTCCCTCTGCCAATGCCAAGCACTTATTTTTTGGCGGCACCCTTAGGGGGAAAGCTAGCACTTTTTTCACAAAACTGGCACAAGATCACCCAGGACAAATGGGTCTTAAATATAGTGTCTGAGGGTTACAGGTTCCACTTTCACACCCTTCCAAAGGCAAAAGGCATGCCAGACCTGCCATACAATCAATGGCAAGAGGCACAAATACAAGTTTCATCTCTCATGGACATGGGGGCTATTCAGCCAGTGCCACAGCAAGAGCAGGGACAAGGATTTTACTCAAGACTTTTCTTAGTACCAAGAAAGGACAAAGCCTGGAGACCAATTATGGACCTGTCTATTATAAATACCTTTCTGGACGTCCCAAAATTCAAAATGTTGACTCTACAGCAACTTCTGCCCATGCTGGACAAGAAGGCTTGGCTTGTAACTTTGGACCTCAAAGAGGCATACCTGCATGTCCCAGTCAGACAATCTTGCAGAAGATACCTCAAATTCATAGCTGGCTCACTGCACTACCAATTCTCTGCACTGCCCTTTGGCTTATCTAATGCTCCCAGGGTCTTCACAAAATGCCTGGCACCAGTAATTGCATTTTGCAGACAAAGAGGAATTCAAATATACCCCTACTTGGACGACTGCCTTATTCAAGCAAAGGACATAGATATTCTACTACAGCATCTGGTGTTTGTAAAAAGATTACTAATTTGCCCAGGGTACACAGTAAATGAAAAGAAATCAAAACTAGTACCCTCTCAAGAGATAATATTCCTGGGTGCAAGCTTAAATGCAACTGCCCAGATGGCTTATCTCATGCCAGGCAAACAAAGGCATCTGACTTCTTACTTCAAAGACTTGGCAACAAAGACCCAGTTATCTGCAAGAAAAATTCTGCAGGCTCTGGGCTACATGGCATCCTGCATTCTACTAATTCCATATGCAAGACTGCATATGAGGAAACTACAGTGGTATCTAAAAAGTGTTTGGACTCAACATTGCCACAGCCTGGAAACTGTAATTACTCTCATTCCCTGCCTGCAACAGGAATTTCAATGGTGGGCACAGGCCTGTCACCACAACAAGGGACAGCCATTCACCTTACCCACTGCCAGGCAGACACTAACAACGGATGCATCAGATTATGCCTGGGGGGGTGCACATGGCAGGAAAATGTATTCAGGGCACATGGCCCACAAACCAAATGCATCTTCATATCAATCAAAAAGAGATACTACTTGTATCTTTTGGCTTTTCCCTGTTAGGGGTCGCCACAGCAGAACTCCAGTCCGCTAATGATTGGCAGTAGAGTTTTACGTGCCGAGTTGCTGGCCCTGACGCACAACCTTCGACGAAGGGACGCCCATGCACGCATGTCTCCACACAGACGACGCTCTAGCTGAGAATCGAACAGGATAACGTCTTACTGTGAGGCGACAACGCTAATCAAAAAGAGATACTAGCAGTACAAAATGCCCTGACAGCCTTCAAGGACCTACTTCATCCAGGACAACTACTGATAAAGACGGACAATACTACAGTCATATGGTACATAAACAAGCAAGGGGGCACACATTTCTACCCCCTCTGCAGGCAAGCCATGACTTTGTGGAACACAGCATTGACTTATCAAGTACATCTGCAAGCACAATTCCTGCCAGGAAAGACAAATACTTTGGCAGACGAACTAAGCAGAAACCTCATGGATCCTCATGAGTGGAAACTGGACCCACAAATCTTCAACATGACATCGATCTATTCGCTTCCCCTCACAACTGCCAGCTACAGAGATTCTGCACCCGGACTTATCACAAACAAGCATGGAAAGTGGACGCCCTGTCATTCAGCTGGAAAGCCCTTACAGTATATGCCTTCCCTCCTCTGCCTCTCCTCTCCAAGGTACTCCTAAAGGTCAGACAGGAGAAGACAAAAATGATAATGATTGCCCCAGACTGGCCACATCAGCACTGGTGCGCAATCCTAAAGAGCTTGTCTCAAGGCCCAGCCTGGACATTGCTTCTAATACCTCATTTGCTGACCCAACAGAACAATCAGATCCTGCACAGCCAACTCAGAACCCTAAATCTGGCTGCATGGCGGATAATGTAATCATTCAGAACACACCTCTCTCTCTAAAGCAGCTATGGATGTTATTTTGGAGGCCAGGAGGCCCAGCACCAGAAAATCTTATGCAGAAAAATGGAAGAGATTCTGTGCTTGGAACCAAGCGCAGGGAATTGACTCGCTTGAACCAAATATTCCTCAGATTTTGCAATACCTAACTGAGATGCTGGACAAAGGCCTTTCCTTCTCATCAATTAAGATCCGTGCCGCTGCCATTTCAGCTCATTACAATACGGACCCACCTATTTTTTCTCATCCACTGCTAAGACAGTTTCTCAGAGGGGCCAAAAACATAAGACCTCCAAGGAGAGCTCCATTACCTACATGGGACCTCAATTTTGTCTTGGAAAAACTCACACTGCCTCCTTTTGAGCCTGCCAATACAGCAGAGATAAAATACTTGTCATGGAAAACCGCTCTTCTCCTAGCAATAACTTCTGCAAGAAGAGTCTCAGTGTTACAGGCACTAATGGCTGTGGAGCCTTTTATTATTATTTGCCTACCTTTTATACAAACCCACAGAATAAGGGGGAGAGACTTCTGCATACTTTGGACATACACAGACAGCTACACTTTTACTTGGACAAGACTAAAGCCTTCAGAAAGACTGAGCAACTCTTAGTGGCATATGCTGCAGGTTCCCAAGGAAAAGCCATTTCAAAGCAGACTATTTCAAAATGGATAGGCCACTGCATTCATTTCTGCTATTCACAACATGGCAAATCAGTGCCCAAGGGCATTAGGCCACATTCTACCAGAGCAACAGCCACTTCAGCAGCCTTCCTCAGAGGAGTACCAATCAAGGATATTTTGGAGGCTGCAACATGGACTTCAGTGCACACTTTTACAAAGCACTACCATTTACCTCTCTACTCTAAATCCAGAGCAGGCTTTGCCACTGCAGTTCTGCAGGGCCTCATAGCCACTCCAAACTCTATTTAGGCCCAGCCGCCCAACCTCAGCTTTGGGATTCAACTCAAGTGTAATGACTGCAACAGTGAAACACGATGAACATAGTACAGTTGTGTACCTACCATAAATGTAGATGTTCAAGTGTATTCACTGTTGCAGTCCAGGTTACCCTCCCACCATCCCCCTTTTTCTTTGCTGGGACTTATCTGTACCTATCTATTCTATACAACCTATGTGGTGTATTTGCTTGTAGATGAAGGTTATGTGCATGCGTTTTTATGATCATAATTTTTACAGCCTACCCTTTTGGGGGCACCTGACATCTGGGGCAAGAAAAACTGAAGAAAATAGCGTCGGCTGCATCTTTTATACCCCTGGCGCACTGACGTCAGGGAAGAGGCGACAGCAACCGACGCCGGACCAGGACTTTGGAATTCAGGCCGACTGCGGGTAGCCTGCCAGCAGGATAACCCAAGTGTAATGACTGCAACAGTGAATACACTCGAACATCTACATTTATGGTAGGTACACAACTGTACTTTCTTCCCCCTGTTTGCTCCCCATTTTAACATTTTTTTAATCTGGTCAAAAAAAAGAATTGCACACAACACAAATAAGTAACAGAAAAAGCAATGGATACCTTCACTTTTTGGGATTCATGTTTGTGAGGAGGTGCACATCACTCACCAGTGCACAGTGACAGTGAACGGCAGCAAAATGCTGTAGTTAGCTCTGTGCAGTGCTGCTTAACCCCACTGCGGTATGCCAACACACTGCAACACATCTTGTGTGAACATTTCATGTCATTGCATTGTCACTCTGTAATGAAAAGTATTTTAAAGTATTAGAGGCACCTGTGTTTGAACCCAGTACCACCTGGCCCAGAAAAGGAATATATCACTACATTAACATGTGCTGCCACAGAGTCAGTTAAGCAGGTGTATTTCATAAGCTCAGTACTAACTGTCAGGCTTTAGCACTGTAGCTTGCTTTTGCGCACTGCTTAGTTGTGCACAAAAATGTGTATCTTGCATGTGTGCATATTTTGCTTACTGCCGTGCTATGGAAATATTTATATTATGCTGTATTACTTCTGTTTACTGTCCATTTCCTATGTATGACATGAAATTACGTGTGGAAACATTACAAACTGAGTGCCCTGTGTAACAGTATGTCACATATTTACAATGCATCCATGTGTTTGCAAACCACAAAGCACTGCAACCCTGGGGTCTCGGTACATTTTCCGTACATATATCAACTACAATACAAAATGTAATATGAAATGTGTGCTCTGCAGTCCACATCAAGGCGGTAGTATGCAGCACTACAGCTATTGATCCATATGCCTAAAAAGCCTTATCTGCAAGGCTAGTGTAGGAATCAGCATGGGCCACAAGCACAGGGACATAGATGACCTTCACCACACTTGATCCTCCTCATTTTAGTTTTGTCAAGGGTAGATTTTGCTTATTGACCCTTGTGGACTTCTTGGATATTGACCCCAAAGACTTGGATGAGGGATAACAGGACATAAACACGTATGTTAAGTTATCCAAGGCCTTTGACACTATCCCCCATTCATGTCATAGTTAACATCTCGCATCTGGGAATTAGGCCATAGAATACTAGATGAATACCCAAATGGCTAAATGGCAGAACTCACACCCTCAAAGCTGGAGACTGCACCTCCACCACTAGCCCAGTCACCAATGGAGTACCACAAGGACCGGTTCTGGTCCCCCAACTCTTTGGAAAATGCTTCCCTGAATCACAGGCAGCAGTAGATGGCCTGTGGTTTACCAAGTTTGCAGATGAATGTTAACTGGATGCACACTCATAGCATCCCTCAGTGAAGGTAACATATTACAGAATGGGCTGACATAGACTAATGATTGATGCCAAACTCTGTCTGAACCTTAAAGCATACGGTAACTCATTGTCCCCTTTGTTAATGATGTACCCCTACTAATTGTGATATACATAGCACTCCCCTAAGCTCAAGCACAGTATTGAGACTTGGGAGCACATGTTGATAATCTGCACTTTCATCTTATACCCATAGTGCTGACACTCACAATCTCCATTGCACCCATCATACATATGGACATCACATCCAAGACCAGAGTAGTTATACCTCTACTGTACTCTACCCTTATCATACCAAAAATGGAGTACAGTGCTCACATCTGTCTGTATTTCACCAGACACTTGCAGCAATTGGAGAAGACACAGGGTTGTGCCTGGGAGAATCCCAGGCCTCCAAACATGACATACATGGAAAGCCTGTCATATGTATCACTGTACTCTGTATCATGCAGACTGCTGAGAGGTGACCTACGCCTTCCCTTCACAACAGTCTCAGACCCTGCCCTTCTGGAAATGATAGACATCTACAATTTAAATGGGATAAGAATAATTAGCCCTATGATTCTCACTCTAGCCTTTGACATAAACAGAGCATTCTGGGGAGACAGATGTATCCCACAATGATCCACACTCCTCTGTAATAGACTGCCACAGCCGTTCCAGCTCAAAATTGTGTACCGGTTGGGTGATTGTATTGTAAAGTCACGTCTGGGCTGGCACTTGTATTCCTCATGGACAGGGCCAGTTGATGTTGCTCACAAACTTGCTCTGCTAAAAAAAAGACCATCCAACTACGCTCAATGAGGGCACATGTGTTTTTACACAGCTAGGCTTCTAAATACCCTAGTGTTGTTAGATTAGTAGCCTCATATAAACCTATAAAGCTGTGTGCTTATGCAGGCCTCCCAATCTGTTGTCCTTCACATGGCCTGCTGATGTCATCTATTATAAGTTCACCTTTACTCTTGTATAAAACAGATTTATGGTGCTTGCATAAAATACTGTGTTCTGTAGTCTGTGTACTTGGGTATGGGTTCTGTTCTCATTGCAGTCAACTTGGTATGTGTGTGTTTAAACATGAAAGCAGAGGTGTGTATCCTACAGTTGCTTCCTCAACCCTTTGTCTCCCACATGGCCTGCTGATGTCATCTACTACAAGTTCACATGGACTCCTGTATAAATCAGACTTGTACTGTGGTGCTTTTGTAAATTACAGTGTTCTGTAGACTGTGTACTTATGTAGGGGTTCTGTTCTCACTGCAGTCGTTTGTGTGTGTGTGTGTGTGTGTGTGTGTGTGTGTGTGTGTGTGTGTGTGTGTGTGTGTGTGAGCTGTCGCTTGACATTGCAGAGAGCATTTCCCACCAGCATGTGAACACTGTTATGTTCTCCTCAACAGACACTGCTGATGTCATTAGCTATATTACATTTTGGATATGCAGTACTCTTAACAGGGCAGGGTCAGAGACTGGCCTGGAGGCCAGGCAGAAATCACCTCACTATATACAATAAAGATTATAGTGACAAGACTTTTAATCTATCCACATACATAATGGCATGGTTTGTGGGTCCTATGTTATCTTGCTGAGAAAGCCCTGTGGTCTCTCCAGCTGCTACATGTGTCTCTTGAGGTGCATGTAAAAAGGAGCATTATACTCTATTAGTGTTGTAATGAGGTTTTACTGCAGTGCTGTCATACAGTCCTAAGATCTCAATATGATGGTGTGACTTATGTGCACAACATAGACTTTCAGTAGCGGTGTGGACACTTGGTGGTCAGTATTCAGATTGCTTTCTACGTGTGTCCCCAGTGGTTGCATCACTGGGTTTCTGCATAGCAGGACTGTTGTCAATGCTGTGATTAACATGGAACTCCACTTTTCAGATGGACAACATTACAAACACACATTTCTGCATTTATTTGCACAGTGTGTGCCTATGTCATGATTCAGTTGTGTGTGTTATTTGCTCCTCTACTATGTTGTCATGGTTGGTGGACTGAGTGATTGCACACAATATGCAAGAATCAGCAAAGTTGGTAAGCCAAAGGCCATATACTTTAGCCTGAACTGTTGAGAAATACAGTTCAAACAGTGGAGTGTTAAGCACAGATCCTTGGAGTTTGCCAGTGGTGACAGCTCTACTGGTACAGGAGATTCACCAACTTAAACATGATGTGTTCTGTCAGTGAGCCAGTTGGTTACCCATCAACTGACATACTTCTCAATGATACATGCTTGTGTGATTGTGTCAAAACACTAGGCCAGATCACAGTAGGCAGTATGCAGGGACTTTCTTTCATCTAGGCCTGTCACATGGAATCAATGGGCTGGGACAACATCACAGATCACCTGTGGTGTGACTCAGCACATACACTTTCCTGATATGATTGTATATACAGTTCAACACACCCTCCACATGGCCTATGCTCCTGTACAACTATGTACATCAGCATGTATCCACTTGAGTTGGGAGGGCAGCACCTGATTCATGCATGTATAAAGAGATGCTGACTCTCCTCGACTGTGAGGTAGACCAGCATGTCATCATGGGGTGCTTCTCCATGTACACTAGTAATATTACAGGTGTGTGCAACAGAGCTGTGTGAGTTTTTAATGCTACATCAGGTCCATTACATATGATGGATGTCCTCAAAGAGGTAATCACGGGCATGCATAATGACAATAGTATCCTCTTGTGGAACTTGAACAGGTCAAGGCGTTTGACACAAGTCCACACTGAGGCATTCAGTCAACACTGTCATATGTGGCCATAAACACCTATATCACCAAATGGGTAGACCAGTGTATGACATATGTGGCATCTCACTATGTTGAAATGTGTGACGTGACATACATCTCGGGTCCAGTGATCAGGTCTGAACATCAGGAGTATCTAAAAGGCCCTTTCCTGCCCAGTAGTTTAGTGATGGACATCAGAGATGACATACACATGCTGTGTCCAAACAGCTGCCTGAAGGACCAGAGCTTGTGGACAATCATTGACTCCAACTATGATATTAATATAATGCAACAGTTTTTGGTATGTGTTGATACTGTCTGTAACAAACATAAGAACACATGCATTGCCAAGAAACATGGAGGGATTTGTTGAATTAGGAAACAGACACACCACCCAAGTGTGATGTGGACATCACACCCTATAATCAGACCAGTAGGTATGTAACCTGTGTCCTGAAGTAGAGGGTAAGTGATACATCCACCAGCATGTGGTCACAGTGCTGACAACTCCCTTGAATGTAACACGGCTGCTGGGTATGTGAAGGACATGCACATCAGAGGCCATAAGAACTTTGTGGTTCCCAGCCTTCATCACACCAATAACTGTGTACAATGCACCCTTCTTCATGTGTCTCCCTACACATCTTCCAGTGATGTGTAGTTGAAGTGTACCACCTTTGTCACAGTGTACTGTCACACAGCTCATTGACCATACCTAGGTAATCTTTCTGTCGAATATACATGACTGTCTGATGGTGGAGAACACTAATCAAGTTGTTACACCAGATGCAGGTGTGCTACCTGTTCTGCTTATGCACACAGTACATACATAGGTGTTTGACAGGATTAATGGCTTGTATCTCTTCTGTGACAGTATCGAGTGTGGGTGTGTGTGTGTGTGTGTGTGTGTGTGTGTGTGTGTGTGTGTGTGTGTATAGATGTATATATATATATATATATATATATATGTATATATATATATATATATGTGTGTGTGTGGTGTGTGTGTGTGTGTATGCTATGCAGACAAGCCTGTATTGCCCACACTGTCCCTCCTCATACCTCCAGCAGGTGTTACAGTGCTAGGATAGTGTGCATGGTTACCCTCATAGAGTATGTGTGTGTGCAGACTCATCTCTTATTACTCAACATTACATATGTCAGAGCCATGGGATTAGTGGTGACAGTATTCTGATATTGTGCATGCTTATGGTTGGTTATTATAATGTTTTTCGTGATCATTTACTTGTGGCCACCTTGCTGTCGACCTCTGCTGAAAGTACAGTCATATTCAGGCATATCAGTGTGCACAGCTTCACAATATTCACCCTACCGCAGTTGTATGTCAGATCCTGATTGATGTCCTTTGCATTATTCATATAAAGATGCATTATTCATATAAAGATGCATATGTCACACAGACATCCTCCCCATTATGTCACCTTGTGTGACAGTCACAGACAACACATTTTTAATATACAGTCCATACTGTACCATATAGATATGTGATTGGTGTTGCTGCTGCAGAATTCCATTGACATGCCCTCCTCTGCTGTACATGAGGGAGTGTCACCTGTCCTCTTTCCCTTTGTTCATTCCTACAATTCATCTGTGTGTCCCTATTCAATGCACACACTTCCCCCAAGTGATCATTTTACATGGCAGTCCCATGTCCTGTTACAGATCATAACGCAGCTTCGGTACAGAATGTCAGGAATGGGATATCACAATACTCTGCACTGTAGGTACACTGTCCTGTACTGTGTTTGGACTAAATATTCCACATTTATACTCTCAGCTGTCCATTTCAGTGATATGGCAGAAAGCCACAACGTTGATAAGGAAAACATGTGGACATCCTGGGAATATATGATCTCTGCACTGATGTGGCTCAGTACTACATATATTTAAATGCATACCTCTCCTGATTTGTGCAGAATGTCCACATTTTGTGTTCTTTTCCTCATTACATTTTTGTTCGCTGACAAACCATCAACATTTCATTGCAAAGTAAAGTCAGAAACTGATGACTGACATTTGAGTTTCAAACCTCATGCCCTTCAGGCAGTTCATCCTAATGTACAGCCTATTTATTCTATCAGTTTTCTAAGTTTGGAGGTACAATATTAAATATCTGTCCCTATTTTGGGGCCTGTCCCCCCAGTATGTACGCCTTTGTCCCCATATGTTGCTCAAAGAGGGTGACTGGTATATTTGAGTTTCATTCTACCACATATATGTGTGACAGTTATGGCAGTTATGTCCTTATTTCTGGTTAGATGTCCCTGTGTTATGTTGACCTGTGTGGAGATATGTTGAACTAACAGATTAACAGTTATCTGTGAAGCCCTGGTAGTCATTTTGGCATTCTGCGCAAATCTGCTGGCCGTAGGTGCTATATTTTACAAGGAATTGATGTCCACATTCGCTTACATGGTTTCCTGACCGGCAACACTGTTGCCAGCCACGAAACATAGCTTAGGCGCACATTGCCTCATTAATATGCATTGCTAGCTGTCACACGTTGCACACCATTGCGCTAACATGTAAACTTTGTATAAGCTCTGAGTGAAGCCTACATAGAGTTTATTAAATCCTGGGGACTATCTTTAAAAATGTGTGAACCTAAGTACTTAATGAAACAACTGCTGCCACAGTCCCAGGTGCCTTGCAGAACAAATTGCAGAAAAAAGGACTTGTCCAGTAGGATTGGAAGTAGATGCCATCTCTTAGCTTCGCTTATTCTGAATTAGCGATATTTCTTCCTAAACAATTTCCTTCTGTGATTCTATTTTTCATAGTTAAGGGACAGAAGCCACACTCTGAGTAATCATTTTTATTTAAATCTGTGACTGAAAATAAAACATTGAAATAAAACTAACTGCTTCGAGCCATAAGCTTACCTTGTACAAACATGACTATTTTAAATTATACTATATTTAATTGTGCCTTTGAATTTTTTAGCACTGATATGGATGCAGGTACACTTGTCACTGGTGAAGTTTTGACATATGGTCAGAAATCTTAGTTTGAGAAATAGTTGCTTGAAGTTGCACAGATGGAACAGTTCATACAGTACATCACAGGAAGTCAGGACAGTGTCTTTTAATTACCTTATGGAAAAGCACAATTTTCTTTTGCACACTGTCTTCCCATATGGTTATTTTTTTTATTATTATTATTATTATTTATTTATTTTTTTTAATCGAACTAAAGCCATGGCTGTATTTGCTCCATGTGTGAGGTATATGCAGTAAAGAACAGATTATTTCTTCATATACAGTGAAATGAAGTCTATATTTATTTATTTATTCATATTTGTTTACAGAAATAGTCCAAATGGAGCAAATTGGGATTTTCAGCAGAGGCCTGGGGAGATGGGCTCCGCTATCGAAGATGCATTCAGATATAGTTTAGATCATTGCAAACAAAATATAGTTTTTGTGCACATTAGAAAGGCATAGAATATTTCAAAAATTTAAATACAGCACAGAATAGTTAAAGCTTAAGAATCATTGTACAAAACAATGGGAAAATGCGTAATTAACATATAGTTCCAGAAAAGAAGATATGTATAAAGACCTGCGGTGGTGGTGCTGTGGTAGCGTTGTTGCCTCACAGTAAGACGCTGTCTGGTTCGATTCTCAGCTAGAGCATCTTCTGCGTGGAGACATGCATGAATGGCGTACCTTGGTTGAAGGTTGTGCGTCAGGGCTGGTAACTCGGCACGTAAAAATCAACTGCCAATCGTTAGCAGACCGGAGTACTGCTGTGGCGACCCCTAACCTGGAAAAGCCGAAAGACACAAACAAAACAGAAGATATGTATAAACACAGACTAATTGTTAAGACGGAAGAAAGATGTCTTATACAATGTAGGTATTGCTAACACAGCTTTTAAATATTCATAAATTAAATTCTTCAAGCAAATAAAAATTTTATTTTAATTTAAAGACTTGCCTTTGTGTAAATTGTAAAAACAAGTAAGTAATAGCAATATTGCTACTTAACTACAGGAGACGTGGTATAGAGAAGCTTGAGAGGCATAATATAGCTGAGCAAGCATGATGTCTGATAGAAAGATTTAGAGTGATAAAATTAAGTAGGAAGTGATAAGAGGTTGTAGTGGTAGATAATTAGTATTGTAGATGTATTAGATATTGTAGATGATACTGAAGACTTGTTAAACATTGGACATATCATAAGTGTATACTGGTGTTATAGCAAATGTTGTTAAGGTGGAGATTTGATGGGAACATTTGCTT
Organism: Protopterus annectens; assembly: GCF_019279795.1. Lineage (NCBI taxonomy): Eukaryota > Metazoa > Chordata > Ceratodontiformes > Protopteridae > Protopterus > Protopterus annectens. Next base: position 458,886,419 of record NC_056749.1, read on the forward strand.
GCTAGGGTTGCATTAATTTAGAATATGTACAACATACTGCAATATAAATAACTAGACAGCAGCAGTGGTGCAGCGGTAGCGTTGTCAGTTCTCCCGTTCGATTCTCGGCTGGAGCGCCTTCTGTTTGGAGTGTGCATGTCCTCCCCATGGTCGAGTGGCGTTCGAAAGACATGCATGAATGGGCATGCCTTCGTTGAAGGTTGGGAGTTGGGCTGGCACCTCGGCACCATAAAAATCGACTGCCAATCATTAGCAGACCGGAGTTCTGCTGTGGCAACCCCTAACTGGGAAAAGATGAAAGAAAAACAACAACTGCAATATAAATAACTAATTTGCTTTATTTCTATCAGGTAGAGTTCATGACTTCCCTGTTTAGGATGTGTAATTTCATGCATATACTGTAAATGTTGACCATAAACCTTAACTAATTCTAATCTCATCTGAAACAGTGTAATATTAACCCCTACCTGAACCTGCGCTGTAACTAAGAATTCACAGATCTCTGCAAATCCAGCATCACTGATATTGGATTGACTGGCTTTTCATTCAGTTGAACATTTGCACAAATCAAATTTTATTAAACAGATGCAGTGGAGCTACATTTGATCAGCAAGACTTTCAGAAACTGAACTTACCTAATTTGTGCAGCAGTGGCCTGAAATGCTGTTTATATCTGTGTTCATCATATTAATCACTGCTGCAATAGCCTTGGTTGTATGGTTTGTGTTCTGCCAAGGGCACATAAACCGACTGACCACCTTCCACAGCTTCAGGGGTACTTTCCATGCACCCAAACAGTTAGTCAGCTTGGGCTGAACTGACTAAAATGACAGATTTGAATGACAAGCCCTTCAGAGTTTTCCTGCTGTTGAAGAGAGTCTTCCTCTGCGGGGTTTTGGGGATTAACTGTTGGCTTGTATTGTTCATTTGCAGGGCAGATAAGTTCCCTTTAGGGAAAAACCTTGCAGATCAAAAAGTATAATAAATCAGTATTTTAGTTTAGAAAAGTTATTTTTAATATAGGAGAATGCACTATCATGAGACTTAACTGTAGTTTTAAAAGGGAGCATATTTTTTTTCCTGTCAATTTAAAAGTTGTTTAAAGTAATTGAAACCCATTTTTCTCTGGAGTATTTGCTTTTATTTTACTTTTGGGGGCTGGTGAAGTTTTTTTATTGTACTTTATATTGTGTTTTTGTGTGCAAAAGCTGCTTGTTTTTCACAGGAAAGAGGCACCATTTTTGGCTTAGCAATAGAAGAAACTAATAGTACCTCAGTTGGTCAGTTTTTCAGCCACAGTTAAGCAAACGGTCTTTGCCTCCATAGCAGGCTAGCAGTTTGCCTCAGCCACAGGTGCAGAGCATTTATCTTTAACCCCAAATCCCTCTGGTGTAATACCTACAGCCACAGTGGGCAGGGGACAAGCCACATCCTCTGCGCCTGTCGAGGTCCCCTTAGGGGGCAAAGGAATAGTCACTGTTGGTTCTGGGAGAGGGAACAGAGAAGGCTTCCCTATTTAGTCTGAATGTTATCCGCATTCCTGGGGGAGCTGTTGCTCTTGCCATTAGTATTACACTAGGCCCCATTTTTCCTGTGAAAAAGAGCCAAAAAACTAAACGTGTATCTACTCCTCCTCTTCAAACTTCCTTAGACAAGGGGTACTGAGTATGTCTCTGGGTTTAATTCAGGCTTTTGATACTTCTTGTAAGGTGGTTTCTGGTAAAAGAAGGGAGACCTTTTTCCTTGAAGAGATTCAAGATTTTGAATCTGGACAGAAAGACGAAGGGACAAACGGTTTTCTCCTCAGTTGTCTTATTCAGATTCAGTGGAGAGAGCAGTTTGATTTTTCCCTGTTGGATTTTCCCTTTCTCTAAGACTATTTCCAGAATCTGCCAGTGTTTTCAGTGGGAGAACGCAGAGATCTTCTTTTGTAGTGAATGTTGCTTTACTGATTCTTGTGCCTTCTTGCCATGCAGAAGCCCACAATCATCCTGATTTCCAGAGTCTTTGCATCATCCCTAGCTGATGGATGTCTGAAGACTAGTGTATTGATGTCAGGGTGTAAGAGGGGTGCCCAGCACCATCTTCAGTTCTTTCTAGCCGTGCAGTCCAGTGCACTACTTTGTTGTTTTCAGACACTTGCAAAGTGTCTGTTGTCTTGTTTCTGTCCACAGTTACTCCTCTTGATTTCAGGTGAGCACCTTATTGAGGATTTTCCTTTTCTGATTATTTTTTTGAAAAAATCAGTAACTGCTTAAATTGCAGGAAACAAATCCCACATAAAGATTTTCATTTCTTGTATCTGTTTTCCCTGAAACCACAGCACAACATTTCTAGTTGTCAGGATTGTGCTAAGTTTCGAGCTAAGACACTTGAGTGTAAGGCCAAAGTCCTCACAGCAGTCATGAAGTCCTCTGACTGTGCTCCCTTCCTCTTTCTCCTTGGCTTCAGCTGCTGTCTTGTTCATGAAAGGCAAGGACAAAAAGTTGAGGGAGTAGGACTTCACAGATGCTAGTGAAACTTTGCTGTCTGAGTTTCATTCGCCTGATTCAGTTGAGGTGCCTTTGTAGCCTCTGAGTTGGTGACTGCTAGGCACAAGTCCACTGGTGTGACCCTGCCGGAGGCTGCCATGGCAGCATACCATTCGTATTCGTAATCATGCATTAGTTACCATGGGAGATGATGATTCTTCGGCTGTCTGATTTGATCCATCTTCAGGGACATGGACTAATGACACAGTCTGCTGATCCTGTCCTGAGTCTTTCTTTTCTAGTTGGATGCCAAAGCCTAAGAGAACAGTCAGCGTACCTCAGCCAACTATCCAGTCCTCTGCTTCTACTACACAGGTCGAAGCACAGGATCTTCTGAAGTTTGACCAGGAATTCATTGCCTTCTTGAAATCTAGAGAGCCAAGCCAGGCACAGCTGCCTACCCAGAAACCTCTCCCAGTAAAAGGAAGATGAGGAAGAAGTACTCTGTTCTAAGCACCTCCCTCCTCAGTCCTATCCAATTTCCTATTCGGATGATACCGTCTCCTGTGCTTCCCCCTTTGAGAACTTATCCTTTGTGGATACCTTGTATAAGGTGAAAGAGGCTTTTAACTGGGAGAGCAAGGAATTCTCTCTGTCCCGAATCCACTATAGAGAGTTTCAAGTCTACCATCCCCGAAACCAATATCTATTCCTACACTTCCTGTAGTGCTAGATGATGATTTTGATGACATTTCTATGCATGAAGACACTCTGCCAGTTGCACCCAGGAAGCCAGGTCAATGTTATAGGGTGCTTAACACTCAAAAGCATCTCTACAAAAACTCACAAGCTGACCCTTCAGTAGTTTCTACTGAACCTTCTACGGGTTCTCCGAAGGGTGCAGCTGGACACCCTTTACCAAATGACAGAGAAAGTAGACAGATGGATAAATTTGGGAAAAAAGGCATATACTTTTGCTATCCTCTGTATGAGTACCCTTAATCACCAATTCCATATGCTGTAATATTTAGATTCTCTAACAGAGAAAATAATTTCTAAACAGTCTACATTACGGACAACGCCTTAGAGAGAGACGTACACAAAACAGCTAGATCAACACTGCAAGTTTCTAGACCCTCCCTAAAATGTGGTTTCTCTGCACTAAGATGCATATTGAAGATCAACTGCTGCATGCTCTGTTATTCTTAGATATATTTGGCCTTTATCTAGCCAGAGAGTGACAAAGTTTGACCCACTGGTTAAAGGGGTTCTTTTTTGGTCCTCCTGCAGAAAAAGTTTTTGAGAAGTTGGACAAAAAGGAAAGCAAAACTTTGAAGGAATTGTATCTACCCCCACTCCTAGATATAGTACAAATTATGCTTCTAAACCTTGTCCTTTTCCCCTAAAGAAGACAAAGGGAGACCTCCCCAGACAATCTAGGAAGATGGCAACCTGAACAGCATCCTAGACCCCCCCCGGGAACAGCTGTTACAATCCACAGCACCCCCCATGCCCGTCCTCCCTTCCTCTAGTTAGCAGACTGTCCTCTTTCCTGCAGTGATGGAAACTTCTCACCACAGATCAGTGGATCATACACATCTTGGAAAATGGGTATTCTGTTCAGTTCAGAGAAACACCACCCTTTCTAGGGATGCCTGAATCCCCCAGAAGAACAAGAGGGTCTTCTCCCTCCTATCTTGCTATATCTTTTACAACAAGCATCCGTTCAGCCAGTTTCTGCATGGAAGGAGGGCTCATGGTTTTACTCGAGAACCTTTCTCAACCCAAAAAAAGGAAGGCAACTAGAAACCAATTTAGACCTATCAAAGTTAAACAAGTTCCTATATGTCCCAAAATTCAAAGTACTTATCCTTCTGAAACTACTACCCATGATTTTTCAAGAGGCATCTATAGTCATGCTAGACCAGAAGGAAGCCTACCTGCACTTCCCTATCTCAAAGAAGCACAGAAGATGCCTGTGATTTGTGGCAGCAGGGTTATATTAGCAGGTTTAGATTTTACCATTTGGATAATCCACTGCTCCCAGACTTCTCACCAAATATCTAGCTCCAGCAAAAGCCCATTGCAGAACCTTAGAGGTGCACATTTACCCTTACCTGGACGACTGCCTCATTCAGACATAATACAGTCTAGAACTCAAAGCAGACTTACAAGTCACCATATACTGTTTCCAGAAGGTAGGCTTCACCCTGAATCTCTGTACGTCACAAACTTAGCCTGAGACAAAAATGCTTTTCCTGGCTGTACTGATAAATTAAATACAACAAAAAGCCTTCCTCCTCCAGGACAAGGTTTCCTACTTTACAAATTATCTGGTCAGCCTACTTCCAAAGCAGACATTCTCTGTAAGGGAACTTATAAGAGCTTTGGGATACATAGCACCCTGCATTTTGTTGGTTCCTCTTGCAAAACTGCACGTGAGAAAACTCCAGTGGTTCCTAAAAAAAACACATGGGGACACCATTCTCAACCTTAATGTCTCCCCTTCTCAGCTTGAAAAGTGAACTGCTGTGGTGGAAAAACACTATCTTTCAGAACCCAGGGGCAAACTTCTACATCACAGTAAACAAGACCATCACCACAGACAGCTCAGATCTTGCATGAGGAGAGCACTTAGGCCGATTGAAAGTGCAGGGTCTCTGAACCCCAGAGCAAAGAAAGCAGCACATAACTATTAAGAAATGCCAGCAGTCTTTCTAGTCATCAAAGCCTTTCAGTACAAACCAGAAACCAGGAGCATTACACTTAAGAACAGACAAACGCCACTGTTATGTGATACATAAACAAGTAAGGGGGAACCCATTCTTATCCCTCTGTAGTCTTGCAATGAAAATTTGTTTTTTGGTACATGACTTGCAGTTGACACTCCTGCCTTCCTATATTCTGGGCCTGAACAAGACCCTAGCATTCTCTTTGAACAGGGATCTTCTGGATCCCAGCGAGTGGATGATGAAAAGTGAGATCTTCCTGACCTGTCCCGTTAAAGGGGTCATCCCAGTATAGACCTTTTTGCCTCTTTGCAGAACAGACAGTTACAAAGGCTCTGCTCCAGAACCAAACAGACTGGAACATGCAGAGTGGACACCTTTTTCTACAAATGGACAGACTTCTTTCTGTATGCCTTTCTATCTGGTATATATTGAATCAGCGAACGCTTAAAAAACCAAACGCTGATTCATCGACCCTGAAAATCCCTAACACCCGGAACAGCAAATTTTTTTCTCAGGGAAAAAAAATCGCTGGGACAGTTTCCTCCACTGTGGTGCGATCTCGGAGTTGGTATATTTAAGTGGGGGGGGGGGGGCATGCTGTTTTAAGTTTTTTTTTTTTTTTTTTGTGGAACAGCAATTTTTTTCCTCTGGGAAAAAAAATCTTTGTTCCGAGTGTTCGGCATTTTCAGCGTTCGCTGAACTAGGGTCGAAGAGTAAGCATTCGCTTATTTAATATAGACCCTTTCTATTACTGTCTCTAATTCCCAGGTTGCAGATGAAAGTATGGATTGGCAGGCCAAGTATGAAACTCATAGCCCCCTTCTGGCCAAAGCAACATTGGTGCTTTTGCCTCTTTACTCACAGCAGGAGAAAATACTGCATTTTTCCACAGGTGATGGACCCCTTTTGCTGTGTGAATAGATCTGACATTCATCCTCACTTGACCATCATCAAATTAATGGCATGGAGTATTGGCTTTTGACCCCAAATAATGCAGACTGCCCTACAGAAGTGCTATCTATCCTGAGAAAGACAAGAAAACAGACTACCAGAAAATTGTACTTCTTCAAATAGAAAAAGTTTTCATTTTTAATGCAATAACAAAAACGTCAGTCTCTCTAATGTGGACATTTATCTAGTGTTGGAATTCCTTTTGGGATTGTTTCACCATGGTCTTTCTTAATCCATCTTCACCTCTGCTTGTTAGACTTGCTCCTGTCCTATCTAGTCTCACCTCATCTAAAACAATTCCTAAAAGGGATCTTACACCTCAGGGCTCCCAGGAGAAAACATGTTCCCACTTGGAATTTAAATTATAGCATGTTATGTTGTCCTATCTCACCTTCATTCTTTGCTGGTTGGGCTTGGAACAGAGCATTGGTTCTGACTCTGCCTTTACTAAAACTCGAGGGCTTCCACTGGTTCGAGGCTATACCCTAGCCCATCTTGCTTAGGGAAGAATACCCAGATCTCGTTTGCCACTAAACTGGATTGGGTGCTTCCTACTAGGCTCCAGGCTAAGTAGAAAAGTTTCTTTGTTTTGACAGCAATTCTTGATGATGTCCTTCAAGGATGCATCTGCAGTCGTCACATATGGGTTGTCCTGCCTCAGGCAGCCCTACGGTCAGCCGGATTCCAAAGTCTGGGTCCGGCGTCGGCTGATGTCGCACTTTCCCCGACGTCAGAGCACCTGGGGTATAAAAGCATCAGCTGACGCCATCTTCCTCAGTCTTTCTTGCCGCGTGGTGCCCGAAGCAGAAGCAGTTCACAAGTGCCGGTCGGCCAGCTCCTGTAATTCAGCTACCGAAGACTTCAAAAAGCTAAGTACCCCGTTGGGGACTCTTTCTTGCCTCAGCCGATGTCAGATAAAGTTAATAATTGTTTAACTTGTGGGAAACAAATACCTCATAAGGATTTCCACTCTTACTGCCTCCCCTGCCTAGGCCCAGACCACGACGTCTCGGCCTGTTCAGCCTGTGCTTCCTTCAACCGACACACTCTTAGACGTCTGGCGGAGTTTGCAGAGGAGTTTTTGGGGCTAGTTTTTCGTATAAGATGCCGTCGGAGACTCTGACTTCTCATTTAGTTAAGAAACGGAAGGACAAGGACCGACACACGCGGGCCGCGGTTTCGGCTGAAACCATGGCAGGCCTACCTCGAGTGTCTCTGTCTCGGCTGAAACAGAGTCCTTGGTACCTCCAATTACCGAAACCGCTCAACCGACTACCTCGGTCCCAGAGGCCCCGGCTGAGTAGGTTATTGAATTTCCATCAGAAACTGGCGTCCTGGAACCTTCCGACACCATTCCTTTAGACAAATCTACACCAGCACATGGTGCAGCCAGGCCTCCTGCATCCATGTCCATTATGGCATTCTCCAGGGCTAAAGCTGCTAAACTCTCAAAAGCTTTGCCTCCCAAGGTTATCCCTCAGGGACCCTCTACTGGTTCACAGATTCTAAGCCTAGCAGAGGATCTTATCTCCTTAATTAGGGGCTCTCAACCTCATCCGAACAGGGGCTCTCAACCTCCTCCAGACAAAAGGCCCAGGGTTGAGCCCTCTGATCCCCACTCCTCAGATGTGGCCTCTGATGGCTCTACTCTCTCGGACCTCCAGGAGGAGGCTTTTTCGGCCTATGATGATTCTGATGCAGAGGAATCTATTCCCTCGGCCTCCCCTCCTGAAGAGTTTTCCTTTGGGGAGACCCTACACACCATGAGAGAGCATTTCCAATGGCAGGGCCAGGAATTCTCTGATTCCAGGAAAAGATTAAGGACCTTTTTACATTTTCCTCAGCATAGACCTTTAGCTATTCCTCCTGTTTTGAATGTCATTGATGATGTGTACTCTGACTCTAGCACAACCCCTGATTCTCTCCCTCCGGCTCCTGCCAAACCCGATAGGTACTACAGGGTCCTGGACTCACATCTTTACCTTTACAAGGCCCACTCTGCTGATCCAGAAACTATTTCCCAGGGCCCTAAAGGGGTTGCAGCTGCCACTGCTAAAAATCCTCTCCCCTCTGAAAGGGAGTCCAGAGCTTTAGAGAGATGGGGTAAAAAAGTGTATACTTCTGCTACTCTCTCTATGAGGGCATTAAATTGTCAATTTCATATGATACAGTACCAAGAGTATTTGTTAGATGAATTGCATAGAAAACTGTCTTCACCTGACCCCCTAGACCGCAAGTCACTTCAGGATTTGGTACATAACTCACAACAGGTTAGCAACCATTTCTTGCATTGTGGTTATGATGCATTGGAAGATTCATGTAGGTCAGCTATGACTGGCGCAGTCATACGTAGGCATGCTTGGCTGAAGGAACAATCTCTGCCAGACCATGTTAAAGCAAAGCTGCTGGATGCTCCTCTGGAAAAGCAAAAGTTATTTGGCTCCACGGCTCAGGAGGTCCTAAAGAAATTTGAAGAAAAGGCAAAATCCGTACAAACAGTCAAAGATTTTCTCCAAGTACAACCACCAAGATTCAGCAGGAATTGGCCTTCCAAGAATTGGTCCTTTCCAGACACAGAGAGGTTTCAGAGAGGCAAGAACAGGCGTGCCAGAGGTAGAGGGCAAGCTAGAGGCTCCTACAGAGGACGTCAATGGCAGCCTCCCAACCAGAGAGGTAATGCAGTACCTTCAACTGCAGCACAAGGACAGGCTCAATGACTTTACTTTGACACCGCCAACCAGGGCTCAATTGGAAGCACCTTTGGGCGGAAAGCTTTCTTTATTCTCAGAAAATTGGCACAGTATTACAAGGGACAAATGGACACTACAAATAATAGACAAAGGGTACAGGTTTCATTTCCACACATTACCAAAAAGAAAGGGCATGCCAGACCTGCCACCGAATCAAAGGGCAGAGGCTTTGAAACAAATTTCCAGCTTAATGCAAATGAAAGCTATAGAAATGGTTCCTCTCTCAGAACAAGGCCAAGGATTTTATTCCAGACTATTCCTTGTTCCAAGAAAAGAAAAACAATGGAGGCCTATTCTCGACTTGTCCGCACTAAATACTTATCTCATTGTGCCAAAGTTCAAAATGCTGACTCTACAGCAGCTCCTTCCCATGCTGGGCAAGGGGTCTTGGCTGGTAACTCTAGACCTCAAGGAGGCATACCTGCATGTCCCTATCAGACAAAGTTGCAGAAGACACCTCAGATTTCTTGCAGGGTCAGAGCATTATCAATTCTCAGCATTGCCCTTTGGCTTATCTACTGAGCCCAGAGTATTCACGAAATGCCTGGCATCAGTAATTGCACACTGCAGACTTCAGGGGATTCAAATATACCCATATCTGGACGACTGCCTTATACAAGCGGACAGCCAACAAACTTTGGTAAAGCACTTGAATTATGCTATCCACCTATTTCAGGCCTTGGGATATACAGTCAACTTTCACAAATCAACACTTGTTCCATCCCAAAGAATAACCTTTCTGGGTGCAGATCTAGATACAACCACCCAAATGGCCTTCCTCACAGAAGAAAAACAAAATCATCTACCAGATTACTTCAAAAATCTGACAAGACAAACCCAGCTGACTGCAAGGAAAATCCTGCAGGCCCTGGGTTACATGGCTTCTTGCATCCTTCTGATTCCGCAAGCAAGACTACATATGAGGAAACTACAATGGTACCTAAGGAGTTTATGGACTCAGCACAGTCACAGCCTGGAAACTTTGATACCACTCATTCCATGCCTTCAAAAGGAATTTCTGTGGTGGGCTCAAGCAAGCCAGTCAAACAGGGGTCTGCCTTTCAGCAAACCAATAGCTAGCCAAACCATTACAACAGACGCTTCAGACCATGGATGGGTAGCGCACATGGAGGGCAGATGCATTCAAGGTCTATGGTCACAAAAAAAGCTATGCATGCACATAAACCAAAAGGAAATGCTGGCAGTGATACATGCAGTCGAAGCCTTCAAACCTTTTCTGCATCATGGCCATCTGCTAATAAGGACAGACAACACCATGGTTATGTGGTACATAAACAAGCAAGGAGGCACCCATTCTTATCCTCTTTGCAGGCTGGCAATGAATCTATGGGAATTTTCCTTGAAACTCAATATACAGCTACAATCCCAGTTTGTGCCAGGGAAAGACAATATATACTGGCGGACAGCTTAAGAAGAAATATCATGGATGCACATGAATGGATACTGCACCCAGACATCTTTCTACAGATAACACAATCATGGGGGAGGCCGTACTTAGATCTTTTTGCCTCCCCCGACAATCATCAACTGAAGAAATTCTGCTCAAGGACATTCCACCCACAAGCATGGAAAGTGGACGCCCTCTCTTTCAGTGCAGTGTATGCATTTCCACCTCTCCCATTAATGACCAAGGTTTTACTGAAGATCAGGACAGAGCAGCCAAAAGTGATTCTTATAGCTCCGGACTGGCCAAGACAGCACTGGTATCCACTGTTAAAGAGCCTGTCACGCACAAAACCATGGCCTCTTCCTCTATGGCCACTTCTACTGACACAGCACAATTACAAAACTCTGCATTCCAACCTGAAAACCTTGCAACTAACAGCCTGGAAAATACCTTGACTCCTCCTCAGGACAAGCTATCCCAGAGAGTGAAAGATATTATTATGGAAGCTCGCCGGCCTTCCACAAGAAAGGCATATTCAGCAAAATGGAAAAGATTTCACATTTGGAACACCACAAAGGGCCTAGATGCGACAGTGATGAACATGGCACATATCCTGGAATACTTGGCAGAAATGTTCCACAATGGTCTGTCGTACTCTTCCATTAAAATTCATGCTTCAGCAATTTCAGCAGAGTACAATACTGATCCACCTGTCTTCTCTCATCCTTTCCTAAGACAGTTTCTAAGAGGAATCAAAAACATCAATCCTCCAAGGAAACCACCTCTACCTACTTGGGACCTTAACTTCGTGTTGGAAAAACTAACACTGCCTCCCTTTGAACCAGCAGCATCTGCAGAACTACAGTTCCTATCTTGGAAGACTGCTTTCCTTCTGGCCATAACCTTAGCAAGAAGAGTATCTGAGTTACAGGCCCTCATGGCAGTACAGCCATTTCGTATTTTTCATCAGGGCAGAGTTTCATTGAGAACCAATCCTACATTTATGCCAAAGGTGGTATCCAGGGTTTCATTAAATCAAGCTATTCACTTGCCTACCTTCTTTCCAAATCCACAAAACAAAGGGGAGAAACTTCTGCACACCCTGGACATACACAGACAGTTGCGCTACTACTTGGACAGAACTAAAGGTTACAGAAAAACTGACTAGCTGTTGGTAGCATATGCTGCTGGTACACAAGGAAAAGCAATTTCCAAACAGACAATTTCAAAATGGATAGGGAATTGCATTCGTTTTTGTTACTCCTTTCATGGAAAAACTGTGCCAGCTAACATTAGACCTCATTCCACGAGAGCCACAGCCACATCCACAGCCTTCTTAAGAGGGGTGGCTACCAAGGACATTTTAGAAGCTGCTACATGGAGCTCCGTGCATACATTTGCCAAGCATTACAATTTACCTTTATATTCCAGATCCAGAGCAGGCTTTGCTACGGCAGTCCTGCAGGGCATTTTAGCTACACCATCCTTTACATAGTTCCTCCACCCCCAGATTGGCTATGGTATTCTACCCGTATGTGATGACTGCAGATGCATCCTTGAAGGACATAGTACAGTTTTGTACCTACCATAAATGTAGATGTCCGATAGGTATGCATCTGCAGTCAGGTTTACTCTCCCTCCTTCCCCTCTGTGGTATTTCTTGGGTACTTGCCCCTCTTATAGCTAGCTGGGGTGATCTATTATGGTGTTTTTGTTTTTATATTATTGTGCATGTTTGGATTTTTAAATGCATCTCCCCAAATTTAGCCTTCCTTAGAGGGCACCTGGCATCTGGGGCAAGAAAAACTGAGGAAGATGGCGTCGGCTGATGCTTTTATACCCCAGGCGCTCTGACGTCGGGAAAGTGCGACATCAGCCGACACCGGACCCAGACTTTGGAATCCGGCCGACCGTAGGGCTGCCTGAGGCAGGACAACCCATATGTGATGACTGCAGATGCATACCTATCAGACATCTACATTTATGGTAGGTACAAAACTGTACTTTCTTCGTTTCACTGTTGCGGTCATCACTCTTGGGTTATCTGCCTGCAGGTAGCCCTTAGTCCGCCCGAATACCAGAGTCTTGGGATTTCTGTGTCAGATGCTGTCGCTTCTTCCATGATGTCAGGGGTATAAAACAGGCAGCTGACACCATTACATCAGGCTTTCTTGACAAGAAGTAGCCCAAAGAAGAAGCAGTTGGCAAGTGCCGGTTGCCCGCTACCTGAAATTTTCATTTTTCGAGTTTCAAACCTGAAGTCTTCTAAAGCTAAGTACCCCCTTGGGGATTATTTTTTCTTGCTCTAACCGATGTCAGACAAAGTTAACAATTGTCTTGCCTGTGGAAAGCAAATACCTCACATAGATTTTCATTATTACTGCGTCACCTATTTTGACCCAGACCACGAAGTCCCTCGCTGTTGGTTTTGTGCCTTGTTTAACGCCTGAACCATTCATCGTTGGGCTATTTTTATCGCTAAATTCTTTCATTCTCGTTCTCCATATTCTGAATGGCTTTGGTAAGCCATCTGATCTTCTGAAAAATCGCAAAGATTAAGACAGAGACAGACCGCATATGTCAAAAACTGCCGACAACGCTTCTGTTAAGTTAGTCGCCAGTCCGCCAGTAGGGCGCCTTTGCAGCCCCTCATGCCCACTTTTGCAGATTCACAGGCCTCTGCTGAGACCCATTCGGAGTCTGGTATGCTGAGAGATGCTTCTTCGACTATGGAACCTGCGGATGTCTCTACCTTGGATGTATCCAGAGCCTCTGTGCAGGCACCGGCTTCTGAGGGTGTATTCCGATCTACCGATATTCACATTAAACCAACTACTTAATTTTTAGCTAAACCTACCGAGTTTCTCAGGCCCAGAATATGCACTACGCCTAGAAAACAGACAACCAAAAGCACATGTTCAAGCTCCCATGCCTCAAAAACAAATGCTTAGAATGGCTGAAGACCTTATCACCCTAATTAGGGGAAGCCAGCCTTCCCCTGCTAAGACACCAAGAATTGAGTTTCTTTCTGATTCTACAGACCGGGAGTCTGATGACTCTGACCCTTCTGATTACCAGGACATACCCTTATCTACCTTTGAGGATTCAGATGCAGAGGGATCCATTCCCTCTGCCTTCCCCTCCAGAGGATTTTAATTTTGGTGAAACCTTGCATACTTTGAGAGCATTTCCACTGAGAATGCCAGGATTATTCTCAGTCCAAAAAGAGACGCAGAGAATTTTTAGAGTTGCCTCAGCACAGGCCTCTAGCTATACCCCCTGTTCTGGATGTTGTAGATGATGTCTTTATGGAATCCAGTCTTACTCCAGACACTTTACCACCGGCCCCTAGAAAACCTAACAGGTACTGCAGAGTACCTGATTCTCACAAATTTCTCTTTAAGAATCCTACTGCGGATCCAGAGACCATTTCCCAGAGGCCTAAAGGTATTAAGGCTACTGCAACCAAAAACTCTACTCCTTCAGACAGGGATTCCAGAGCTTTAGACAGATGAGGTAAGAAGGTATATACCTCTGCAACTCTTGCCATCAAGGCATTGAATTGCCAGTTTCATATGTTGAAGTACCAGCAACATATTATGGAACAAATTAAACAAAAAATGGTGTTACTTCCAGATTGTGCAGAAAATAAAGATTTACAAGAGTTAATGCATTCTGCAAACCAAGTTAGTAAGCATATTTTGCAGTGTGGCTTTGATGCCCTAGAAGCATCTTGCAGGGCTGCAGTCACTGGATCAGTATTGAGAAGGCATGCTTGGCTGAAGGAATAAACCTTGCAAGACCATGTCAAATCAAAATTACTAGATGCTCCTTTAAATCAGGACTGTTTGTTTGGCACCAAAGCAGAAGAGGTTCTTAAAAAGATGGAAGAAAAAGCTAAATCTATGCAAACTGTTAAAGAATTTTTACAAGTGCAGCCACCTAGATTCAGTAGGCAATGGCCTACAAAAAACTGGTCCTTTCCAGCCCCTTCCAGGCCTTCTCAGTCCAAACCCAGGGGAACCAGACCACCAAGACTACAGTTTCAGGGTATGCAGAGATCTAAACAATGGAGTGCTCAAACCTCATAAACAGGGGGTGGCAAGCCACCCCCCCCCCCATGGTAAAAGTTCACAATGACTTGTCAGTTATCCTTCCCAGTCATGCCCATCTGCTTGTGCTCTTAGGAGCAAAACTTGCCCTTCATGCCAAAAACTGGATGTCCATTACTCAGGACCGATGGGTTCTAAACATTGTATCCCAGGGGTACAGGTTCTACTTCCATTCCCCGCTAACCTCAAGCGGGTTTCCAGACCTTCCTCCAAACCAGTGGAGAGACTCAAAAGCAAGTACATTCCCTGCTCAATATCAGGGCCATCCAACCTGTTCCAGTAGAACAAAGGGGACAGGGTTTCTACTCCAGACTGTTCCTGGTGCCCAGAAAAGAGGTCTCTTGGCATCCAATCCTGGATCTATCAATTCTCAACATCTTTCTGGTGGTCACAAAATTCAAAATGCTAACCCTGCAACAGCTTCTCCCTATGCTAGCCAAAGGATGCCTGAGTAGTGGCCTTAGACTTAAAAGAAGCCTATCTACACATCCCCATAAGGAAGTTTTGCAGGAGATATCTCCGCTTCAAGGCAGGCTCTATGCGCTATCAGTTCTCTGCACTTTGCTTTGGGTTATCTACTGCACCCAGAGTATTCACAAAGTGCCTGGCTCCAGCCATTGCATAATGCAGACAGAGAAATTTCCATATTTTCCCATACTTGGATGATTGCCTGATTCAGGCGGACTGTCAGGAATTACTACTTCAACACCTGGCATTTGTAAAAAGACTCCTGTCTTCATTGGGGTACACCATCAGCGAAAAGAAATCACAACTGGTGCCCAGTCAAAAAATTGTATTCCTGGGAGCAAACTTGAACACAACTTCCCAGATGGCCTTTCTCACTCCAGAAAAACAAATCTATTTGAACTACTACTTCAAACACATGGCCACCAAAACCCAGCTGTCTGCAGGGAAAATACTGCAAGCCTAAGGGTTCATGGCCTCATGCATTCTGCTAATTCCATATGCAAGACTGCATATGAGGAAACTTCAGTGGTACTTAAAAGGTCTTTGGTGCCAACATTCTCAGGACCTGGAAACAGTCATTTCGATCATTCCTTGTCTAAGGGCATTGTTCCTTTGGTGGGCAGAAGCATGCAACCACAACAAGGGACTGCCTTTCACTCAACCCCTCGTTGCCCAAACCCTGACTACAGATGCATCAGACTATGAATGGGGGGCTCACATTGCAGGCAAATGCATTCAGGAAAAGTGGATCCCAGGGCAAATTCTCCTGCACATCAATCAAAAAGAGATGTTAGCTGTACAGTATGATCTGACAGCCTTCAAATATCTAATCCTTCCAGGGCAGCTGCTGATAAACACAGACACCATAGTTATGTGGTACATAAACAAGCAAGGGGGAACCCATTCATACCCACTCTGAGGTTAGCCATGGCCCTGTGGAACACAGCCTTGAGCAACCAAGTGCATCTGCAAGTTCAGTTCCTGCCAGGCAAACAGAATTCACTGGCAGACTACTTAAGCAGAAATCTCCTGGACCCACACAAGTGGAAATTGGAGCCCAACACCTTCAATCTTCTAATCCAGAGGGGTGGGACACCGGAGGTGGACCTCTTTGTCTCCCCCAAAGAACCACCAGTTGAGCAAATTTTGCACCAGGAACCCTCACAGCAGTGCCTGGAAGGTGGATGCCTTATCTTTCAAATGGGAAAGCCTCTCAGTTTATTCCTTTTCCCCTCTGCACCTCCTCTCAAAGGTACTACTCAAGATCAGACAGAACAGCCCAAGAGCAATTCTTATTGCCCCAGATTGGCCACGCCAGCACTGGTACCTACTCTTACGCAGTCTGACAACAGTACCACCCTGGCACCTTCATCAGACACCTTCCCTGCTGTCGCAGCAGGAGGGACAGGTTTTGCATCTACAGCTGCAAACCCTAAACTTTGCAGCCTGGCTTATCCCATGAATACACCACCAGCATCCCTCAGCAAACAGGTGCTGGACATCATTCTTGAGGCCAGAAGGCCTAGTACTAGAAAATCCTATGCTGAAAAGTGAATTAATGAAATGAATGCAATGGCCTATCCATTTAGAAATGATTTGCTTTGAAATGGCCTTCCCCTCTGCCCCTGCAGCAAATGCCACAAGCAGCTGTTCAGATTTCCTGAGAAGGTTTAGTCCTGTCCAAGTAAAATCTAAGTTGTCTGTGCAAATCTAAGGAGTGCAATATCCATTCCCCTTTGTTCTGTGGATTAGAAAAGAAGGTTGGCAAATGAATGGACTGATTAAGAGCCACACTGAATACTGCCTTGGGCATGAAGGACACCCTGTCTGCAAGAAAGATGACAAAAGGCTCCACTGCCATAAGGGCCTGTAATTCTGACACCCTTCTTGCTGAAGTGATGGCTAAAAGGAAGGCTGTCGTCCAAGAAAGGAATTTCAACTCTGCATTTGCAGCTGGCTCAAAAGGAGGTAGAGTAAGTTTTTCCAATACAATGTTAAGGTCCCAGGCTGGAGTAGGGGATCTGCTTGAGCAGTGGATGAGAGAAGAGGGGTGGTTCTGTGTTGTAATGAGCTGAAATGGCGGAAGCATGAATTTTGATGGATGAAATAGAAAGGCCCTTGTGAAGCATCTCAGTTAAGTATTGAAGAATCTGGGATAAATTGGGTGCTGCTGTGCTCATCCCTTGAGTTTGGGTTCCAGGAACAGAACATTTTCAATTTTTCAGCATAAGATTTTCCAGTACTAGGCCTCCTTGCCTCCAGAATGACATCCAACACTTGTTTACTGAGGGATGGTAATGGAGAGATCAAGTAATTAGCCAGGCTTCCAGGTTCGGGGTTTGAAGCTGAGGGTGCAGAATCTGGCCCTTCTGCTGGGACAGCAGAATAGGGATCTGAGGCAGGTGCCATGGTGCCAGCAGTGACACAATGCGCAAGAGGGGGGGGGTACCAGTGTTGGCGTGGCCAGTGTGGTGCAATCAGTATTGTCCTTGGTTTGTCCTGTTTGATCTTTAGTAGTACCTTGGAGAGGCGAGGCAGAGGAAGAAAGGCATAAACTGATTAATTCTTTCCAGGTGAAGGACAGGGCATCCACTTAACAAGCTTGTTTGTGGGGAGTCCTTGTGCAGAATTTTTCCAATTGGTAGTTCTGGGGGTAGGCAAACAGGTCTATCTCTGGGCTCCTCCATTTGTTTATCAACATGTTGAATGTCTTTGGGTTCCAGTTTCCACTCGTGTGGGTCCATGAGATTTCTGCTTAGATCATCTGCCAGTGTATTTAGCTTTCCTGACAGGAATTGAGCCTGTAGGTGCACGTGGTAGCTCAAGGCTGTGTTCCACAGAGCCATGTCTAGTTTGCAGAGAGGGTATGAGTGGGTTCCCCCCATGCTTGTTTATGTACCACATAACAGTGGTGTTGTCTGTCTTTACCATTAACTGTCCTGGAAGAATGTGGTCCTTTAAGGCTGTCAGAGCATTCTGCACAGCTAACATTTCTTTTTGATTGATATGCAGGTGCATTTGACTTGGGTTCCATTTGCCCTGAATGCACCTCCCTGCCAAGTGAGCCCCCCATGCATAGTCTGATGCATCTGTTGTTAGGGTTTGGGCGGCAGGGGGTAGAGTGAATAGCAGTCCCTTGTTTTGGTGGCAGGCCTCTGCCCACCAAAGGAACTCTTAACTGTAGACAAGGTATGATAGGAATCATTGCTTCTAGATCCTGAGAATGTTGACACTATAGGCTTTTTAGATACCATTGTAGTTTCCTCATATGCAGTCTTGCATGTGGAATTAGGAGAATGCAGGAGGCCATGAACCCCAAGGTTTGGAGTATTCGTCTTGCAGATAGCAGGGTCTTTGTGGCCATTAGTTTGAAGTAAGCTGTCAAATGAACTTGTTTCTCTGGCATGAGGAAAGCCATCTGGGAAGTTGTGTTCAAGCTTGCTCCCAGGAATACAATTTGTTGGCAGGGTACCAGATGCGATTTCTTTTCGTTTATGGTATACCCCAGAGAAGTTAGCACTTTTTGTACAAATGCCAGATGATTCAATAGTATGTCCTAGCTTTCTATCTGAATTAGACAATCACCCAGGTATGGGTATATATGAATATTTCTTTGCCTGCAAAATGCAATGACTGGAGCTAGGCACTTTGTGAATACCCTGGGTGCAGTAGATAAGCCAAAGGGCAGTGCAGAGAACTGAGAGTGCATGAAGCCTGCTTTGAAGCTTAGGTATCTTCTGCAAGATTCCCTGATTGGGATGTGCAAGTAGGCTTCCATTAAATCTAGTGTTGCCAACCAGGCATCCTTGCCTAGCATAGGAAGCAACTGGTGAAGAGTTAGCATCTTGAATTTTGGGATCACCAAAAAGGTGTTTAGGATAGAGAGATCCAGGATAGGACGCCAGTTCTTGTCTTTTCCGGGTACCAGAAAAAGTCTTGAGTAGAAACCTTGTCCCCTTTCCTCTTCTGGGACAGTTTGAATAGCCCTTATACTTAAGAGAGAGAGAGAGAACCTGCTTTTGAGCCTCTGCCCACTGATTTAAGGGTAGATCTGGCCAACCGTTTGGGGTTGGTAAAGTGTGGAAATGGAATCTGTATCCTTGGGAAACTATATTTAAAACCCATTTGTCCTGGGTAATGAGTTCCCAGTTTTTTGCCTGCAGAGCAATCTTTCCCCCTAAAAGAGCAGACAGTTGAGAAAGACTTGGAAGTTTTAAAGTTAAGTCATTGAGACAGTTTACCATAGGGGGGGGGGTGTTTACTACTCCCTGCTTTAGAAGTGGGAGCCCCCCACTGCTTAGTCCTGGAAGTCTGAGTGTTCTGCTGGTTCTGGGCTTGGACTGAGAAGGCCTGGAAGAGACGGGGAAGGGCCAATGCCTACTAAATCTTGGAGGCTGCACTTGCAGGAAATCTTTAACAGTTTGCATAGATTAAGCTTTTTCCTCCATCTTTTTAAGTACTTCTTCTGCTTTGTTGCCAAACAGGCTGTCCTGGTTTAAGGGAGCATCCAACAATTTAGCTTTAACATGATCTGGCAAAGATTGCTCCTTAAGCCAAGCATGCCTTCTAAGTACAGACCCAGTAACAGCAGCCCTGCAAGATGCCTCTAGTGAATCAAAACCACATTACAAGATATGTTTTCCAACTTGTTCAGCAGAATGCATTAAATCCTGTAAATCCTTATTTTCAGCACAGTCAGGAATCAACATCATTTTCTGTTTAAGCAATACAATAATATGCTGCTGATACTTTAACACATGAAACTGGCAATTTAAGGCCCTAATGGCCAAAGTTGCAGAAGTGTATACCTTTTTTAGCCCTTCTATCCAGCGCCCTGGAATCTCTATCAGAGGGGGTAGGATTTTTGGCAGTAGTAGCCTTTATACACTTGGGTCCCTGTGAAATGGTCTCAGGTTCCGCAGTAGGATTTTTAAAGAAGAACTTGTGAGAGTCAGGAACCCTGTAATATCTATCTGGTTTTCTGGGAGCAGGAGGTTAAAAGTCAGGGGCTAAGCTAGACTCCAAAAAGGCATCATCAACAATGTCCAGTACAGGGGGGATAGCTAAAGGCCTGTGTTGGGACAGGAGTAAGAAATCCCTAAGCCTCTTTTTAGAATTAGAGTAATCCTGGCTTTCCCAGCGAAAATGTTCCCTAAGAGTATGCAAGGTTTCACCAAAAGAGAAATCCTCTGGAGGGAAAGCAGAGGGAATAGAGTCCTCTGCATCAGAATCATCATAGGTAGATAAGGGAAAATCCTGGTCATCAGAAAAAACAGAAATTTCAGAATCCTGATCAGAAGAATCATAACCAAATTCAGTCCTAGGTTGTGTTTGAGTTTCAGATCCGAAGTCGTCAATAAAGCTAAGTACCCCGTTGGGGAAATTTTTTCTTGCTCCAGACAGATGTCAGAAAAAGTTAATAACTGTATTTCTTGTGGAAAGCAAATACCTCATAAGGACTTTCGTTCTTACTGTATTCCTTGCCTAGGCCCTGATCACAACATTACTGGTTGTCGGTTTTGTGCTAGATTTAACCAATGCACTATTAAGCGTAGGTATGATTTTGCTTTAAACTTTTTTGGACTCCGGTTTAATTATTCCATCCGACTACCGGAGTTCACAAAAAGCGCAAAGAAAAAAGATAGAGATAAACAACCGAGGCCCGAAACCGATGACGAAGCTTCTCCTAAGCCATTCGCCGGTTCTCAGTGAGGCGCTTTTGCAGCCCCTGACGCCCACTACTTTAGAGTCACAGGCCGCTACCGACTCCTATGTGGAGTCGGCTATGCCACTGGATACTCAAGGTATTGGAGCCTCGGACACTAATCCCTCAGATGGGTCCAGAGCCACTGAGCAGGCACCGGCTTCTGAGGGTGTATTCAGACCTAAACATCTTTACATTAAAACGACTTCAGCTTCAAAGGCAAAGACTAAAGCACATTCTAAAGCAAGGAAACAAATTCAAGAGCCACATGGACAGGCCTCTATGCCCAAAAAACAGATGCTCAAAATGGCCGAAGACTTGATTACCTTGATCAGGGGTTCCCATCCCCCTCCTGATAAGAGGCCTAGGCAAGAGACGTGACTGAATCTTCAGATCAGGTTTCTATTTCTTCTGATTCATCTTCTGATCAGGAATATTCTCTTCCCCCCTATGAGGATTCTGATGGTGAAGAATCTATACCTTCAGCTTCTCCTCCTGAGGGACTATTCTTTTGGGGAAACCTTGCATACTATGAGGGAGCATTTCCACTGGGAGAGCCAAGATTTTTCAGAATCTAAAAAGAGGCTCAGGGATTTCCTTTTACTACCTCAACACAGGCCTCTAGCCATTCCACCCGTGTTAGACATTGTAGATGATGAGTTTTCGGAGTCTAGTCTGACCCCTGACTCCTTACCCCCAGCTCCTGTTAAGCCTGAGAGATATTACAGGGTTCCTGACTCTCACAAATTTCTTTTTAAAAACCCTGCTGCAGGCCCAGAAACTATTTCACAGGGTCCAAAAGGAGTTAAGGCTTCCACTGCAAAAAACCCTACCCCCTCTGACAGAGATTCAAGGGCACTGGATGTTTGTGTCTTTCAGCTTTTCCCAGTTAGGGGTCGCCACAGCGGAACTCCGGTCCGCTAATGATTGGCAGTAGATTTTTACGTACTGGCCTGCCGGGTCTAATGCACAACCTTCAACGAAGGAACGCCCATTCACGCATGTCACTACACAGAAAGCTCTCTAACTGAGTGGGGAAAAAAGGTCTACACATCTGCAACCTTGGCTATAAGGGCCTTAAACTGTCAGTTTCATATGCTCAAATAGCAGCATGTCATGGGATTGCTTAAACAGAAAATGTTGTTAAACTCTGAATGTGCAGAAAACAAGGAAATGCAGGATTTATTGCATGCAGCTGAACAAGTTGGAAAGCATACTTTGCAATGTGGTTTTGATTCTTTGGAGGCCTCCTGCAGGGCCGCAGTTACAGGTTCTGTAATTAGAAGGCATGCTTGGTTAAAGGAACAAAATCTGCCTGATCATGTTAAAGTTAAATTACTAGATGCACCTTTACAGCATGCCACTTTGGTGTTAAGGCAGAAGAGGTGTTAAAGAAAATGGAGGACAAAGCTAAATCTTTGCTAACTGTTAAAGATTTTTTACAAGTACAGCCACCTAGGTTTAGTAGACACTGACCTACAAAAAAATTGTTCCTTTCCTGTGTCAGACCTCAAAGGGACAGATCCAGATGCCCTAGGGGCAGATCCTAGGCGCAAGGTTCATACAGGTCAAAGCAATGGGGTGCTTCCACCTCCAAAGTTGGAGAAGACAAATCACAAACCTACAGGAAACAGTCCCAGTGACTTCCCCCTGCCTGCACCAAGCACTTAACTACTGGCAGCACCCTTAGGGGGAATATTAGCACTTTTTACTCAAAATTGGCACATTATAACCCAGGACAAGCGGGTTCTAAATATAGTGTCACAAGGCTACAAGTTCCATTTCCATACTCTGCCAAGGGCAAACGGCTGGCCAGATCTGCCAAAAAATCAATGGGCAGAGGCAAAAAAACAAGTCTCATCCCTCATGGACATGGGGGCCATTCAACAAGTACCAGAGCAAGAGCAGGGACAAGGATTTTACTCAAGACTGTTCTTGGTACCCAGAAAGGACAAGACCTGGAGGCCGATACTGGACCTATCTATTCTGAACACTTTCCTGGATATTCCAAAATTCAAAATGTTGACTTTGCAGCAGCTTCTGCCCATGCAGGGCAAGAATACTTGGCTGGTGACTTTAGACTTAAAAGAGGCATTACCTGCATGTTCCAATCATACAGTCATGCAGAAGATACCTCAGATTCAAGGCTGGTTCAATGCATTACCAATTCTCTGCACTGCCCTTTGGCTTATCTACTGCGTCCAGGGTCTTTACAAAGTGCTTGGCACCAGTAATTGCATTCTGCAGACAAAGAGGAATACAAATATATCCTTACTTGGACGACTATCTCATTCAAGCAGAGAATAAGGACATTCTTCTACAACATCTGGCATTTGTGAAAAGACTTCTAACATGCCCAGAGTACACAGTCAACAAAAATAAATCAAAACTGGTACCCTCTCAAGAGATAATATTCCTGGGTGCAAGCTTAAATACAACTGCCCAGATGGCTTATCTCACACCAGACAAAGACAACTGACTACCTTTTTCACAATGTTGGCAACAAAGGCCCAGTTATCTGCAAGAAAAATTCTGCAGGCTTTGGGCTTCATGGCATCCTGCATCCTACTAATTCCATATGCAAGACTGCATATGAGGAAACTTCAATGGTACCTAAAAAGTGTTTGGACTCAACATTGCCACAGCCTGGAAACAATCATTACTCTCATCCCCTGCCTGCAACAGGAGTTTCGATGGTGAGCAAAGGCTTGTCACCAGAACAAGGGACAGCCATTCACATACTCCCAGCCAGGCAGACGCTGACAATGGATGCATCAGATTATGCCTGGGGGCCCACATGGCAGGAATATGCATTCAGGGAACATGGTCCTCAAACCAAATGCATCTACATATCAATCAAAAAGAGATGCTAGCTGTTCAAAATGCCCTGACAACCTTCAAGGGCCTACTTCATCCAGGACAACTACTGATAAAGACTGACAACACCACAGTCATGTGGTATATAAACAAGCAGGGGGGGCACACATTCTTACCCCCTTTGCAGACTAGCCATGACCTTGTGGGACACAGTTTTGACTTGCCAAGTACATCTGTAGGCACAATTCCTGCCAGGAAAGGAAAACACTCAGGCAGACGAACTAAGCAGAAACCTCATGGATCCCCACAAGTGGAAGCTGGATCCACAAGTCCAAGGAAATGGGGATGCCTGGACATAGATCTTTTTGCCTCCCCTCACAGTTACCAACTAAAAAAGATTCTGCACAGGGACTTATCACAGACAAGTGTGGAAAGTGGACGCCCTATCTTTCTGCTGGGAAAACCCATCAGTATATGCCTTTCCCCCACTGCCTCTCCTCCCCAAGGTACTCCTAAAGATCAGACAGGAGAAGCCAAAGATGATACTGGTTTCTCCAGACTGGCCACGCCAGTACTGGTATTCAATCCTAAGGAACTTGTCATTATACCCAGCTTGGACTTTACCTCAAATACCTCGTCTACTGACCCAGCAAAACAATCATATCCTGCACAGCCAACTCAGGACATTAAACTTGGCAGCATGGCGGATAATGTAGTCACACAAAAAACACCCCTCAGTAAAGCTATGATGGATGTCATTCTGGAAGCCAGAAGGCCTAGTACTAGAAAGTCTTATGCTGAAAATGGAAGAGATTCTGTGCTTGGAACCAGGCACAAGGAACTGATACAACTGTCCCAAACATTCCTCAGATTTTGCATTACTTAACTGAGATGCTGGACAAAGGCTTATCGTTTTCATCAATTAAAATTCATGCCTCTGCCATTTCGGCTCATTACAATACAGAGCCACCACTTTTTTCTCACCCTTTATTAAAGCAGTACCTTAGAGGGGCCAAAAATTTAAGGCCCTCAAGGAGATTACCAATACCTGCATGCAACCTCAACTATGTCTTGGAAAACCCCACCCTGCCTCCTTTTGAGCCAGCTGCTACTGCTAATATAAAGTTTTTGTCTTGGAAAACAGCTCTGCTCCTAGCAATTACTTCAGCAAGACGAGTTTCAGAGCTACAGGCGCTCATAGCTGTGGAACCTTTTATCATTTTTCATCCAGGCAAGGTCTCCCTGAGGACAAATCCAACATTTATGCCTAAAGTGGTGTCCAGTGTGGCTCTAAACCAAACGGCCACATTCCACCAGAGCTGCAGCCTTTCTCAGGGGAGTACCAACCAGGGACATTTTAGAGGCAGCTACTTGGAGTTCAGTGCACACCTTTACAAAGCGTTTTCATCTGCCACTCTACTCTAAATCCAGGGCAGGCTTTGCCACTGCAGTTCTGCAGGGCCTCATAGCTGCCCTTACTGCTGTCTAGCTCCAGCCTCCCAACCATAGCTTTGGGACTCAACCCAAGTGTAATGACTGCAACAGTGAAACACGAAGAACATAGTACAGTTGTGTACACTTACCATAAATGTAGATGTTCGAGTGTATGCACTGTTGCAGTCCAGGTTACCCACCCGTCACCCCCCCTTTTTCCTATAGATCTTATCTTTCCTTCTCTGATTTGTGCAACCTATATGGTGTATTTGCTTATAGATGAAGGTAAAATTCATATTGCTGCATTTATTGATCTATACATATATATATATATATATATATTATATATATATATATATATATATATTATATATATATATATTATATATATATATATATATATATATATATATATATATATATAAAGTTTGGCTACCCTTTTAGGGGGCACCTGACATCTGGGGCAAGAAAAACTGAAGAAAATTGCTTCTGCTGCTTCTTTTATACCCCTGACGACCTGATGTCAGGGAAGGGGCAACAGCAGCCGACGCAGGACCCAAGACTTTGGAATTCAGGCTGGCTGAGGGCAACCTGCCAGCAGGATAACCCAAATGTAATGACTGCAACAGTAAATACACTTGAACATCTACATTTATGGTAAGTGTACACAACTGTTCTTTTTTCTCAGTCCCTCAGAAAATATTATGAGCTGTTACAGAAGGAATTTCCCAAACCTTCACCTAGTCCCCTAGTTCTGTCAGCTTTGGAGGATGTGTTTTTTAACTGCTTGTAATGTTCCTGACAGTCAGCCTGCTTGCCTCTACAAAAGCAGATAGACAGTATAAAGTTTCTCGGTCTTTTAAGCTTTTATACATTCTTCAAAAACCTGACCCAGCAGCTTTAGCTTTAGTTAATCCTACTGCTGCTATACATTTGGTTAATTCCAATATTACTCTGCCTTTGATGGTGGAAAGGTTATTAAGTATGGGAAGCAGTGTATGCTTCTACAACTTTGAATCTCAGAATTTTAAATTGTCAGGCTCATGTGCTGAAGTTTATTCTGTCTAATTGTTAAATTATGTGTAATGTTTTGTCTACAGTTTTTTCTTGTGAGGAAAAATTTGTTTTAAATAATTTAGTTTCTTTCATTGTTCAAGTTGCAACTCATTGTTTACAGTGTGTGTAATTCTTCCGGGGCATGGCCAGTGGTACCGTCTTGACTAAGTTTGCCTGGATGAGTTCTCAGAACCTCCTTGATGTGAAAAATGAGATTTTAAATTCTCCTTTAGATAGTATTTAGTTTTTGGTTCCTCTACTGCAGAGGTTATCAAAACATGATGAAAGGTGCAAGATGATTCACAAAATCCCTAACATTTTTCAGCTGTCCTTTTTTCAGATTTTCTAAGGGATTTTCTAATCCTCATCTAATTTTGGAAAAAAAAAAACAATAAATAGTCTCAACAAAATCCAGGTGAACAGATGTTTATGAAGAAATGGCAAGGGGATTCCAGACTGACTATTTAAAGGGACCTTGTGCCCCCTCTCCCACCCTGGCAGTCCCTTCTTCCTTTTGGAAAGTCTTTCTCCTTTTCAGGGGATAATTCATCATCCACCACTCCAGACTTTATTTCCCCCTATCCTTTGTCACATGCTGGCCCAGGGTGTAATAGAACCAGTTTCTCCTTTGCAGGTTGAGGAAGGTTTTGATTCAAGGATATTTTAATGCCAAAGAAAGAAAATGCTTGGAGACCAGTTCCTGGATCATTCTTTAACTCTGTGATAGAGCCCAAGTTCAAAATGCTGTCACTTCCCAACTTGGTGTACCCCTCTTTCCCCATTCAAGTTTCCTAGTAACATTTGATTTAAAAGATGCTTATCACATCCCTATTCATCCAGAGCTCAGACATTTCTTTAGGTTTTGTGTCTCTGAGTCACATTATCAGGTCTCTGCCTTACAGTCTGGACTATCTACTACACCAAGAGTGTTCACACAGTGTCTATCTATCCCCAGATGTGAAGTTGTTCAATCTCGCCGTTTATTCTTACACATGGGTTTGGAGCCAAGCCATCGGCTCCGAGTTGGCTGCTTTACTATCTAAAGATCTCAGAATAGCTCAAGGCCAGGCCCCTATCCTAAATCTAGTTTGCTGCTGCAACTGATCGCAAGGTCTACGGAGAGCTTGGGCCAGTAGAACGTATTTCTTTATCTTTTTGCATTTTTTGGTAAGTGTTTATCTTAAAAATGTTGATAATTGGTGTATATTCTTTTATAGGGTTTTTAGGCAGTTAACCTCTATTTTCGTTATTGTATAACTCCACATTGTTTGCAGAGTGGTTTGTTCTAGGCCTTTGGCCATTTTTTCTTTGTTAATAGAGTTTGCATTTAAAATTACTGTTCTTTCCTTGTAAAATACCTTTAGATTATACCTAGTTGTACAGGGATCTGTCAAGTCGGGATTGTTTTGCTACCCTAGCCCTCTGAAATTCAACTTAGTAGTTAGTGTGTGGGTTTGTGCTCTGTCCTTGTTTATATATATATATATATATATATATATATATATATATCTATATCTATATGTATATATGTATATATATATATATATATATATATATATATATATATATATATATATATATATATATATAGTGTGTGTGAAATATTGAGTGTTTTTCTTATCCCTGGTTGTGCAGGGATTTTATATCTTTGTACAGTTTGGCAATTGTGGGCAGAAGATGTCCATTACTGATGGACATGTTAATTGTGTTTATTGTTTGGGGCCTGTACACCTCCAACAAGATTGCTCTATCTGCCACTCCTTGAGCAGTAGGGTCTTATTAGTACGCGGAAGGAAGCTGGTAGATAGAGGCTTGTTGAGGCCTGACTTTCAAGACTTCCTGGATAAGGCTAACCAGATCTCCAAGTCCTCAAATGAGTCAAAGTCCTCGGAGCCCAAGATCATCGGCTCCTAGTCCTTCTGTGAGGGCTTGGTGACTGTCTCTGCATTCCTCGGAGCTGTGCACCGAACATATGGCTCATAGCCGGTCCCCAGTCCTGGTACCGGTCTCCAAAACTCTGAAGTCTGCAACCCTTTGATCTGTGGCATCTGCGGTCCCTTCGACCTGTTCGAGGACCCTTTTCGATATCAATGTGGACCCGGGTGGGGCAGAGGCTTTTAGAGAACCCAGCATTGGCTAAATTACTATCGGCTTTGTCCCAACTGGGTTCGAAGCCTTAGACTGTCCCACTGGCTGTGACTACTCCTCCTCTGAGCCGAGCAGGGCCTTCGGAGCCAGAGGAGGAGGATCTGATGATTGTGGAGCCTTCGGAGCCAAGGCCTGTCCCAGTGCCTTCGGCTCCGTCAACCCTGACTACTTCGGTTCTGTTGGAAGAGTCTCGTAGCCGACACTCTCTCATTGGCTCCGGGGGGGGGGGGTCGAACCGATACGTCTGTTCCGACCCTTCCTCTTGGAGCTTTGGCGCAGATAAGCTCTGCTCCGTCCTCTCATTCGGAGCCCGCTGTCTTGGCAGCAGGGAGATTGCCGTCTTCCTCGGAACTGGCGGCTTCCTCAGGTCGAAGCAGCAGTGCCTTTGATGCCATGAGAAAGGTTATGTTGTCTTAAGACACACACACACATCGTCAGGTCACTCCTCTTCCTCCCCTAAAGTCTGAGTTCTATATCTACTACAATGCAGGTTCCTGTCGAGCATTGAGACCCAGAGCCTCAGGTACCCCCATTGGGTGACCCCTGCTCTACTGAGACTTCACCAGAAGCCCCCACTGATGAGTTTCCCAGAAAGAGAGTTTGCAAGAGGAGGCATATAGATTCTCCTCAGGAATCGCTGACATCAGACACAGACTTAGAGGAATCAGAAGGGTCCCCCTCTGAGGATATCTCGTTTGCGGATATCCTGGAAGTCCTAAAGCAGAGGGGTGACTGGCAGTCCGTTAGCCCTACTCTGAGGATGAGTCGGTGCTCCTGACGGCCTTTGGGTCTCAACCGTCCACCTCATGGGTTACTCTGCCCTTTGACGAACTGATGGATTTGATCACTGTAAGGGTGTGGGAGTCTCTTGATTCTATGGAACTGGTCCCTCGGAGGCCTAATAAATATATCACCTCCCCCAAGACAAGACGTTTCTCACTAAGGGAGTCCCTATTGATGCCATGGTTTTGGCGGTGGCGGCCACCAAGAAAGAGATGTCAGGAACCTCTTCCTCTGTCCATCCTTCTAATAGAGACTGTATGACGATGGACAGATACGGGAAATGCATCTTTAGTTCTGCGACATTTGCCATGAGATCGCTTAACTATTTAACCCATTTCACCCGTCTTCAGTGAGATCTCCTCAAAAAGCTTGGAGATACTTTAAAGGGCAACACAGATGAAGCTGTCTCTGAGAAGGTGACAGCACAGCTTAACACCCTTAATTCTATTGTGAACTCATCCATGTGACTCATTTCTTATGCAACCGATGGATCGAGCCGAGTAGCAGGTTCAGTGATAGCTCTTCAGAGACAATCCCGAATGCGCTTATGCTTTTTTGTGGAAGCCTTCAAGTCGCTCTTTGTCAACACCCCATTTGATGGCTCTTCCCTGTTTGGGCCCAAAGTCAATGAGACTCTCACTTGGTGTGAGCAGGAGGGAAAGACTCTATCTGCCGTAGGAGTCCATTTTTCCACCCCTAGTAGACTATACCCCAAAGGGCAGAAAGTTGGGAAAATGTGGTTTCCGAAAGTCCCAAGGAGCTTTCCAGAACACACGTAGTGAACCCCCCTCCAGGGGCAGAGGAGGGGGCAGTAATGGAAGACGCCGTCCTGGCAGCAGAGGGGGTCCGCAGAACCAGGGCGACAGGGAGCAGTTCCTTGGCAAGCCCTACCAGTCCTCCTGAGAGGAGGCCTGACTGTCCTGCTCTGGAGGCAATCGGGGATTGCTTGGCTTTGTATCCGGATGCATGGCTAGGGATTACAACAGATTATTGGGTACAAAGCATAGTTACCAGAGGATACATAATTCCATTTCTACGAAGCCCAGCTGTCGGCACAAAATTCCCAGATGTTCCACCCAGTCTCAGGGATCAAGCAGCCATAGAAATCCAGAGGCTGCAGAAAGAGTAATCCAGCCAGTCCCAGCAGACCAGTAAGGATCCGGAACTTACTCCAGATTCTTTTTAGTTCCAAAGAAGATGGAGGACTGGAGGCCCATCTTGGATCTCAGCAGACTCAACAGATTTGTAAAGAAGGAGAACTTCTGGATGGTCACGCTTCAGTCTATCCTTCCATTCCTCTGAGTGGGCGATTGGATGTGCTCCATAGATCTCAAGGATGTGTACTACCACATCAGAATGGTCAGGCCATCCAGAGATCATCTGCGTTTCTGTCTAGGAGCCAGTCACTTCCAATTTCGAGCGCTGCCCTTTGGACTCACATCAGCCCCCAGAGTGTTTACCAAATGCATGGCAGTGGTCATGGCTCACTTGAGACTTCTAGGATTCCGAGTGTTTCCATATCTGGACGACTGGCTCCTTACCGCTGCTTCCAGGCATCAACTAATTCTGTCCAGGGATCACACTTTCAATCTCTGCTCTCAGCTAGGCATCACTATCAATTTCAAAAAATCTGTATTGTCGCCATCGCAGCATATCTCCTTTATCGGAGCAGAACTAGGCACTACCACCACAACAACAAGATTACCCCTGGACAGAATAACCTCTTTATGAATGCAGGTCTCAGACATTTTGCAGAGGAAAAAGGTACCGGCCCATCAAGTTTTAAAACTCCTAGGCACCATGGCAGCTATGCTTATAGCAGTTCCTCTGGGATGGATGCACATGAGGATTCTTCAATGGTTACTATTCACCCAGTGGTCATACCAACAACTTCCCATGTCATCCTTAGTCATGATTACGGACTCTTGCAAGAAGGATCTTTGCTGGTGGCTGACCAGTCAACAACTTACGATGGGTCTTCCATTTGTTCTCCCCCCGCCGTCAGCCACGGTGACCACGGACGCTTCCCTGATAAGGACTATTTCAGGGAAGTACTGCCCAAGGCACCTGGTCGGAGACAGAGGCACAGTTGCACATCAATGTTCTGGAGCTGAGAGCGGTGCTTTTGGAATTGCAGCACTTTCACAACTCTCTGCCTCTAGGGACGATTCCCATAGAGACGGACAACATGTCTGTAGTCTGGTACATCAACAAATAAGGAGGAACCAGGCCTTACCCCCTGTGTCGAGAGGCCTTGAGAATTTGGCAGTGGGCTGTGTCCACCGGGCGCTTTCTGATAGCAATGCATATCCCGGGGAAATCCAACATAATTGCGGACAAATTGAGCAGAGCCATTCTGTTACCTCACGAGTGGTCCCTCAAAAACAAAGTTGCGGAGAAGATTTTCCGCAGGTGGGGCCACCCTTGCTTCGACCTGTTTGCATCTCCTATGAATGCCAAATGCAGAAGCTACTTTGCCTTAAATCCCCAACCGGGGGTCAGCCCAAGGGACTCGCTCGTACACGATTGGCCCCCGGGACTCTGTATGCCTTCCCCCTGATTCCCAAGTTCTTACAGAAAGCCAAATCCCTCGGCAGGACAGTAATCTTAATAGCTCTACTTTGGCCTAGTCAGATTTGGTTCCTCTTTCTCCGACTCTACCAGCCGGAGGAACCTTGGATCCTGAACCCAGTTCCAGACCTTCTGACACATTCGTCAAGGACCCTCCACCCATCCCTTCATTCCCTCAGACTGATTGGCTGCTCCAATTTCCTTCCTAGCCAGGTCACATGACTTTTCTTCGGAGGTACAACACATTTGTGTATCTTCCCATAAAGCTTCTACCAGAAAATTATATGCTAGTAAATGGAAGCGTTTTGCCCTTTGGGCTTCTCGAAATAACGTTGATCCCTATGTGGCCCCTATTGCTAGTATTCTGGAGTTTCTCTCTAAGCTTTTTCAAGTAGGTGCTGCAGCTGCCAAAATTAGAGTCCAATTGGCTGCCATCTCAAATTTTCGTCTTGGAGCTGAGGATTCTAACTTAATATCGCACAAATTATGTCGGGCCTTCCTTAAGGGCACCATTCATCTCAGGCCTCCTGCTAGACAGCCCTTTACTACCTGGAATCTAAATTTTGTACCGTCTCACATTATTCTGCCTCCTTTTGAGCCTGCATCATCCTGTCAATTGAAGTTCCTATCCTGGAAGGCTAATTTCTTGGTGGCTATTACCTCAGCATGCAGGGTATCAGAGCTTCTAGCCCTTTCTGTCAAACGTATTTGGTGTTTTATCCGGACAGGGTTTCACTGAGGACTAATTCTTCATTCTTGCCAAAAGTGTGCTCTGAGACCAATCTGAACCAAACTATTGAGCTTCCAACTTTTTTCCGTAATCATTCTAGTCAGTTGGAATACATGTTGCATAAACTTAATGTCCACAGACAATTGCGATACTATTTAGACAGGACAAAGGAATTTCGAAGATCTGACCAACGTTTTGTATCTTGCGTGGACGCCAAGAAAGGATTATCAGTTTCTAAAGTTACCCTTTCCAAATGGTTAACTGACTGCATTAAATTTATCTACTCTTCAGCAAACCAAACATTAGAGTATGTTGTGAAGGCCCATTCAACTAGAGCTGTCTCCACCTCTTTGGCTTATACGGCTCATTTACCTTTGGATACTATATGTGCAGTTGCCACTTGGTCTAAGCCTCATACCTTTATCACTCATTACATAGTGGACAAGGCCTCCAGGGACAGGACTTCCTTTGGTTCCACTATCTTTAGGAATATACTCCCTTGAGCCACCCAGGATTAGGGTGCTTGGGACGCTACCCACATGTAAGAATAAATGGCGAAACTGAAAAACTTCACGTAAAGAAGTTATGTTCTTACCATAACATTCCATGTGAGTTGTTCATCTCGCCTTTATTCTTGCATTCCCACTCACCATCCCCCTCCAGGATCTCGAAGAACGGGTAGACACGGGGTCTGGTAGTCTTTTCTGGGATTCTTACTCTGGCTGGAGTAGTCCTGAGTTACCTTTTATTGTTGCTGAGTTCAGCAAACTAGGTCTGGGTTAGGACAGAGAGCATCATGGGATAGGGGCCTGGCCTCGAGCTATTCTGAGATCTTTAGCTAGTAAAGCGGCCGACTCTGAGCCAATGGCTTGGCTTCGGACCCACGTGTAAGAATAAAGGTAAGATGAACATCTCACATGAAACGCTATGGTAAGAACATAACTTCTTTTTATAGCTCATTGTAGGCAACAGGGTATCTACATTTTTCCAAGTCTTTTTCAAAGTGTTAGAAATCTCTTTCTCAAGTTGGGATTCTAAAAGAGCATTGAAGTCTTTTTTTTTTTTTTTTTTTTTACTCCTTCGCATTGGATTGTGTTCCTGTCAGCTAGACACCTCAGTTCAAATAACTTTTCTTTCACATTAAAAAAATACTAGTTATATCTAGATCTGTTTCTAAAGTTTTTTGCTCAGACTTCAGTCACTTTGAGGGAATACCTCAGGATTTTGAGTCTTGTGGCATCTGGAAAGACATCACATGAGAAAGATACAATGGTATATGAAGTCTGTCTGGTCCAAGCACACCAGCATCTTTTGTCTTTTCAAATCCCATTGCTGGGGTTTGTCAGAAGAGAGATCACTTGCTGGAGACCGCATATGTCCCTAAATCTATGTCTCCTCTTCTCCCTCCTTGTTTCAAAGAAGTCCTTCATGTCAGATGCCTTAGACTTTGCTTTGGGGTGGGAAGTTTTTGGAGGGATAAAAGTGCAAGGTGTATAGGACACCAAGGACAGATGCAAGCACATAAATATAAAAGTGATGCTTGCCCTGATCAAGGTGCTCAACTCCCTGAATCATCTCTGGTCCTTAGGACCTCTTCAAGTTGTTACATACAATATCACAGTCATGTGGTACACCAACAAGCAAAGGGGAACCAGGTCATAGTCCCTTTGCAAACTAGTCATGTTAGCTTGGGATATAGCTTCACAGTACAGTCTCCCTCTACAGGCATCCTGCATTTCTTCAGGGTAAAACTGTGTGGCACAGAAGATGAGCAGGATAAGGGCAGATCCTCACAAATGGAAATTAGGTCAGGGGTCTTACAAGATTAGATCCATCTGTGAGGAGTTCTTTAAGTAGACCTCTTTCCCTCCTGTTTGAACAATCAGTTGGCAAGATGCTGCTGCAGGACTCCATGCAAGAAGACTTGGAACTTTTTCTTTTCTGTTCTTTTCCTTGTACAAGGATGTTCCTGCATGATTTTTCACTCTTTCCACTGATATCCAGGGTACTTCTGAAGGTTCGGAAGGAATCCTCAAAGGTCATTGTGTTGCCTTCCTTCTGGTCCAGGCAACAGCTGATGTTCTTCGTGTTTCACTGCTGCAGTCCTAATCATTGGGTTATCCATGCTGTGGTAACCCTCAATCGGTTCGAATACCAAAGTCAAGGTTTTGTGCATCGGCTGCTGTCGCTTGCTGGTTGAAGTCTGGTTGTCCGAGCTATAAAGGAGAGCAGGAGACACCATTACCTCAGTCTTTCTTGCTGTGGAGCCCGTAGCAGAAGCAATTCACAACAGTGTAGGTCAGCTGTTTCCAGATTTTGAACTTCAGCTGAAAATGTCTAAAGCTAAGTACCCCGTTGGGGATCCTTCCTTTTTCTTGCACTAACCGATGTCCGAAAAAAGTCAATAATTGTCTTGCCTGTGGAAAGCAAATACCACACCGAGACTTCCATTCTTACTGCGTCACTTGCTTAGGCCCAGATCATGACGTAGCCTGCTGTTGGTTCTGTGCCCTCTTTAACGCTAGAACTATTCGCTGTAGAGCTCTGTTTGTAGCCAGTTATTTTCGTCTTCCATCTCCAAATTACCGATATGGCATCCATCAGTCAGCAAACCGCAGATCTTATGAAAAAAAGTAACGATAAGGCTAGAGACAGACCGCATAAGGCCAAGCCCTCCGACGACACCACCACTTAACGGGTAGTCAGTTCTTTGGAATTCAGTGAGGCACTTTTGCAGCCACTGATGCCCGACTCTATTACTTCACAGGCCTTTACTGAGACCCTTTCAGAGTCCTGTATGCCGCAGATGTCTGCATCATCTAACGAGCTTTCGGTTGTCTCTGCCTTGGTTGGGTCCGGAGCCGCTAAGCAGGCACTGGCTTCCGAAGATAACACTTGCATTTTTTATTTCACTTCAAGGCCTTCTCCCTCTCTTCTGATTAACACACCGGCAGCACCAAGGGCTCTTCTTCAGGCCAGAGTTAGAACTACTCCTAGGAAAACAGCAAAAAGTCTCCATTCCACTACTCCTCCCCCTCCTCAAACTAGAATGCTTAAAGTGGTGGAGGGTAATAGTACTTTCATTCGCGGTAATCAGGCCACTCCAGCCAAAAGGGGAAGGGAACCTTCTCCAGGCATCCAATCAGATTTAGACTCAGAGGGATCTGACACCTCTGTTTTTGAAGAGGAAAATCCTCTTACTGCCTATGAAGACTCAGATGCAGAAGAATATATTCCTTCTGCATCACCTCTGGAGGACTTTGCCTTTGGGGAAACCCTCCACACCCTCAGGGAACACTTCCAATGGGAATCAACAGATTTCCCTCAATCCAAGAAAAGACTAAGAGAGTTTCTGGACCTACCCCAGCATAGGACTCTGGTCGTCCCACCCATCTTAGAGGTGGTAGATGAAGTCTACCAAGAATCCAGCCTTACCCTTGACACCCTTCTACCTGTCCCCAGAAAACTTGACAGGTACTACAGGGTACCTGACTCACATAAATTCCTCCACAGAAATCCTATAGCAGATCCAGAGGTGATTGCTCGGGGACCTAAGGGAGGTAAGGCTACCTCTGCAAGAATCCCACTCCCTCAGACAAAGAATCCAGCGCCCTGGACAGACAGGGTAAAAAAGTATATACCTCTGCAACTTTAACTATAAGGGCTCTCAACTGTCAGTTCCATATGTTAAAATATCAACAGCACACTTTGAAACTTTTGAAACAGAAAATTTCTGCTTTCCCAGATTTTGCCAACAATAAAGCGATAGCACAATTACTGCACTCTTCAGCTCAGGTGGCAAAGCACTCCTTGCTCTGTGGATTTGGCACCCTAGAAGCTTCTAGCAGGGCAGCAGTGACAGGATCTGTTATCAGAAGATATGCATGGTTGAAGGAACACCCTCTCCCTGATCATGTCAAAGCTAAAGTCATGGATGCACATCTTGACAAAGACCGCTTGTTTGGACAGAAAACTGGAAAGGTACTTCAAAAGATGGAAGACAATGGAAGCAGACTGTTAAAGATTTTCTTCAAGTATAACCTCCTAGGTTCAGCAGAAATATTCCCTCTAAACACTGGTCTTTTCCTGCACCAAACAGACAGGCACAAGGCAAAATCCGTAGGGACAGACCCACCAGGACTAAACTCAGGGCCAGCAAAGAACTAAACAGTGGCTCCCCCCCCTAAACTCTAGAGCAGGGAGTTCAAAAGCAACCCTGTTTGGAAAAAACTCTCAGTGACTACATTTCCCATCTCTGCCTGCCTTCACCACACCAAAACCTAGGAGGAAGGCTATCTCTATGCAGAGAAAATTGGAAATCTATAACAAACGATCAGTGGGTCTTTAAAATCATTGCTCAGGGGTACAAATTTAATTTCCAAGAACTACCACCTCCAAGAGGGTACCCAGACCTACCTCCAAACCAGTGGGCAAAAGCACTAAAGTGCAAAACCTAATATCCCTAGGGGCAGTAGAACCTGTACCTCCGGAACAGGTTGCAAAAGGATTCTATTCCAGACTATTCCTTGTTCCCAGAAAAGATAGGACTTGGCGTCCCATCCTGGACCTATCCTTTCTCAATACTTTCCTGGTAATCCCAAAATTCAAAATGCTTATTTTGCAACAGCTTCTTCCAATGCTGCCAAACAAAGCTTGGATGGTCACCTTAGACCTAAAGGACGCTTACCTGCACATCCCAATAAGGGAATCATGCAGAAAATGCCTGCGCTTCAGAGCAGGATCATTACACTTTCAATTCTCTGCTTTGCCCATTGGCTTATCTACTGCTCCCAGGGTATTCATCAAATGTCTAGCTCCTGCAGGCAGAACTTTTTTGTTGTTGTTGTGTCTTTCGGCTTTTCCCGGTTAGGGGTCGCCACAGCTGAACTCCAGTCCACTAATGATTGGCAGTAGATTTTTACCTGCCGAGTTGCCAGCTCTGACGCACAACCTTCAATGAAGGTATGCCCATTCATGCATGTCTCCACCCAGAAGACGCTCTAGCTGAGAATCGAACCAGACAGCGTCTTACTGTGAGGCGACAATGCTACCGCAGCACCACCACCACAGTCTATGTACATATTTACCTGGACGACTGTCTCATCCAGGCAGACTGCAAGGAACTTCTACTGCAGCACCTCTTTTTTGTAAAAACCCTACTCACGTCTCTGGGGTTCATTATCAACGAAAGGAAATAAAAACAGTCACCTACCAGGAAAATCCATATTTTTGGGAACCTTACTGGACACAGAACAGCAAATTGCCTTTCTGTCCCCAGGAAAACAAAGTTTTCTACCAAAGTACTTCACTACGTTGGCTTCCCAAACCCAGCTTTCTACCAGGAAATTCCTGCAAGCTCTAGGGTACATGGCCTCAGCCATCATCGTGGTACCTCTGGCCAGACTTCACATGAGGAAAATTTAGTAGTACCTAAAGAAACTATGGTGTCAACACGCACAACCTCTGGACACCTCCCTTCCTGTGATCCCTTGCATAAGATCAGAGTTCCTCTAGTGGGCCCAGGCCTGTGCTCTGAACAAGGGACTTCCATTCACCCTCCGTCCATCAGACCAGATCATAACTACAGATGCTTCGGACATAGCCTGGGGCGCCCACCTAGAAGGCATATGTGCCCAAGGTCTCTGGGACACTCAGATACTACCCTTGCACATCAACCAAAAGGAAATGATAGCAGTGTAAAACTCTCTGGCATCCTTCAAACCCTACCAAAGACCAGGGGATCTCATAAAAACAAACACCACCACAGTCATGTGGTACATCAACAAACTGGGATGGATTCAGTCTTACCCCCTGTGCAGACTTGCCATGAACCTGTGGCTAACAGCCTCATCTATGGGACTACATCTTATAGCCCAATACCTACCGGGCATCAACACCCTAGCAGACCACCTAAGCAGAAACCTGCTGGACCCACACTGATGGCAAATCCACAGAGACATTTTCCTGCAAATTACCCACACATGGGACCCCCCCCCCAAGTGGACCTCTTTGCCTCTCATTTAAATCACCAAGTACAGAAATTCTGCACCAGGGAGTACCATCACCTGGCCTGGAAGGTCGATGCCCTAACCTTCCCTTGGAATATCCTCTCTGTGTATGCATTCCCACCTCTTCCTCTCATTCCAAAAGTATTAATCAAGATAAGGGAGGAAAAACCAAAAGCAGTACTCATTGCCCCAGATTGGCTCAGCCAGCATTGGTACCCACTGCTGCGCAGCCTATTTCACCAGCCCCCTTGACAGCTACCTCTGATACCTCACCTACTATCCCGGGGGGGGGGGGGGCAGTGCTGCACCCAGACCTTCAGACACTCAAGCCCTCAGTATGGCTTATTTTACCATAACCAATAAGGACTCTATGCTAAACAAGCAAGTCCTTGACGTCATCACAGAAGCCAGAAGGCCCAGTACCAAAAATTCTTACTTTGGGAAATGGAAAAGATTCTGCTCCTGGAGCCAGTCCAAGGGGGTAGACATACATCAGCCCTCCATTCCTTTTATTCTAGATTATCTAGCTGCGCTTCTTAATAAGGGTCTCTCCTTCTCCTCCATAAAGAACCATGCCTTTGTCATCTCTGCACACTTTGATACAGAACAGCTGTTGTTCTCCCATGCCCTTATCAAACAATTCCTTAGAGGAGCCTGTAATATCAGGCGTCCCAGAAGACAGACCACTCCAGCCTGAGACCTGAACTATGTTTTAGAAAAGCTTACTCTGCCTCCCTTTGAGCCTGTAGTATCCTCAGAATTGAAGTACCTGTCTTGGAAGACTGCCTTTCTCCTGGCTATTACTTCAGCCAGGAGAGTTTCAGAGCTTCAAGCTTTAATTGCCATTGAGCCATTTATCATCTTCCATGCAGACAGGGTTTCCCTGAGAACCAATCCCTCCTTCATGCCAAAGGTGGTTTCGGATGTTACCCTCAACCAGGCCATCCACCTACCCACCTTCTTTCATAACCCTCAGAACAAGGGGGAAAGGATACTGCATTCTTTGTATGTGCATAGGCAACTCAGATTTTATCTGGATCGTACAAAGAGGTTCAGGAAAACCGACCAGCTCTTGGTCAGCTTTAAAACGGGGGGCACAGGGAAAACCAATTACCAAACGGACCATTTCCAAATGGATAGCACACTGCATCCATTTTTGCTACTTCTTGCATGGGGAACCCCCCCCCCCGGACCATCAGAATCCATTCCACTAGGGCACCTTGTACTTCCACAGCATTCCTTAGAGGGGTACCCACCAAGGACATCCTGGATGCTGCCGCATGGACTTCAGTCCACACCTTCACCAAGCATTGCCATCTGAATCTAGGGCTGGGTTTGCTTCTGCAATTCTGCAGGGCATGCTCACCCAATCTTAAGTTTCTGTCAACCTTCCACCCTTCTCCTCAGCTTTGGGAATCTTCCCAATGGTTAGGACTGCAGCAGTGAACCACGAAAAACATAGTACAGTTGTGTACACTCGCCATAAATGTAGATGTGCGTTTGTATTCACTGCTGCAGTCATGCTTTCCCTCCCTCCTTCCCCCTGATATCTGCTGTCCTTAGAGAGAGAGACATATTTCTATGTGGGTTTCTGACCCCAGGACTACTACTACTAATTATTAAAATTGGACTTCTTTGGTTGGTTAAGGCAAGAAAAACTGAGGTAATGGGGTCACCTGCTCACCTTTATAGCTCAGACGACCTGACGTCACCCAGCAAGTGACAGCAGCTGACGCACAAAACCTTGACTCTGGGTTTCAGACCGACAGTGCTACCACAGCATGGATAACCTATTGGTTAGGACTACAGCGGTGAATACACTCAACATCTACATTTATTGTAAGTGTACACAACTGTACTGTCCCCCTCCTTTTGGAAATTATCACCACATTCTTCACAGAGTGGATCTTTTTTTTAGGACATTTATTGAGTTATCACTTGTGACATAGGCACATATACATTTATATAAAAGTAATCAATCTTTATTAACAAGTTAAAATTAACAAACATTGATGTCCTTCATGGATGCATCTGCAGTCATAACAACTGGGTTGTCCTGTCGTCAGGCAGCCCTTCAGTCGGCCGGATTCCAAAGTCCGGGTCCGCTTCGCTGATGTCGCACTCCACCCGACGTCATCTCTGTTGGTCTTCGGTATAAAAGCATCAGCCGGCGCCATTTTCCTCAGTCTTTCTTGCGCGTGGCCGGCAGAAGCTGTTCGCAAGTGCGGTCGGTCGGATCCAGAGATTACTTCTACCGAATACTACCAAGACTTCTAAAGCTAAGTACCCGTTGGGGACTCTTTCTTGCCTCAGCCGATGTCAGAAAAAGTTAACAATTGTTTAACCTGTGGGAAACAAATACCTCATAAAGATTTCCACTCTTACTGTCTACCTTGTTTAGGCCCAGCCCACGGCGTAGCAGCCTATTCGCCTGTGCTTCTTTCAACCGACGAACGCTTAGGCGTCGGTCGGAGTTTGCAGAACAGTTTTTCGGTTCTGATTTTGCGTACATTATGCCGCCGGATCCTCCGACTACCCAATCTACCAAAAACGCAAAGATAAAGACCGACACTCGCGGTCCGCGGTTTCGGCCGAAACCATGGTTAAGCAAACGCGAGTGTCTCGGTTTCGGCGAAACCGAGAAAACTGATCTAAGTACAGCTGAACCTATTCCTACAACTGAGGCCCCTGCTACAACTCTTGAATCGACCTCAGAAATTTTACCCACTACGGTGGTTGACTTATCAGACACCATCCCTTGGATGTCTCTACCCCAGCACGTGGTGCTGCTAGGCCTCCAGCAGCCATGTCCATTAAGGCCTTCGCCAGGGCTAAAGCAGCCAAGACTACTAAAACTGTGCCTGTTAAACCCCACACATCCAGGCCCTCTTCTAGTTCCCAAATGCTTACTTTGGCAGAAGATTTAATTTCTTTAATCAGAGGATCTCAATCTCACCCAGATAGGGCCTCTCAGCCCACAGAGAAGAGACCTAGGGCAGAGCCCCCTGAGCCAGTGTCCTCTGATGAATCTGCTGATGAATCAGACATAACTGACCAGCCAGAGGCTCCCTTCTCCAATTTTGAAGATTCTGATGCTGAAGAATCCATTCCAGCTGCTTCCCCACCAGAAGAATTCTCCTTTGGGGAAACCTTGCATGCCATGCGAGAACAGTTCCAATGGCAGCAACAGGATTTTTCAGACTCCAGAAAAAGACTTAGGACCTTTCTGCACCTCCCACAGCACAGGCCCTTAGCTATACCTCCTGTTCTCTCTGTGGTGGATGATGCTTTCAATGATGTTTGCTCCGCTCCAGATTCTTTACCCCAGCCCCTGCCAAACCAGACAGATTTTACAGGGTGCCAGATACTCATCACCACCTTTACAAGGCCCCACTTGCAGACCCAGAAACTATATCCCAGGGTCCCAAGGCAGTAGCGCGACCATAGCTAAAAACCCTACTCCTTCTGAAAGGGAAGCAAGGTCATTAGACAGATGGGGTAAAAGGTCTACACTTCAGCTACTCTCTCAGCTAGAGCTTTAAACTGTCAGTTTCACATGATACAATACCAAGAGTTTATGCTTGATCAGTTAACTAAAAACTAACCACTGATGAATCTCTTGATAAGAAATATGTATTAGAGATGGTAAATAACATACAACAGGTTAGCAACCATTCCTTAAAATGTGGCTATGATGCACTGGAGGCTTCATTTAGATCAGCCATGACAGGCACAGTGATAAGAAGGCATGCATGGCTAAAGGAACAAGCTTTACCGGATCATGTTAAAGCTAAGCTGCTAGATGCTCCTATGGACAAGACAAGTTTGTTTGGTACACCTGCCCAGCAGGTTATGAAGAAAATGGAAGAAAAGGCAAAATCTGTTCAAACTGTTAAAGATTTCTTGCAGGTTCAACCCCAAGGTTTAGCAGGAACTGGCCTGCCAAAATTGGTCCTTTCCTGACTCCACAAAATTTCAAAGGGCAGGAATAGACGTTCCAGAGGCAGAAACCAATCCAGAGGAGGTGCCTACAGAGGCGACAGTGGCAAGGTAACAACAGAGGCACAGACACAGCCACTGCCACTACATCAGCACAACCACAGTGACTTAACCCTAAATCCGCCTACCAGGGAACAAATAGCAGCTCCTCTAGGCGGAAAGTTAACCTTATTTTCAAGGAACTGGCACTGCATAACAAAAGACAAGTGGATTTTACAAACCATAGATCAAGGTTACCGGTTTCACTTCCACACTTTACCAGTCAAAAGAGGAATGCCAAATCTACCTCCAAATCAAAAAAACAGAGGCTCTACGCCAGATAATGGAGTTAGCAAACATGAGAGCTGTGGAAAGAGTGCCAACAGCAGAGCAAGGAAAGGGGTTCTATTCCAGACTATTCCTAGTTCCAAGAAAGGAAAAAAGTTGGAGACCAATTCTCGACCTGTCCACCTTAAATACATACATCATTGTCCCAAAATTCAAAATGCTGACACTACAGCAGCTTCTTCCCATGCTGGGCAAGGAGTCTTGGCTGGTAACTCTAGATCTCAAGGAGGCATACCTGCACGTCCCCATTCACCAATCTGCAGAAGATACCTCAGATTTCTTGCAGGATCAGAGCACTATCAATTCTCAGCATTGCCCTTTGGCTTATCTACTGCCCAGAGTATTCACAAAATGCCTGGCATCAGTAATCGCCCATTGCAGACTACAGGGAATTCAAATTTACCCATACCTGGACGACTGCCTGCTACAAGGGGACAACAAAAGCAAGCTGACAACAGATTTACAAAGGGTCATTTACTTGCTACAAGCACTGGGATACACAGTCAATTTACAAAAGTCAAGGCTGATACCATCC
The DNA here is from genome assembly GCF_019279795.1 of Protopterus annectens. NCBI lineage: Eukaryota > Metazoa > Chordata > Ceratodontiformes > Protopteridae > Protopterus > Protopterus annectens. The sequence continues at coordinate 458,929,423 of NC_056749.1, forward strand.
CAAACAAGGACATTCTTGGGAATTGGACACAGTAAAACAAATGGCATTCCTGACTACAGAAAAACAAAAGAACTTCCTCTTTACTTCTTGGCACTAACAAAACTGAACAAGTTAACAGCAAGAAAAGTACTGCAGGCCTTGGGCTTCATGGCATCATGCATAATCTTGGTTCCATTTGCCAGACTACATATGAGAAAACTACAGTGGTACCTAAAGAATTTATGGTCCCAACACAGACACAGTCTAGAAACAGAAATCCCACTAATTCCATGCTTAAAACAGGAGTTCCTATGGTGGGCTCAGGCATGCCAGTCAAACCCAGGCCTACCCTTTCGCAGATGTCAAGCAAGCCAGACCATCACAACAGACGCTTCAGACCTAGGATGGGGGCCCACATGCTGGACAAATGCGTGCAAGGATTGTGGACACAGGATCAACTTCACCTGCACATCAACCTAAAAGAAATGCTGGCAGTAAAACTGGCAATCCAAAAGTTCAAACCATTTCTCAAGGAGGGCCAGTTGATGATAAGGACAGACAACACCACAGTCATGTGGTACATCAACAAACAGGGAGGCACTCATTCATACCCCTATGCAGAATGACCTTGGAGCTGTGGACCCTGGCACTCAGCTACAACATCCAGTTACAGGCAATATTTGTACCGGGAAAGACAATACTCTAGCAGACATATTAAGCAGAACCACTCGGATGCCCACGAATGGAAGCTGCACCCGGACATCTTCAAGACCATCTCAAAGAAATGGGGAATGCCACAGATAGACCTATTCGCATCACCTCTCAATCACCAGCTCAAAAATTCTGCACAAGGACATTCCACCCACTAGCATGGAAAGTGGATTCTCTCCTTCAACTGGAAAGGCCTAACAGCATATGCATTCCCACCTCTTCCTTTGATACACAAGGTACTACTGAAAATCAAGGAAGAACGTCCAAGGATAATCCTGATAGCTCCGAACTGGCCAAGACAACACTGGTACCCACTACTGAGGAGCATGTCTCGAACAATATGTGGCCAATACCCTGATGCCTTTGATGTTAACTCAGAACAACTACAGCATCATACATCCAAACCTAAAACGTTGCAACTAACTGCATGGAACATCACATAGCAGCAGCTAATCCAGAACTTTCCCAAAGAGTAAAAGACATTATTCTTGAAGCACAGACCTTCAACAAGAAGGAACTATGCTGGAAAATGGAAAAGGTTTGTCATTTGGAGTACAGAAAGAGGAAAAGATGTGTCAAACATAGATATGCCTAACATTCTGGAGTATCTGGCGAACTTCTTCATTCAGGCCTGTCCTACTCCTCCATCAAGATACATGCATCAGCTATTTCAGCAGAATACAGCTTTGATCCACCTGTTTTTTCGCACCCTTTGCTCAGGCAGTTCCTCAGAGGAATCAAGAATGTAAAACCTCCAAGGAAACCACCATTACCAGCTTGGGATTTGAACTTTGTGCTAGAAAAATTGATACTATCACCCTTTGAACCAGCAGCAACAGCAGACCTACAACACCTGTCATGGAAAACTGCTTTCCTACTGGCAATTACTTCAGCAAGGAGGGTTTCAGAACTACAGGCCTTAATGGCAGTGCAACCCTTCCTAATCTTCCACCAAGATAGAGTGTCCATGAGGACTAATCCTACATTTATGCCCAAGGTGGTATCCAGAGTGTCTTTAAACCAGGCAATCCACCTACCTACCTTCTTTCCCAACCCACAAAACAGAGGGGAAAGAATACTGCATACCTTGGATGTACATAGACAGCTACGCTACTACTTGGACAGAACAAAAAATAGCAGAAAGACTGACCAACTTTTTGTAGCGTATGCAACAGGAAGGCTATTTCCAAACAGACAATCTCCAAATGGATAGGAAATTGCATACGATTCTGTTACTCCTTCCATGGAAAACCAATTCCACAGAACATAAGACCTCATTCTACAAGGGCAACAGCCACTACCACAGCCTTCTTACGAGGAGTGGCAACCAAAGACATTATTGAGGCGGCTACTTGGACCTCCGTGCATACATTTGCCAAGCATTATAATTTGCCTCTATATTCCAGATCCCGAGCAGGGTTTGCCACTGCTGTACTGCAAGGGATCCTAAACACACCATAATCTACTTTTATCCTCCTCCCTAGTTGGCTATGGTATTCTACCCAGTTGTTATGACTGCAGATGCATCCATGAAGGACATAGTACAGTTTTGTACCTACCATAAATGTAGATGTCCGAACTGGATAGCATCTGCAGTCAGGATTACCCTCCCTCCTTCCCTCTGTGGTACTCCTAGGGTGTTTACCCTCCTAATAGCTAGCTGTTGGGGGAGTCTTTATGGTGTATTTGTTTGTATATATGTACATACATGCTTATTGTTGTGTTTACCTCTATCTATTTGGAAACATTGGCATCTATCCAAATTTTAGCCTGCAAGAGGGCTTCTGGCATCTGGGGCAAGAAACACTGAGGAAAATGGCGTCGGCTGATGCTTTTATACCCGAAGACCAACAGAGATGACGTCGGGTGGAGTGCGACATCAGCCGAAGCCGGACCCGGACTTTGGAATCCGGCCGACTGAAGGGCTGCCTGACGACAGGACAACCCAGTTGTTATGTCTGCAGATGCTATCCAGTTCGGACATCTACATTTATGGTAGGTACAAAACTGTACTTTTCACATATATCGCTATATATCATATAACCTAAGGAACATTATATAAATTATTCAACTCCTGTCCCTTTTTTTAACTAAGAAACATCATTATTAAACCATTACTTACGACATAAGCAGTCATACATTTATATAAATGAAAAAACACACAAACACAATCCTAGTTTCAAGCATTTTACATCACAAACCGTACTGACAAGGTTCCAGTTGCAAACATTATACATAATTTATCTACCCAATTATTTTCAGTCAAACATTACATAGCTCATTTAAGTCCTGCCTTCTTTTAAACCTCATTCCTCCCCTGTATGTATAGTTCCCACAGTTCGCATTTTTTCCTATGCAGTTTGCTCCTGCCATTTTCTAAAGATCTCAATTCCAGTTGTTTTATCTCTGTTACTATATCCACTGCTTCTAATATAGTTGGTTTACATTTTGATTTCCATTTTCTAGTAATTGCTTTTTTGGCAGCCGCCATAATTAGAGACAGCAAGGCCTTACTATGTCTAGGTAATTCCGAATCTGTATCATAGCTCAGAAAAATCATCTCCCTCATCACACTAATCTGCCCACCCAGCATCTCCGACACTGCAGCCTGCAGGGAATCATTAAAGTCTGCCACCTCACTGCACTCCCAGAAAATATGTTCCCATTTACCTCTTTCTCCCCGTCACAACTCCAACATTTGCTATCTACATGAGGAAAAAATTCTCTGGAATCTACTTGGGGTTTAAAAATATATATGTAAACATTTCCAAGCAAAAATCCTAAATCTTCTATATTTTGTTGCATATTTGGGAGACATACATATATACTCTCATTGTTTCTTGTGAATTCCTTATCCAATCTCTCTTCCCAAACCTTTCTAACCTCCTGTATTTGATTCTTATAGTTAGCATGCATTTTATATGCTGTACTAATTATTCCTTATTTAATGATGGCTTCTGTTCTAGATTTTACTAAGAACTCTACCAGTGTTGGTCTTTCATTTAGGACCCCCCCATAGTGGATCTACTTGCACAGTCTCAGGGCTATTCAATACACCCTGACCCTAATCAACTTCTGCCTACTGCTTGGACGATAAGGTCTTAATTCCTTTTAGGCAGCTGTTTACTGGGAAAGTGCAGCAGGTAGTAAAGTAAGTAAGAAAGCCTGCTACTAAAAAAAATCATAGGTTAGCAAGAAGAAAAGATTTATAGTTGGAGACAATAAAACTACCAGCATCCATTCAGGGCTAGGGTTTCATGTGATTTACTGTCTTATGGCCTACCTTATTCCTCTATCAAGGGTAATTTGCCTGCCATTTCAGCATGGTTCCCCTCTTTCATTTCAGTGTCATGTGAAAATGTTTTTGAAAGGATTGATGCATAAGAAGCCTCACAGAAAACCGATTCCTCCTCCCTGGGATCGTGTTATAGAAGCTAATACTTGGTCCATTTGAACCAGCTAATCTGGCTGACGTGAGGTTCTTAACATGGAAAACAGTTTTCCTGATTACACTGACCTCTGTAAGAAGAGTAGCTGAGTTGCAAGCTGATGTCCTTCAAGGATGCATCTGCAGTCCTAACATATGGGTTGTCCTGCCTCAGGCAGCCCTTCGGTCGGTGTCCTGCCTCAGGCAGCCCTTCGGTCGGCCGGATTCCAAAGTCTGGGTCTGGCCTCGGCTGATGTCGCACTTCACCCGACGTCATAGCTGCTGTGAATTGGGTATAAAGGCATCAGCCGACGCCATTTTCCTCCGTCTTTCTTGCCGCGCGGTGCCCAAAGCAGAAGCTGTTTGCAAGTGCCGGTCGGTCAGATCCAGAGATTTCTACTACCGAAGACTTCTAAAAAGCTAAGTACCCCGTTGGGGACTCTTTCTTGCCTCAGCTGATGTCAGAAAAAGTAAATAATTGTTTAACTTGTGGGAAACAAATACCTCATAAGGATTTCCACTCTTACTGCCTTCCTTGCTTAGGCCCAGACCACGACGTCTCAGCTTGTCTAGCCTGTGCTTCCTTCAACCGACGGACACTTAGACGTCGGTCGGAGTTTGCAGAGGAGTTTTTTGGTCCCGCTTTTGCTTACAAAATGCCGTCGGAGACTCCGACTCACAATTAGCTAAAAAGCGTAAGGAAAAGGACCGACACTCGCGGCCCGCGGTTTCGGCCGAAACCACGGTTAAGCCAACCGCGAGTGTCTCGGTTTCGGCTGAAACCGAGTCGTCAGTTCTTCCTTCGGCCGAAAGCATGCTCCGATAGCCGAGGCCTCACACAGCATGGCAGAATCTGCTACTGAAATAACCCCTGCTGTAGCAGCCACCCAGGATTTATCAGATACTATTCCTTTAGACATATCTACCCCTGCACGTGGAGCTGCTAGGCCCCCTGCATCTATGTCTATCAAGGCTTTTTCTAGGGCTAAAGCAGCTAAATCTTCTAAGGCCTTGCCTGCAAAAACCCCCTCGCACAGGCCTACCTCTAGTTCCCAAATGCTCAGCCTGGCTGAGGATCTCATTTCTTTGATCAGGGGATCCCAACCTTACCCAGACAGGGCCTCTCAACCCCCTCCAGAGAAGAGGCCTAGAGCAGAGCCCCCGGATCCTATTTCTACAGACTATTCCTCGGATGATTCAGAAAACTCAGATCCTCCAGAAGGCCCATATTCTCCTTATGAGGATTCTGATGCAGAAGACTCCATTCCTTCTGCCTCTCCTCCTGAGGAATTTTCTTTTGGGGAAACCTTACATGCTATGAGAGAGCATTTTCAATGGCAGGGCCAGGATTTTTCAGATTCAAGGAAAAGGCTAAGGACCTTTTACATTTACCACAGCATAGGCCTTTAGCCATTCCTCCAGTACTTACAGTTGTTGATGATGCATATAATGATGCTTGTACTGCCCTGACTCTCTCCCCGGCCCCTGCCAAGCCCGACAGATATTACAGGGTCCCGGACACACACTTTCACTTGTATAAGGCTCCTATTGCAGATCCTGAAACCATTTCACAGGGCCCCAAAGCTGTAGCAGCTGCCTCTGCCAAAACCCTCCCTCTGAAAGAGAATCTAGAGCATTAGAGAGATGGGGTAAAAAAGTTTATACTTCTGCTACTCTTTCGGCTAGGGCCTTAAACTGTCAATTCCACATGATTCAGTATCAGGAATTTTTGTTAGACCAGCTAAATAAAACACTGTCCTCTCCTGAACCTATAGACCGCAAGTCCCTTCAGGATTTGGTACATAACACTCAGCAGGTCAGTAATCATTCCTTAAAATGCGGCTATGATGCACTGGAGGCTTCCTTTAGATCAGCTATGACTGGAACAGTGATTAGAAGGCATGCATGGTTAAAAGAACAATCCTTACCAGACCATGTAAAGTCAAAGCTTCTAGATGCTCCCATGGAGAAACAAAGTTTGTTTGGCTCCCCTGCACAGCAAGTGCTAAAGAAGGTGGAAGAAAAAGCAAAATCGGTCCAAACAGTCAAGGATTTCTTACAGGTCCAGCCTCCGAGGTTTAGTAGAAATTGGCCTTCGAAGAATTGGTCCTTTCCAGACACCTCCAGAGCACAGAGAGGCAGAAATAGGCGCCCAAGAGGCAGAGGTCAATCCAGAGGTGCCTACAGGGGACGTCAGTGGCAGCCTAACAACCAAAGTACTGCCACAGATCCAACTATGACCACTTCCACAGGGCAGGCACAATGACTTGGCTCTAATACCGCCTACCAGGGAACAACTGGAAGCACCCTTAGGCGGAAAGCTAGACTTATTTTCCGTAAACTGGCATTACATTACAGGAGACAAATGGATTTTACAGACAATAGACAAAGGCTACAGGTTTCACTTCCACACTCTACCAAAAAAGAGAGGAAAGCCAAACCTACCACCAAAACAAAAAACAAACGCTCTAGAACAAATCAACCATCTACTAAGGATGAGAGCTATAGAAAAGGTACCTCCTATGGAACAAGGGCAAGGATTTTACTCCAGACTTTTCCTGGTACCAAGAAAAGAAAACCAATGGAGGCCTATTCACAACCTGTCCGCTCTGAACACATATCTCATTGTTCCAAAATTCAAAATGCTGACCCTACAGCAACTTCTTCCCATGCTGGGCAAGGAGTCTTGGCTGGTGACTCTAGATCTCAAGGAGGCATACCTGCACGTCCCTATACGACCAGATTGCAGAAGATACCTCAGATTTCTTGCAGGATCAGAGCATTATCAATTCTCAGCATTGCCCTTTGACTTATCTACTGCGCCCAGAGTATTCACGAAATGCCTGGCATCAGTAATTGCTCATTGCAGGCTTCAGGAATTCAGATTTATCCATACCTGGACGACTGCCTAATACAAGCGGACAACAAGACCAAATTAACAAAAGATTTGGAAAAGGTTATACAACTACTGCAAGCCCTGGGATACACAGTCAACATGAAAAGTCAAGGCTGGTACCATCCCAAAGGATAACATTCTTGGGTGCAGAACTGGACACATCAAATCAGATGGCATTCCTCACAGCAGAAAAGCAAAAGCAACTACCACTCTATTTCATGGCATTAACAACACAGAACCAGCTTACAGCAAGGAAAGTCCTGCAAGCCCTGGGTTACATGGCATCCTGCATAATATTGATTCCACATGCCAGGCTGCATATGAGAAAGTTGCAATGGTACCTAAGGAATGTATGGTCTCAACACAAGCACAGTCTAGAAGCCCAGATTCCAATAATACCATGCCTGAAACAAGAATTCCTGTGGTGGGCTCAGGCCTGTCAGTTGAACAGAGGACTGCCTTTCCACAAACCTCACCCAAGCCAGACTATCACCACGGACGCCTCAGACCTAGGCTGGGGGGCACACATGGTGGGCAAGTGTATACAAGGCCTATGGACACAAGACCAGCTGAACCTACACATAAATCAAAAAGAGATGCTGGCAGTGAAACAGGCACTTCAGACATTCAGACCTTTTCTTCAACAGGGTCATTTGCTGATAAGGATGGACAACACCACAGTCATGTGGTATATCAACAAACAGGGAGGCACGCACTCATACCCTCTATGCTGGATGGCAATGGACCTGTGGAATGTGGCCCTGAACCTCAACATTCAACTCCAGGCCAAATTTGTGCCAGGAAAAGAAAATATACTAGCAGACACCTTAAGCAGAACTACCACATCCGGACATCTTCAAAACCATTACAAAGAAAGGGAGACTACCAGAAATAGACCTGTTCGCATCCCCACACAACCACCAATTGAGGAAATTCTGCACAAGGACATACCACCCACTTGCTTGGAAGGTGGACTCCCTATCCTTCAGTTGGGAAAACCTGACAGCATATGCATTCCCACCTCTTCCTTTGATGCACAAAGTGCTACTGAAGATCAAAGAAGATCACCCAAGGATCATCCTGATAGCTCCAGACTGGCCGAGGCAGCATTGGTACCCGCTACTGAGGAGCATGTCTCGGACACATGCATGGCCTCTACCTCTAGTTCCTTTACTGCTAACACAGAACAACTACAAGATCCTACATCCAAACTTGAAAATACTACAGCTAGCCGCTTGGAATATTACATAAAGCAAAATAACCCAGATTTATCTCAGAGGGTTAAAGACATTATCCTGGAGGCTCGCAGACCCTCCACAAGGAAGACTTATTCAGCCAAATGGAAAAGATACCTCATTTGGAGTGCAGCAAAAGGAGAAAATGTATCATTAGCAAGCATAGCTAACATCCTGGAATACTTAGCAGAACTTTTCCACAATGGCCTGTCTTACTCCTCCATTAAGATTCATGCATCAGCAATTTCAGCAGAATACAACATGGATCCTCCAGTCTTCTCTCATCCTCTACTCAGGCAGTTTCTGAGAGGAATTAAAAATGTAAAGCCTCCAAGGAAGCCACCTTCGCCTACATGGGACCTTAACTTTGTGTTGGAAAAGTTAACACCTCCCCCTTTCGAACCAGCAGCAACAGCAGAATTACAATTCTTATCTTGGAAAACTGCTTTCCTGCTTGCAATCACTTCAGCAAGAAGATTTTCTGAATTACAGGCATTAATGGCAGTACAGCCCTTCCTTATCTTCCATCAGGATAGAGTGTCCTTGAGAACTAACCCTACTTTTATGCCAAAAGTGGTCTCCAGGGTATCATTGAACCAAGCAATCCATCTACCAACATTCTTCCCCAACCCACAGAACAGGGGGGAAAGACTACTACATACCTTGGATGTGCACAGGCAATTGCGCTACTATCTGGACAAAACCAAGACCAACAGAAAAACTGACCAGCTTCTGGTAGCATATGCAACAGGAATGGAAGGAAGAGCAATTTCAAAACAGACAATCTCAAAATGGATAGGAAATTGCATTAGATTTTGTTACTCTTTTCATGGAAAGACATCTCCAGAAAACATCAGACCTCACTCCACAAGGGCTACAGCCACTACTACAGCTTTCCTACGAGGAGTGGCTACCAAAGACATTTTAGAAGCTGCTACTTGGAGCTCCGTGCATACATTTGCCAAGCATTATAATCTACCTTTATACTCCAGATCCCGAGCAGGTTTTGCAACTGCTGTTTTGCAAGGGATCTTAGCTACACCATAATCATCTTAGTGCCTCCTCCCCAGTTTGGCTATGGTATTCTACCCATATGTTAGGACTGCAGATGCATCCTTGAAGGACATAGTACAGTTTTGTATCTACCATAAATGTAGATGTCCGAGAGGTATGCATCTGCAGTCAGGATTACCCACCCTCCTTCCCTCTGTGGTACTCCTAGGTATTTGCCCATCTTGTAGCTTGCTGGGGGAATCTATTATGGTGTATTTGTTTGTATATATGTATATACATGTTTATATTGTTTGCTCTCTACTGTTTGGAATCATTTGCATTTATCCAAATTTAGCCTTCCTAGAGGGCACCTGGCATCTGGGGCAAGAAACACTGAGGAAAATGGCGTCGGCTGATGCCTTTATACCCAATTCACAGCAGCTATGACGTCGGGTGAAGTGCGACATCAGCCGAGGCCAGACCCAGACTTTGGAATCCGGCCGACCGAAGGGCTGCCTGAGGCAGGACAACCCATATGTTAGGACTGCAGATGCATACCTCTCGGACATCTACATTTATGGTAGGTACAAAACTGTACTTTTTGGTGGGCCAACTGTATCTCATCTTTCACAGAGGAAGGTTTCTTTGAGAACTGATCCTCTTTTGTGTCTAAAGTGGTACTCTGGTTTACTTTTAAGCCAATCTGTCCATCTCCCTGTTTTTTTCAGAACCCAAAAGTGAAGGAGAAAGGGTACTTCCTATCTTAGATGTCCACAAACAACTCTGATACTATCTTTGCAGAACAAACTCTTTCAGATCTTCTTATCAGTTCATTTCTTGCTAAGTGAAGAAGGTGGTACAACCTGTGTCAAAACACTATTTCCAAATGGTTGTCTCAGGCTATGTATTACCTTTTGTTATTCCCACCATCACAAAGCTGTTCCAGACAGGGTCCAGGCTTATTCTGTCAGGACCATGGCTTTATCTATGGCTTTTTGGAAAAGGTTGGACTCTTAGATGTTTTAGAACCAGGAACTTGGTCTTTCATGCACTCTGTGCATACTTTTACAAAGCACTATATAACTAGATTCCTTCTCCAGGTGTAGGACAGGCTTTGATAGGACCATTCTGCAGGTGCTCCTGGAACCTTTCCCTTCCATGTTACAATTGTTTTAAGCTATGGCAATCTACCATATAGCTTATACTACTGCAGTGATCAATATGAAGAACATGGCACAGTTGTGTAAGTAGACTTACCACCGTAGCTGTTTGAATGATCACTGCTGCTGCAGCTGCCCCCTCCCCCCTCGTTTTTTTTTTGTGTTTTTTTATGTCACATTATAGGCATATATGTTTTTCCTTCCCCAGCAATGTTCTTTCAGGGTTTAGCATCCCTCTGTCAGTTGGCAACCAAGCTCATCTTTTCATTCAGCTCAGCCAGAGCTGACAAACTGTTCAGGTGCATGGAATCTGCCTCGAAGCTGTGGAAGCTAAATGGCTGTTGTATCCTGTGCTGGATGTAACCCATACATCTGTTGTCTTGGGGCCATTCTTTTGGAGGAAGATTATGGTTTGTTTGCTTCTTTTGGGATGCAGGCCCTATCAGACAGTCGGTCCAAGCTGATACTTAAAGAACCTTTCCCTGCTAGTGTGGGATACCCCCAGAGAAGTCACAGAGTCAAAACAGAAAAAAAAGGAGGAATACGATAAAGAGAGGGAAAAGGAAAGTCGAGAGAGAAGATATCGAGGAGTCAGGGAAGAGAGATCACTGTCTCCTAAATTTTCCAAAACTTTGGATCCAATATCTTTCTCCTTGTATAGGCCAGATCTATTCTGTAACTCTTTCCATGGTAATGGAGCCTAGGTTTTCTCTGGAACCCAACTACCCCTTGTTTACGCTTTCTTACCCTTCCATCCAAGAGACCTTTTCATAGGTTCTCCATGACATCCTCAACTACCTTTTCTTTCAGGTCCATACAGTTGTTGAGGAGTCCCTCCTAGAGTGATGTGTATAGAGTGATGGGGAAATTCTTGACTCTTATCTTGATGGGGGTCCTTCCCACACCCAGTACTTCTTGGGTACCGTGACCAGACCTTTTTTACTCTCCTCTTGGTTTCTCTTTTCCTCATCCAATCTTCGGATCAGGTAGTAGTATATCTGAGAGCTTCCAGTAAGGTCCACATCTTTGACTTTTAAAGTGTCCCTCACCTGCTCAATTCTAGTGTCAGATCTTGGGGGGTGGGGTCACAGAGCTGAGAGATCAACATCAGGGAGCATGGGTTGGGGTCGAATGACATATTGTCAGATCCATCCTTTCCCTTCATTCTTTGATAGCTTGGCCTCAATGTCCTCTTTGGAGTCTAGTCAGGCCGTGTCTTGCAAGTGTCTCTTATCTGGATCTTCTGATCCCAAGAGAACTCCTTTGAGACTAGCTTCAACTTTGACCTTCAAGATATTTGAGAAGGCTTTTTTCCTTATCAAGAGAAGAAGTGACTTTTTCTTGCTTGGATTCACCTCGATCATGTCTGGCATCCTACATTATCCTATTCCTTTGGAGCAGCTAGCACCATCAGGTTGTGACAGAGCTATACCTGGAAATTGCTTGGAATCATTAAAGGATTTTAGTTCACTCTGTGTACCTGGAAAATTGTTTGTAATGATTAAAGGGTTTCAGCTCACTTTGCCCTGGTTTCTGTGATTTCTTTTTTCATGTAGAGCTTGTAGGATGAGCTCCCATTTGGCTTCTTATTCTTTCCCTGATCGCAAAAGGAGGTATTTGGAGTTCCTTCAAGAGTTTGTCATTTTTGCTACTGACTTCTATGAAAAGGAAGGGTGCCCAAGGTCCCTCCTTGAAGATGTTGGGGACATCCTGAAATTATTTAGTAGTGGAGGGACTGTTACGACAGCCTGCCCTTCCCAGAAGAGGTCTGTTTCTTGAGGCCTTTGGAGCTGGTACATCTACTTCTGTGGTTGGTCTCCCCCAGCAGATGAACTGACTGACTTGGTGTTCCAGCAGATGTGGTAGGAGAATGATGTGGTGGTGACCATTTCCCACAAGCCTGACAAGATTCTGGCTTCACCCTGAGATAGGCCACAGTGGAAGAAGCAGTATGCAATTGATGTCGTCATGGTGGTGGTGGCCATGAAGAAAGACCACTCTGAAAAGAGTTCCTCTGTTTACCTTCTGTACAAGTAGTGTTGGGCCCTGGACAGCTTTGGAAAATGAGTTTACTCATTAGACACATTTGCCTTATATGCACAGAATTGCCTTTCACACTTAACGAGATCTCAGAATAACTTGACCAAAGAGCTCTCCAAGCTCCCCTCAGAAACCATGAGAGAAGAATATTGGATTGGCTGCAACTGTGATTCAGTCCATTGTGAAAGTGTTTCTGCACCTTTTGTGCAACACAGCAGATAGCATTTCTACAGCGGTAGGCACTGGCATTGCTATATTCTGACATGCCTGCAATCTTTTGTAGAAAACTTCAAAACAGCATTTCTGAATGTCCAGTTTCATGGGTCCACCCTTTCTGGGCCTATGGTTAAAGATACACTCATCAAGAGTGAAAAAAGATGGCAAATCTGTCAGCTATTGGCGTCTGCTTCTCTACCCACAAATCCTTTTTTCCTGTAACCAAAGTGTGGAAAGTGGTTATGATTCTGTAAGTCTGAGTTTTGTGCAGGACGCTCTTGACGACACACTCCAAGGTCAGAGAAGTGAACTGCAGTGGACATCATCCTAGAGGCAGAGGTGACCTGCAGAACTAAAGGTTTTGAGACGCATTCACTGACAAACCTTTCCAATGATCCTGAAAGTTGCCCATCTGCTGCAGTGTGGAGGTAGTCAGGAGGAGCTTATATCAGCATCCTCATGCCTGGTCAGTCATTGCTCTTGATTCATGAATGCTGAAAGTAATAACTGAATGCTGTTTGCATTCTTTTTTTTTTTTTTTTACTCACCAAAAATGCCACAAAGAAGCCTTTCCAAACTTATACCTCTGCAGAAGAAGGAAACAGCCTGTGTAAATTGCAAAGCTATTAGACAAACGAGTTATCTAGGATATCCCACCAGAATAGCAAAGGTACGGAGTAAACTCGGTATTCTTTTTTGTTTGGTTCCAAAGACAAATGTGAACCCCAGGCCCATTCTGGATCTTTGTCACTTAAACTAGTTCATGAAACGGACTACTTTCTGGGTGGTTATGTTGCAGTCCATATTCATCGTCTGAGGAAGGATGACTGCATGTGCTCAGTGTACCTTCAAGACACCTACCACCACATCAAAATAGAGGCATTCTAGGAGATTCCTTTGCTTATGCCTAGGAATCGGTCACTTTCAATTTAGAGTGCTGTCATTGGAACTCGTCACAGCCCCTGGGTGCTCACTTAGTGCATGAGAGTGGTAGCAGCTGATCTCAGACTCCAGGGGTTCTGGGTGTTCCCTTACTTAGATGCCACTGCCACATGGTATCTGCTAATCCAAGCCAGGGATTCCTTGCCCCAGTTATGCTGAAACCTAGTAATCGTGATCAACCTGGAGAAGCCCAAACTAACACCAGTCCAAACCATAGATGTTAAGGTTAGTTACTCTGTGCCAAAAAAACTTCCCTGATTTTCTCTCACAAAAATCCCCCAGAGAGATCCATCATAAATCTTTTGGGCTGTATGACAGCATCCATCCCCAGTTGTTCCTCATGCCAGATTCAACAAGAGAGTGTTACAATGGACTGTCAGTAAAGTGGTCCATTCTTTTTCATCCCATGCACTTTCCCTTCAGATTTACAAAGATTTGCAGACTACATATTCAGTGGTGGCTAAATTCTCCTCTGGTTTCTTAACGTCTGCCATGTGACCACAGACTCATCCTTTTTGTGGTGGTAGTGGGGGCATTTAGAAGGGAAGACTGTCTAAGGCCTGTGGTTTTTGACAGAGGCCAATCTTCATATCAGTGTATTGAAAATGAGGGCAGTATTCCTAGTGTTACAGGCCTTCCAGGACTCCCTTCCTGCGGGTGTGATCTCTGTCCAGAAAAGACAGTTTGTTGATGGTGTGGTACATGTACAAACAAGGAGGGGACCCATTCATACTCTATGTTGGGAAGCCATAAGGGTCTGGCAACAGGCAGTGTGCTCCCAACATATGCCAGGCAAATGCAGTGTACTGGTGGACAAGTTGAGCAGATGTTCCTTCTGCTACAAGTAGTAGTCCCTAAATCAGATAGCGACATCCATGGTCATAAGTCGCTAGGGTCAGCCTTGCTGCGACCTGTTTGCAACCCTGTCCATTACCAAATGCAGCAGCCACTTTATCCTAATTCTATAAAAGCGGCAGTCCTTGAGTGATAATTTGGTCTACACTTGGCCCCCAGGTCTTCTCTACGCTTACCCTCCAACTCCTCTGTAACCAGCTTTCTGTAGAAAGTGGCCTGTTGCAAGATGAAGGTTATTTTTGTTGCCCACTATTGGCTTCAGAAAATATGGTTGTCCTTCCTGTGGTCTCATCTGGTATGCCCTTCCTGAGTGCTGGATCCCCTTTCAGATATTCACTCATATCCATCTAGCAAGCCTCACCTGAACATCAAGTACCTGAAATTGTCTGCTTGGTTTTTCCACTTCATGTGATGGCCAGAAACTTTTATTTCAAAGCTTTTTTTGTTTTTTCAAAGTTGGTTGCATCTTATTTCAGAAGCCTTTTACTAGTATGTGGAAAAAATTTTCTGACTTAGCTTCACCAAAAGTCTAGACTGTTTTTGTGCTCCATTAATATCAATTTTAGATTTCATGTCTTCACAGATATTTTCCATGCAGGATCTAGCTACTCTGAGATTTACGTTCATTTGGCAGCTGTTTATAATTTCCGTCTTGGCAAAAGCCAGTTGTCTATTGCATCTGTGAAACTTTCTAATGTCTTTTTGAGAGGTACTTTTCTTCCACAGCCTCCTCTAAGGGATCCTTCCCCACCTTGGGATATAACTGATTTGCTTCAGGCTTTAACAAAACCCTGTTTTGAATCTCCAACTACTATGAACTTGAAATTCCTCTCTTAGAAAATACTTAAATTTGTATTTACATTGTGACAAGGACCTCAGGAAATCGTGCCATCTTTTTGTTTTCTAAACCTAAACTATAGGCTTGCCACCTTTTCATAGGTTCATAGGTGTATTCTAGGCTAACAGCCACCAGAGGGATTATAAGCTTAGCCATGCAACTTTAATGTGACCCACAAGTTTGATTTATATAAGTTGTGATTTACTGACTGCCTCTGTCCATCAGAGACATGGGAGCCAGACCAAGCGTGAATGGTTATTGCATATTTGAAACTTTCTAAGGCCTTTTTTGAGGGGTACTTTTCTCCTGCAAACTCCTAAGGGATCCTTCTCCACCTTGGGATATGCGCAAAGTGGGACATTTTTGCAGAAATGTGAGATTCTGCAGGACAGCCAGTGCAAAGGATAGTATTTTACTTTATTTTGTCAAAATAAAAGATTATTTCTACAGCACTTGAATTGTTTATCTAGTTTCATATAACATTTAGGTGTTTCAGATGCAAAATAATTGTTTTCTACAACTATTAAAGAAAACATAGTAAATATTTTTTGTCCTAAAATCTCAAGACATTTGTCATTACGTTTTTTTTTTCCACAGGACACAACTGCCCAAATAGGGACTGTCCCGTACAAAGTGGGACAGGTGGTAACCCTATTAAACTAAGTTCTGGTGTCTCCAAGGTCATGTCCAGGTGGTTGTCCAATTCCATCCTGTTAATGCCATCACTACCTAACAAACCTAAAGCACATTCAATTTAAACAGCAACCTCTTCTACTTTTTTTTATAGAGTATCTATTGGTGATACCTGTGCTGCAGCTACTAGGTCTACAGTTCACACCTTTGTTTTTAATTACAACCTGGACCCGCAGCCTAGGTCTAGGGATTTGTTTGACTCTACTATCCTCCAGAACATCCTCCCATAAATAATCACAGGATTCATGGTAGCCGAGGGCTCTGTCCCATTAGTTGTGACAGACGGAGAAGAAAACATTGTATACACACTTGTCATAATTCTAGATCTGTGGTATTTTCTTTTGACATTCTTAACCTTCCCTTCCTCTATTTCCCCTCCAAATTGTCACCATTGTAGGCTCTCTAATGAACACAATGGACCTGTCCATTGCCTTGTCTTATTTACAGTCCTTGACGATATTGTTGTCTTTCTAGCCTTTTTTTTTTTTTGCTTCTAATTTGAATGTTCTATTTAGACAGGCAAACTTGCTAGCGTGGAGAATTATGGATGGGTGGGAGGGGGGGGGGGGGCCTGAGCTGCGCATCCTAAGTCTGAGTATTGTCAGCATTGGATCCAGTCATATCTGATGTACTCTCATAAGTTGAGACAGATGGAAGAACATGGATCTAACATTATGGTATGTGTATAACTTTCATTTTTGGACTGTCATGACATTTCGAAGGGGGGGGTGCATGTGTAAATACTTGCGTGAACATTTTGTGTGGAAAATTCTATTTCTGGACAGAATTTCTACACAGGGTTTATGTATTTTTGTATTGGGGACAGGATACTGTCCCTGTGGGAGACTCTCAGTGATTTATTTACTTTCAAGCCACTTGTTCTCTACTGTGCACTTTACCACCTTGCCAAGCTCTGCTATTTGATTTTGTTGTCTCTCTTTCTTGATTTACCGATAGAGCAATCTGTAGTCTTGGCTGTTTTACCTCCTCCTTTCTCGAAGAAGAAAGTTGTCAGCGAGTCTTTGGGTGTCAGACCAGCTCCTTTTGTGCCTCGGTCACTGGTCAGTGACTCTCTGCTGTGGCTGCTTTTTGTTCCTCAGACAACTGAATCGCCCCTGTCCTTTTAGCAGCCACCAAACTGCAGGGGATAGCCAAGTCCTCTTTGGATGTAGGGATGCTCTTGGCAGGCAAGGGAGGTTTGCTATTGGTGCTTTTTCTTACTTTGTTTCCACAGGTAAGAAACAGAAGAGCGTTCTGTCTTTCTGATGTGGATTTTAAGTCAGGACACCATGTATTACAAAGGGAGGGCTGTACCTCAGGAATTTCTTTATTTTGAACATTCTAACCATAAGGAGAGTAATCCTTTACATAAAGTTGTATGAAATTCCTGTAGCTCAGAAAATGTATTATGGTTTGTTACTGTTGAAACTACCAAATTCTCCAGCTTTTCATCTTATATTTCCTGCTTTAGATGATACTGTTTTCAAAGCTTCTTGCTTGCCCGATAGTCAATGTCCTGCTCCTATGAAGTTCAACAGGTTATATAGAGTACATCAGACTTGTGTTTGCTTTTGCATCCTAAAGCAGATCCAACTGCAGTTTCTTTATCCAAAACTACTTGCTGCTGCCTAACCCCCTTCCCCTCTGACAGGGATGGGAAATCAGTGGATAAATTTGGGAAGAAAAGTATGCACTTTAAAATCCTGAAAGTCAAACAGTCATGCTCATATGCTAAAGTTTTTACTTTTACCTTTTGAGAACATGTAGAAGTCAACAGTTAGCCTTCCTTCAGAGGTAAACGTTTCATTGAAAGCCTGTGTTATATCTGCTTCTGGAGATATTAAGCACATTTTAAGGTGCGTGTATGATGTTACGGATTCCTCCTCTAGAGCTGCTGCTTCTGAGTCACTTTCCAGAAGACTGTTATAAAGATGTTAAAACTGAAATTTAAAATTCTCCCTTTGATAAGTAGTACGTGTTTTCCCTTCTGCAGTTGAAGTGTTGAAGTCTGATGAAAGGGGAAAATTAATCCATAACGTGAGTCAGATTTTTCAGCCCGCCCTTTTCAGAGGAAATAAAAATTTCTTTTCCACCTCAGTTCCCTTTTTCAGTAAACCATTTGAACAGCAATGTGCCAGCATTTAAACAAATCAATGACAAGGATGCTCCAATCAGAAAGAAAAAGCTTCAAAAAAATCAAGTAGTGTTCTGTCTCAGTCAGAGTGACTGTTGACACAATCAGGCCTCTACCCCTTTTCACTTGGCAACCTCTCCATCTCTCTGAGACTTTATATTGTCCCTGTGGTATGAGATTGTTACAGACAGATTCTGAAGGTAATTCAGCTGGATTACACTTGGCAGTGGGAATTCATGTTTCCTTTCCCAGTAAATGAAGATTCTGTCTTTCTTCCCATTCTGAAACATATGCTGACCTCAGTGTATTATAGAACTTACTCCATATGCCACTTGGGTAAAGGCTTTTATTTAAGGATTTTTCTTGTAAAAAAAGGGAAGGCACCTGGAGGCTTCTAATAGACTTTACTTTCTAAATCTTTTTGTCAGCATTCTGAAGTTCAAAATGTTATCCCTTCAGCCCCTTCTTCCTCTAATCCCCCATCTGTCCTTTATGGTAAAGATAGATTTAAAGGATTTATGTCATCACATTAAAGTTGGAGCGTGGTTCAGGTCTGGTTTACATTATCTGTTCTCTGTCTTAACCCTGTGGACTTTCCACACACCAAAGGTATTCACAAAGTGTCTGTCTCTAGTGATTGCTGATTGCAGGCTTCAAGACATTCACATCTTTCCATGTTTGGACAATTGTCTAATATTTGCAGACCCTTTCCAGTTGTCAGAATTTCCTGATATTGGTTATGAAACTCCTGCTTAATCTGAGGTTTCATTTGAACTTGCAGAAGTCATCTCTCATCCATTCTCAGACTGTTGTTTTTCTGGGATGTCTTCTGGATTTGCCCATAGTAACAGCCTTTCTTTCACCGCACAGTGTAGAACATTAGTTTTCCTGCCAATCTCAGGCTTCTACAAATAAATTTCTCAGGATTCTAGGCTTCATTGTGTTTATGATTCTCATGATTCCCTTAGCAAGACTTCTCTTGAAAAGAATTATGTGATACCACAGATCTGGCTGGACAAAGGATCATCACCCTTTATTTTTCTATTCCAGTTTTGGGACTTGTCAGAAGAAATTTATTTTGGTGAGTGGACCAGCTTTCTCTCAATCCAGGTCTCTACTTCTCTTTTCAGTCTCCCTCCCAGTCTGTCACAACAAGTGCTTCATACTTTACTTATGGTGCAGTTTCAAAAAAGGAGAAACTACTATGTGTGGGGAACTCCAAGGATAGTTAAGAGTACAAATGTCTAAGAAACGTTGGGAGTTATTAGTCCATCTGATGTGTTTTTCGGCTGCTCTTCAACCAGTGAGACTGATCTGACCTTGAATCTGGCTTCAGCCACTTCTATAGACTTTTGCTGTGTAGCGTGAGCTCTTCCCCTTGCCCATAATACCCTCCTAAGCCTAGATTACTTCAGGTTTCTTCCCGCTTCAGCATTTGGACATGGTCACCTGTAACTTGAGTGATTGTAGGTTTAGATAAGTGATTGTAGTCTTCTTTTATTGTTTCCCTTTACTGGATAACTGTTTTATTCTAAATCCTTTTCTCCTCTTTTTCTCCACAGATTTTATATATATATATATATATATATATATATATATATATATATATATATATATATATATATATATATATATGGGTTCACTACACATTACCGAAAACCCACAATACCGATGCCCATACACCCGAGACCAAATACCCGAAAGACTACAAGACCGACGGACCACAAGCGTGAAATTCAAAATTGCGAACATTTGAAACACATACAGTACACACACACACACAGCTTCCCCCCACAATCAAACGAATAAACTTGCACTATATTTAAGCTGGGGAGCTTCTCCCCCCACACCTCCCTACTTTAATATTCTAACTCCGAGATTTCACAAACGCATACACAAGACAAACTCACACCCACACATTAACACATTACAGTCCCTCACACACACACCAGAGTCACAACACACACTAAAGCCCCTTACAAACACACTTACACACACATACTTACCTGAACTGCAACACCAGAAGCGCTGACTCAAAATCTCCAAACATCGGGATTATGAAATTCCCGCTTCTGGTCTTGCGATCATCTGGTCTTTCGGTGTTCTGGTCTCTGGATTCCGAGTGTCTGTAATATGGGCATTCGGTCTTCCGTAGTGAATCCATATATATATATATATATATATATATATATATATATATGTATGTGTATATATATATATATATATATATATATATATATATATATATATATATATAGATATGTATGTATATATATATATAGTAGAGTTTTTTGATCTAGGTCTCATCGGGGCTCGTGCCCCTGCTCTGACTGATTCTTTCATGTTGTGGTTAACCTTAATAATTCTGTTGCTACCTAGAGGTTAGGTACATCTTTTTTTTTACCACTGTTGGTTTTTGTCTTTTCCATTGTTGGTAGATTTTTCTTGTCTCCTTGTTTTGTGATTTTGTGCTACTAGCAAGTTCAAGATATCGAGTAAACCATCTGATCTTAAAAAAAAAAGAACTCATAAAAGGATTGAGTCAACGTGATGAATAAAATATACAATCCTTTTAATAGTAAAAATGTGAGCGCTTCCGCAGTATGAGTACTGCTTCATCAGACATAACAAAACAACTGACACCAGTTTAAATAGTAAAGTGAAAGCATTGCATCCAATAGGGTGTGTACTATATATACTTATTTACCATCTGTGCTGCAGTTTGTGTTTGTTGATTTTAAAAAATGTTCATTTTTGTTGATACAAGATTCCCAATTCAGATGTCCACTTCCAGTAGGTGTGCTACCTTAGATTAGGGCACCTTAATAACTAATGCAAGATCTGTGCTGGGTTTAATCACCAAGAGGTTATTGAGATCAGAAACAAGCTAGTGTTGAAAGGTCTGCTTCCTCCTTCTTCTTCATCTGGAGTTCCCCCCTCCTCCAAAACATTATTGGAGACATTTAAAGGGGATTCTGCTGGTTAGGTGAAGGATTGGAGGAAGTGTACCCAGATTACTGTCTTCCATCTGCTTCGCAGTTGACTCCACCTAGAAAAATCGCTAAATCATTGGATCTGACTTCTTCCGCAGATCCAACTCGATCCAAAGTTTAAATCCTCAGATCCCACTGCTCCCTCTCATGCGGCTCTATCCAAATTGAAATCTCCTTTCTGTAGGTCACCTGGATTCTCTCTGAAGCCTATTCTCTTGAAACTCCATTCGCCATTCTTACATGAGACAGCTCAGCTGGCTTCCAGGCAGCCCTCAACTTCCTCCTCCCTCAGGTCAACTAGGAGCCTGACAGATGCAGATGTGTACAGGATGATTAGAAAATTTTTCAGAACACAGATTCATTTGCGAATCATTTTGTCTTCGTCTCCCATTGGAGACGCTCTTGTAAGTCCTCCCTGGAGCATCCCACTGGAGAGCCCCCTTGGAAGCATACATTTAAAAGGAGACACTTCAGTTCCCCACATGAGTGTCTGATGGAAGACATTGACTTTGTTGAAGAGGAGAGGTCCCCCAGATCACTCCTTGAGGATGTCTTTTGTCAAAATCCTCAAACATTTGAACAGAAAGGTGGTTGATCTTCCCAGGAGGAGTTAGTGTTTCTCGAAAGTTTCATTGCTGGCTCAGCTACTTCTGGGTAGTCCCCCAAGCAAATGAGATGTTGGACCTTATTTCCCACTGTACTTGGAAGGCTCCAGATCTGTCACAACCTATCTCCAAGAGACCAGATGAGTACCTCGTTAAGCCAAAGGATCAGGCCCATTGGAACTAGGGTCACCCAGTGGACACTGTGGTGGTAGCAGTGGCCAGTAAGAACTTGCTGAATAGATTTCTTCTGTCCATCCCCTGAACCGAGAGTCCAGGGCGTTGGACAGATTTAGGAAGCGTGTTTATGCATCAGAGACCTTCACCCTCAGGTTAGCTAATTACTTGGCACATGTTATGAGATTTGAGAGGGACTTGACCAAGGAGTTTTCCATTGCCCTCTTGGCATCCATGTCTGTGGAGGATAAGACTGTTTCTTTGCAACTGGCCACCCTTCAGTCCCTATTGGAGGCCTCTCTGATACTGATTTCTCATGCCTCAGAGGGAGCGACAGGTTCAGGAATTGCTGTAAGAAGGCACACCTGGATGCTCTTTTGTGATTTTGTGGAGCCCTTCAGGACATGATTCAACAATGTTCCCTGTGACAGATCCACCTTGTTTGCTCTAAGGTGAAGGAAACTCTCTCCAGGAATGAACAGGATGGGAAGACATTATCTACTGTAGGCATGCATTTTTCTACCCCTCAAAGGGCTTTTTCATGGAACCAGAGAAAAGATAGAATATATGGTTCTACAAGTCACATGAATCTTTCCAGGACTTCTACAAGTCACAAGAGTCTTTCCAGGGCTGCTATAGAGACAGATCCCCCCCGCTTTGGAGGGGGGAACTCCATGGCAAATGCCCATGAGGCAGAAGAGGCCTGTAACACCAGGGCTTCAGAGTTCCATTCACTGAGAAGCCCTTTCAGTGTTCCTGAAAGGTTGCCTGACTGCAGCAGTCTCAGGGGGAAGGGGGGGGCAGGGGCTTAATCCCTGCACCCCAGAAACCTGGACAACTATCACCAAAGACACCTGGCTACAGAGTATAATATCCAGAGATTATTACATTCCATTATCTTTTCATAAAATGAATAAATAAATAAATAAAAATATCTTTTCCCAAATGGCCTAAAAGGATTCTCAGTGTTCTACCCAGTCAGAGGAAAGCGGCTGCCATACTAATAGAAAAGCTGCTGACAAAAAGAGTCATCCAGGTGATTCCCCCAGACCAGCAAGGATTTGGAACTTACTCGAGATTCTTTTTGGTGCCAAACAAAAATGTTGACCTAAGACCAATTTTGGATCTCAGGATTTCAATCACTTTGTCAAACATTTGAAGTTCCAGATGGTCATGGTTCAGTTCATTTTGCCACTGTTGAGCAAGGATGATTGGATGTGCTCAGCAGATCTTCAGAATGAGTACTGTCGCATCAAAATAGGTGCTGCAAGAGATACTTGCACTTCTGCATAGGAGCTAGTCACTCCCAGTTCAGGGCCCTGTCCATTGGTCTCTCCATAGCCCCCTGGGTGTTTACCAAGTGCATGGCAGTGATTGCAGCTCACTTGAGACTGCTACAATTCCGGGTTGTTCCATCTGTAGATGACTGGCTCCTCAATGCTCCCACCAAGCCTCTACTAATTCAAGGCAGGGACTGTTTACTCCAACTCTGTCTTCAACTGGGCATCACAGTGAACTACTACAAGTTTCATCTCTCTCCCACTGAAATCCTGGAATTTATTGGTGCTTGTCTGGATATTGTGGCACAGATTACAAACTTACAAAGATTACAAAGTTACTACAGACAAGATTAAACACTTTGCAGAGCCAAGCATCACACATTCTCTCTGTTCCTTCCCCTCCAGCCAGGTAAGTCTTTCAGTTTCTCGAATCTATGGCAGCTTCCATAATTCTGGTGCCTTTAGCAAGGTTTTACAGGAGGGTACTGCAATGGATGCTTGAAGTATGATGGTAAATAAGATGACACACGAAACAGAGAGCCAGCACAGTCCTGTATCCAAAAATAGTGTATTCAAAAGATACACATATTATTAACAATAAATCAGTAGTGTATTAAAAAATACACATGTACATGCGCATATACATGCACATAACAATTCAGATCTGTTTCGGCTTTGCAGCCTTCCTCAGTGAACAAAAACTGATAATAAATGCCATTTATTTAGAGCACACCATTAATTAAACAGTAAACACTTAATGCACCAATGACAATTGTTAATTAGCAATATTCATTGAGGCCAGGTGAAAAAAGGCCCCCTAACTTAACTGTCGACTTTTTTTCTTTTGAATTGAGCATCTCATGTAAACCTGCTTTATCTGTGGATTTATTTAGAATACAATCAATAATAGTGAATCTGAAAACCCCAGACTTGTGTTGACAAATATGTTTATATAACGCACTAGATTGTTTGTGATTCCTAATATCACTCATATGCTCACTGATCCTTATCCTAAGAGGCCTAGATGTATGGCCGACATAGAAAGCTTGACATGAGCAACAAGCCAAATAGATCACCTAGTTAGTGCTACAATTGCCAAAAAAAGACCAATTGTATACAATCAGTGTATTTTTACTGGAAAAACTGGTAGTTTTGCATACCCTCGAACAATGTGAACAATGGCCACATAGGTTCATAGGTTCATACTAGGCTATCTGCCCAAGGGCATTTATAAGCCTAGCCCATAGTTATGTGGCTTTCGCCACCCCTTTAGTTTGAATAAAAACTATGCCTATTATTTTGCTGTGCCTCTGTCAAGCAGTGACACTGAAGTAATCCCTGGGGTATATCTGCGATCTCCCATCCATTGGTCAAGATTCCACTTGAACAAGGCCAGCGAGGTGCTCTGCCTCACATGTACCGGGATTTTGTTCCACAGCATAGGGAGTCTCTGGGTGATGAATCTGTCCCTCCAGCACGTTCTATTTATAACCGTGTCAAGGTTTAAGTCTCCCGCCCTTGTGGTTCTGAGGGATCTAGATTTTTGAGGTGAAGCATATTCATCAAATCTGGGTTTGACATGGCCTTATATGTCAGGCACAGGTCACCTCTGAGCAAGCGGTATGAGACTGAATAGAGCTGGAGTTCTTTCAGTCGGGCAGCATAAGACATATTTTTGAGACCCTTTATCCTTTTGGTGAGGAACTTTTGGGGCCTTTCAAGCTGCAGCAGGTGTCGGGTCAGATACATTCGAGCGGGCATTGTACTCAATCATAGGTCTAATGAGTGATGAGTACAGGGGGACGATGACCTCCCTTGATCTAGATGTGAATCCCTTCATGATCAGGTGGGCAATATAGAAGGTTTTCCTAACTACTTTAGCAGCATGAGTGTCAAACGAAAGGCTACTGTCAACCTGGGTCCCCAGATCCCTGTTGACTTTTTCTGTGCTCAGTGGATTGCCACCTATATGGTAGCTAGGGGTAACCTTGTTTTTCCCGAAAGGTATGACTATGCATTTCTTGGCGTTTAACTTTAGGCCATGGCTCTGGCACCAGTTATCCGTTTCTGTGAGGCCCTTCTGAAGGATATCTCTGTCAGATGTGTTTTCGACTATGGCGCCCAGTTTGCAGTCATCTGCAAACTTTGTCAGCCATAACCCTCCTGTGTTTGCTTGTACTTCAGAAAAGTAGATGCCGAACAAGAGTGGACCCAGGACTGAGCCCTGTGGGACACCACTAGTGACAGGCTTTGAGTCTGACATGGCTTCAGCAACTCTGACCCTGTGGGTTCTGTCACTTAGCCAGTTTGCAACCCATCTTGTGATGTATGGGTTTACATTCAAGCTGATGAGTTTTTCGATGATACCTGAGTATTGTGTCGAAGGCCTTTGCCAGGTCTAGGTAGGCTGTATGGACTGCCTTTCCCTCATCAATGGCCTTGGTGACTGTCTCAAAACAGTCAACCAAGTTTAAGAGGCAGGATCTGCCTTTGACAAAGCCAAATTGGGTTGGATCCAAAGTCTGCAAGTTCCCTATGTCTTTATTTATGAGTTCCATTATGATCCTCTCCATGACTTTGCAGATAAGGCTTGTCAAGCTAATGGGGCGGTAATTTCCAGGGTCGGTGGAGGCACCTCCCTTATGAAGTGGGACCACAGTCGCCGTGCGCCACTCCTTGGGTACGTATCCTGAGGTGAGGCTAAGATTAAACAGCTGTCCTAATTGTGGGTTTAATTCCTCGTTGAGTTTGTGAAGCACACAGCCGGGGACACCATCCGGTCCCATGGATGCTGTGTTTTTTGCCTTAGTGAGAGCAGTTCTCACCTGGGTGTTGGAGATGTTTGGGGGGCTACAATCCTCTGGTATAGATATCTCTCCTTTTGGGGGGGGGAGAAGTTTGCACTGAACCTGTCAGCCAGTATGTTGGCAATGTGTAAAGGTTCAGTAATTTTCACATCATTTTGAACTAATTCTGAGCACATGGACTGCAACCGATCAACTTTCCTTCTTTGATTGTTCTTTGACCCAAAGCTTTTGCTTGACCTTGCCATCTTTTATAATGGCAAGCTGTTGCCGTCTATCCTGTTTGGCTGTCTTCCCTCTCAGCTGAGGTTGAAGTTATTTCCTCGGGTCGTTTATGGACTTGGGGATCTTAATACACATTTTCCATTGTATTTTCCACAGTTTCTTTTGGATTGGATTAAAAACCTGTTTGTCTACAGTTTACCAGCTTGGTGGAGTGTGAACTGATTATACCCTAAGGACCGCAAGTTTGCATTTGACTACGAGAGTTCGCATTGGGACAATGCACCTTCATTATTCACAGGCTCACTCATGGTTCTTGTTTCTTGGATTAACTAATTAGTGCCGGTGGATACTTGTTGGGAAACCTTGTATATGTAGTGAGGGGACAGAGCTGGTATAGGGTGAATTTATCACATCGCAAGCACGGCAAGTTCGTATTTGGACAATGTGAGTCTATATTTGATCAACGCACATTTACAGCTGAATGGCTCACCTATAACTGGTTTTGTCAGCAAGTATTTACTGGGACATTTTGTATGTTCAGTGAGTGAACAGAGTTGGTGTAGTGTGAACTGAATACATCTCAAGGACGGCGAATTCATATTTGGATAACGCAAGTTCATTTGTGGATATCGCACATTTGCAACTGACTGGCTCACTCGTTCATTTTGTTTTTTGGAATTATCAGGAAATGGTTCGTGATAACGAAAATTTATTGGGACATTTTGCAACTTTAGTGAGGCATGTGAACGCCATTATTGGTCCGACATAAAGAAAGTTAGATGTCGACAAGTTTAAATTTCATGAACATTTCCAAAGGCCATGGGACTGTTTATAATTGACTGGTGATATAACTTTCATATTTATTTTTTCGCATTGTTGTGTTATAGTGGTTGTTTCTTATTTTTCTGATTGTATCAGTTGATAATGGTTTGGGGCCCAGAATGATATCACTGTGATTGATTGGAACTTTAACATTCAGTTCCGTTGAATAGTCGTTCATTTATATTGGGTCTATTTAATATTATGAGTATGAGCTATTTTTCCAATTTTTATGGCTTTTTCTACATGTTAGGGTCATATATTGATCTGTGGTGTGATTTTGGAATAATTTTTCATTATCATGTTCATGTTCTAACAGGCCAGTATGTGAATTGTATGTGAACTATGTACAACTAGTTCATAGGTACTCAAACTCTTCGTGTGGCCATCAATGACTAAATTATTATATATCCTTAGGTTTATGCTTTTAGAGGTCTATTTTTTATGAATGCATATGTTTTTTGCAATACCTGTTACTGTTTTGGAGGTCCAATAAATATTATGATTACAGTTAAGGTTAGGATATCAGTGAATGTTTAATAAATGCTTATCCTCAGTGCTACATTTTTTTTCATTTAGATTTTATTGAGTGAGGCTATTGGCAGCACTCATAATTTAGGATGTGAAGTTGTTCAATCTCGCCGTTTGTTCTTACACATGGGTAGAGCCGGCCGCTTTCCAAGTTCAAGATCTCTGAGTAGCTCGAGACACAGTCCCTATCCTTGATGCTCTCCGACTAACCCCAGATCTAGTTTGCCGCTGCAACAGATCGCAAGTTCTCCAGAGAGCTCAGGCCAGTATAATTCTTTTTTCTGTCTTTTGACAATTTGTACTGATATTTTTCTTGGAGTTAATATTCTAATTGATAGATAATCTGTTCCTGTTATTTTTTTAGGGCTGTGTCCCTCTTGTTGTGTGGATTTTAGCTGCGTTTGTGTTGTTGGAGTGGTTGCTCTTGGGCCTTGCCCTCTTTTTCGTTTAGGCACTTCTGTGCTTCACTCATATAGTTGAACAGGGCTCTGTCAACTTGATTTCCCTATCCCTTATACTTAGTCTTTAGATAGTGTACTTTTTGCTACAAATATTTAGATAACTGTATCCCTTATACTTAGTCGTTAGATAATGTGCTTTTTGCTATAAATATTTAGATAATTGTGTGCTGGTAGAAAGTTCAACAGTTTTGAATTCCTTATAGTACTGTTTTGTTTCGTATTGTCAGGGATCTGATAATTGTGTGCTGCTTAATAAGTCTGACCAAAAAGAGAAACAGATGTCAGGTTTCAAGAGGTGTGAATGTAGGCAGAAAATGTCTATTACGGACAATCATGTGTCCTGAGTATATTGTCTAGGACCTGTACACTTACAGGAGGATTGTTCCATCTGCCACTCTTTTAGTGGCAGAGTATTACTTGAAAGAAGAAGAAAGCTAATTGATAGAGGACTGTTGAAACCTGAATTTCAAGAAGCCTTGGATAAGACTGACCAGATCTCCAAGTCTTCGAAAGGGTTGAAGTCTTCAAGGGTGTCCTCGGAACCCAGGCACCTCTATGAAGGTGCGATCGCCGGTTCCTAAGTCATTGGAGCCGTGCACCGAACCGATGATCTGAAGTATTTAACTTCATTTGGTCATCAACCTGTGGGTATCGGATCCGACCTGGATCCGAGCCGGCAGCTTTCCAAGCTAGAGATATGAGCTCCAAGCTCCTCCCCCTTACCCATAATACCCTGCAACCTCCTTCCAATCCTCAGATCTCGTTTACCGCCGCTTTGTCAAGCCCAAGTTTTCGAGCTCCTAGCGTTCAGGCGATTAGTAAGTGATTTTTTTGATAAAAATCGATCTTAGTGTTAGTGTGTGTGATTAGTTTAATTTTATAGTTTAAACCCTTGAGTTTACTCCCTTGTTCCCTCATAGTTTAAATCCTAGTAGGCCCCTCCTTTCCCTTAGATGTTTGTGTGGGCGTGTGTGTGCTTTTGTTTAAAAATCATGGCCGAGGCCCCAAAGGCCATTTTTTCTAAGTGCACTGAGTGTGGCCATAAGCTATCCCCAGCGGATGGCCACACTCAGTGCGTCCTCTGCCTGGGGGTACCACATTTGAGCTCGGGCTGCAAGATTTGTGCAGCCTTTAACCCCTGGGCCATGAGGGATAGGAGGAATAAGCTGATTCTGGCGGGTCTCCTACCCGTGGAGCGGCTCCTTCCGCCTCTCCCTCGGTGGCTACAGCCATGGCTGCAGCTGTTCAGCCTGCTGTCCCCCCTCCCCTGGCTGGGACTCAACCTCCCACTTCTTCCCAGGGAGAGAGGGACTCAAAAACAGAGAAGAGAGAAAGGAGAGAGAAAGAGAGGCACAAAAGCCACAAGCGGCGGGCCAACTCAGCCCCCTCTGCCCCGCTGGCCAACCTGCTCTCTTCACCCCAGAAGGTCTCTGGGCCTTCCTCCCCTTGGCTCCATTCTCCATACTTCTCCCTGGTGCCGGAGGAGGAGGCCCGACCATCTTCAAGGTCGTCATGGTGGCCTTCCCGGCCAGCTTCGGCGGCCTCCTGAAGTTCGACCCGTAGCCTCTCCGACGCTGATATGGACCAGATGATGCATCGCTTTCTCCAAACCCAACCGCAGATGGGAGCGTTGCTGCCTTCCCCCCTTCGGGGGGGGGGAGTTCAGCCCCACTTTTTGCCCCGATAGTTCCTTCTCCGATCCACTATCGGGTTTCGGAGCCTTCGGATCTGAGGAGTCTCGGAGTCAGGGAGTCAGCGCCGATGGTTATCGCTACCTTGACGTAGGCCATGCCCTCGAGTTTGTCGGATCCCTTTTCAGATCCGAGCTCTCGGGGTCGAGAGCCATGCATTGGATCCGAGGGGGCCAGTGTGTCTTCGGCTCCGTTTTGGTTGGAACACACTTCCCTCTCGGGTCTGAGCGCTTCGGCTCCAACGCCAATCCCTGCGCTGGATTCGAGGATGTTAACCACGGAGCCCAGAGAGATTGGTTCACCCTCGGCTTTCGACGTGGTGGAGAGGGTTCTCTCGAGAGGTTCGAGACCCCCTACTCTTTCTTCAGGATCCGCCCCCACTCCCTTGCAGCTGGGCTTGTCTTCCATCGTCCAGTCCCAGGGAAAGCCTGCGTTGACACCCCAGCCAATTCCACTGGCAGAACATGACCCTGTTGGTGAGCACTCTTCGGACAGCCCCACCGAGGAGGTCCCTCATAAACATACGTGAAAGAGGAGGCACTTGGACTCCCCTGAGTCCCTCCCGGAGGACACCGATTTGGAGGAAGGGGAAGGTTCCCCCAGGTCACCTCCCAAGACGTCTCCTTTGGAGGCATTATGGAAATGCTTCGCCAGAAGGGGGGATAGTCAACCCAAAAACCTTCCTCAGATGAGTCGGTGTTCCTGGAGGTGTTCGCAGGCTCGTCTACCTCTTGGGTGTCCCCTCTGGCTGATCCCCTGGTTGACCTCATCACTACCAGGGCGTGGAAGGAACCGGACACTGTAGAGCCAATCCCCAGGAGGCCAGATAGGATTCTTAGTCCCCTTGTGGATAGAACGGCTTGGAGTAAGGGTAACCCGGTAGATGCCATGGTGGGTGGTGGCAGCCACCAAGAAGGAACTTGCCCAGGATAGTTCCTCGGTCCATCCTCCTGATAAGGACTTTCGGACGATGGATCGTATCGGGAAGCGGATGTTTGCTTCAGCTACCTTTTCCATAAGGGCGCTGAATTATTTGGCCCATGTAATTAGACTTCAGTGGGATCTGGTGAAAGAATACGCTGCGTCTCCCCCTGAGTCCATGTTGGCCGAAGACAAACTGACTTTCTCGGCTCGCATGGCCACTCTGAAATCTGTTTCAAACACGTCTATGCGGCTACTTTCCCATGCCACGGAAGGGGCCACTAGAGCCAGCAGGTCCGGCATTGCCTTAAGTCGTCATGCCTGGCTCTGGCTTTGTGACTTTTCGGAACCTTTCAAGGCATCCTTTGCGAACACACACTTTGGTTGTACCCTGTTTGGGAAGACCGTCCGAGACACATTGGTTCACAGCGAGAAAGACGGGAAGACACTGTCTGCCGTTGGAATCCGCTTCTCGGCTCCTCAAAGGTTCGTTTCCAGGAACCAGAGAGGACAAAAGAAGATGTGGTTCTGGAAATCTCAGCAAGTCCCATTACACTCCGGACCCTTCGTCCTTCAGAGGCAGAGGGGGACAAGGTGAACGCCGGCCCAGAGGCAGAGGAGGGCCGAAACATTTTGGGTCTCAGGAACCTTTTTCTGCCCGACCCAAGCAGCAGCCCTGAGGGGTTGCCAGACTGCTTCTCTCTGGAGGCAGTTGGGGGGTGTTTTTCGAAGCACCTGGCTCAATGGGAGTCCCATCACAGCAGATCGCTGGGTGCTTCAAATAATATCCACAGGTTACTCAATCCCTTTCATAAAACCTCCTCAGTCGAGGCTCTTCCCCAATGTACCACCTAGTAAGAGGGAGGCTGCAGATTTAGAGGTAACAAAGCTGCTAGAAAAAAGAGCCATCCAGCCCATCCCCCCAGGCCAGTCCGGATTAGGCAATTACTCCAGGTTCTTTTTGGTGCCAAAGAAGACGAGGGACTTAAGGCCGATTCTCGACCTTTCAACAATGAACCTCATCATTGCCAAGGAGAAATTCCGGATGGTCACGCTTCAATCCATCCTGCCCCTTTTGCAGGAGAAGGACTGGATGTGCTCCATAAACCTCAAGGATGCGTACTATCACATTCTCATGGGCAGGTGATCCAGGAGGTTCCTCTGCTTTCAGCTAGGGGCCAGTCATTACCAGTTCAAGGTCCTACCCTTTGGCCTCACCACAGCCTCCAGGGTGTTCACCAAGGTCATGGCACTTGTAGCGGCCCACCTGAGACTTCAGTGAATACAGGCTTTTCCTTACCTAGATGACTGGCTCCTTACCGCCCCCACCAGGCATCTACCCTACTTAGCCAGGGATTGCTTCCTGCTACTAGCATCCCAACTGGGGATCACCATAAACTTCAAGAAGTCATCCCTTCAACCAGTTCAAGTCTTGGAGTTCATAGGGGCCAGAATAGACACGCTTCAGACCAAGGCCTTCTTGACATCAGACAGACTTCGCAGTTTGACCTTACATGTTTTAGCCCTTCTTTAGTCAGCATCCTTCACCATCCATTGGACTTACCAATTCCTATCAGCAGAGTTTGCAGAAATTCCCTCGTGGTGGCTCCAATCTCTGGAGCTTCTGGAAAGACGACCATTTGTTATGCCGCAACCCCAAGCCACGGTGACCACGGACGCTTCTTGCCTTGGGTGGGGGGGGCATTACGCGGGCAGAACTGTCCAAGGTACGTGGACTCAGACAGAGACCATTCTGCATGTAAATGTTCTGGAGATGAGGGCGGTACTTCTAGTGTTGCAAGCCCTTCATGCCTTTCTCCCTCCAGGGACTATTGCAGTTCAGTCAGACATGTCAGTTGTCTGGTACATCAACAAACAGGGGGCAACCAGGTCTTACCCTCTTTGCCGAGAGGCCATGAGAGTTTGGGATTGGGCGATATCCACCAACCGTTTTCTGTTAGCAACGCGCATTCTGGGTTGGTCCAACATCCTAGCGGACAAACTGAGTCAAACTATCCTCTCGCCCTACGAGTGGTCTCTGAATCCTTTAGTAGTGAAACAGATCTTCCGCAAGTGGGGTCAGCCTTGCTGCGATCTCTTCACGTCACCTTCCAACGCGAAGTGCAGAGAGTTTTTTGCTCTAATCTCCCCTCCGGGGGAAAGCCCCAGAGACGCTCTAGTTCATGCTTGGCCACCCGGTCTTCTTTATGCTTATCCTCCACTTCCGTTGATGACAAAATTCTTACAGAAAGCTCGTCAGTTGGGGAACAAGATTATCCTCATAGCCCCATTCTGGCCTCGTCAAGCCTGGTTCCCGTGCCTACGGTCTCATCTTATAGCTCCTGTCTGGATCTTGGATCCCATCCCGGATCTGATAACTCATCCTTTGGGATTGAAACCCCCGAATCTGGTCGATCTCAAGCTCTCAGCTTGGTAGATCCAGTTCCATTACTTGCTAGGACTCCCGGTATCTAGTCTGCGGTTAGATCTATCCTGGTAGCGGCACATAAGCCTTCTACCAGGAAGGTTTACAATAGTAAATGCAAGCGGTTCTCCATATGGGCATCTCATAGGAATTTGGACCCGTTCACTGCTCCCATCCCAGCAGTGCTCGATTTTCTATCTCATATTGTTCAGCAAGGGGCCAGTTCTTCTACTGTAAAGGTTCAAATGGCTGCCATCTCCCATTTTCACATTGGGGACAATCTCAATCCCCTCGCTTCCACCAAGATTTGTAAAACTTTTCTGAAAGGTACGTTTCTTTTGACACCTCGTATTAGGAATTCCACCCCTTCATGGGATCTAACTTTGGTCCTTCAGGCTCTGACTAGACCACCCTTTGAACCTGCAGCTTCTGTTGATTTGAAATTCTTGTTCTGGAAAACTGCCTTTTTGGTAGCTATTACCTCAGCTAGAAGTGTGTCGGAGCTTCAGGCCGTCTGTGTTAATCCCCCTTACCTCATATTCCATAAGGACAGGGTCTCTCTCAGGACTAACCCATCTTTCCTACCCAAAGTGGCCTCTGAGGCGAACATCAATCAGTCCATTAATCTCCCTGAAGGGGAGTACAAACTTCATTTGTTAGATGTTCATGGACAGTTACGCTTTTATTTACACAGAACAGCTGCCTTCCGCAGGTCTGATCAGCTCTTAGTTTCCTTTGCAAAACCCTTCTTGGGTAAGCCAGTTTCGAAGGTGAGTCTGGCCAGATGGATTTCTAATTGCATTCTGCTCACATACAAGCTATCTGACCTACCAGAGCCTATAGGGGTTCATGCTCAATGCAGCAACTGACCCTCCCTCCTTCCCCCTAACCTGGTTTTTTGATTATATGGACTGTAGGATGGATTATCAGGTCCTTTGCTAATCCTTAGGGTAGGATTCTTCAGGTTGTTGTTTGTGGCTGTGAGGTTATGTATGTGGGCAAACACAATCTGAGGATTGGAAGGAGGTTGCAGGGTATTTTGGGTAAGGGGGAGGAGCTTGGAGCTCAGATATCTAGCTTGGAAAGCTGCCGGCTCGGATCCAGGTTGGATCCGATACCCACAGGTTGCTAACAAATGAAGTTACCTATTCAGATGGAACGTTCTGGTGAGTACATAACTTCTTTTTTCGGAGCCAACCCTCTGAGCTGGAGCCGGTGTTAGAGGTGTTGAAGTCTCCAATAACTGGATCTGTGGCTTCTTCGGTCCCTTCAACCCGTTCTTCTAGGACCCTTTCAGACGTCGATGTGGCTCGTGTAGTGCAGAGGCTTTTAGAGAACCCGGCATTGGCCAAATTACTTTCGGTTTTGTTGCAGCTGGGTTCAGTTCCTACTACCGTCCCTTTGCCTTTGACTACTCCTCATCTGAGCTTACCTAGGCCTTCGGAGGGAGCCTGAGGCGGAAGATCTGATGGTTGTGGAACCCGCGGAGCAGAGTCCTGTCCCAGTGACTTCAGCTCCATCGACCCTGATCTCTTCGGTGCCATTCAAAGAGTCTCAGAGCTGAAGCTCTCTCATCGGTTCCGGGGGCAGAGTCAAACCAACACGTCAGTTCCAACCCTTCCTCTTGGAGCCTCGGCGCAGATGAGCTTGGCTCCGTCCTCTGGTTCGGAGCCCTTGGTCTGTGCACTGGGGAAGCCGCCTTCTTCCTCGCAACAGGCGGGGTCCTTGGGTTGAGAATCCGGTGCCTTCGATGCCATGAGGAGGGTAATGTCTGCCAAGACTTTCACTTCCTCAGGTCTTTCCTATTCCTCCCCTAAAATACAGCGTTCTGCCTCTACATCGCAGGTTCCTACTAAGCATCGAGACTCAGAGCCACAGGTAACCCCTTTGGATGAACCCTGCTCTACTGAGACTTCACCAGATGCTCCCACTGATGAGGTCCCCAGAAAGAGAGTTTACAAGAGGAGGCATTTGGATTCCTCTCAGGAATCCTTGACATCAGACACTGACTTAGAGGAATCAGAAGGGTCCCCACGGTCCCCCTCGGAGGATGTCTCCTTTGCAGACTGGAATATCCTGGAAATACTGAAACAGAGGGGTGACTGGCAGTCCGTTACCCCTACTGAGTATGAGTCGGTGCTCCTGAAGGCCTTTGGGTCTCAACCTTCCACCTCCTGAGTTACTCTGCCCTTCAACGAACTGGTGGATCTGGTTGCTCAAAGGGCTTGGGAGTCCCCTAATTTCATGGAACCAGTCCCTTGGAGGCCCAATAAGTTCATCACTTCCCCTCAAGACAAATTGTACCTCACTAAAGCAGTCCCTGTTGATGCCATGGTGGTGGCGGCGGCCACCAAGAAAGAGATGTCAGAGACCACTTATACTGTCCATCCTCCTAATAGAGATTCTAGGACTATGCACAGATATGGGAAGCCCATTTTTAGTTCTGCGACGTTTGCCATGAGATCGCTTAACTACCTAACCCATTTTACCCGTCTTCAATGAGATCTCCAGGAACTTGGAGATAATGTAAAGGGTAACACAGATGAAGCTATTTCTGAGAAGGTGACTGCACAGCTTTCTACCCTTAATTTCATTGTCAACTCGTCCATGCGGCTCATTTCCTATGCAGCCGATGGGTCAAGTCGAGCAGCAGGATTAGCGATAGCTCTGCGGAGACGGTCCTAGATGCGCTTATGCTCCTTTGTGGAAGCCTTCAAGTCTTCCTTTGTCAACACCCCATTTGATGGCTCGATTTTGTTTGAGCCCCCAAGTCAAGGAAACTCTCACTAGGTGTGTGCAGGAAGGAAAGACTCTATCCTGCCGTAGGAGTCTGTTTTTCCACCCCTACTAGACCATACCTCAAAGGGCAGAAAGGTGGAAAAATGTGGTTCCGGAAGTCCCAAGGAGCTTTCCAGAATACACATAGTGAACCCCCCTTCAGGGGCAGAGGAGGAGGCAATAACGGAAGATGCTGCTTTGGCGGTAGAAGGGGTCTGCAAAACCAGGGAGACAGGGAGCAGTTCTCTGGCAAGCCTTATCAGCGCTCCTGAGAGGAGGCCCGATTGTCCTACTCTGGAGGCAATCAGGGGTCACTTGGCTTTGTACCCAGATGCCTGGCTAGGAATTACATCAGATTCTTGGGTACAAGGCATAGTTACCAGAGGTTACATCATCCCCTTTTCAGAGTCTCCGCCAGTCAGAACAAGAATCCCAGATGTTCCACCCAGTCTGCGGGATCAAGCAGCTTTAGAAATTCAAAAGCTGCTAGAAAAAAAGAGTTATCCAGCCAGTCCCGGCAGACCAGATAGGATCCGGAACTTACTCCAGATTCTTTTTAGTTACAAAGAAAACGGGGCACTGGAGGCCCATTTTAGACCGCAGCAAGCTAAACGCTTTTGTAAAGAAGGAAAAGTTCCGGATGGTCACGCTTCAGTCGATACTCCCATTCCTGGGAATGGGCAATTGGATGTGCTCCGCAGATCTCAAGGATGTGTACTACCACATCAAAATGGCCAGATCTTCCAGAGATCATTTGCGTTTCCGGCTGGGGGCCAGTCACTACCAATTTCGAGCACTGCCCTTGGTCTCCCCTCAGCCCCCAGAGTGTTCACCAAATACATGGCAGTGGTTATGGCCCACCTGAGGCGTCTAGGGTTCCACGTGTTTTCTGGATGACTGGCTCCTGTCTGCCACCACCAGGCATCAACTCATTCTTTCCAGGGATCATACAATCAATCTCTGTTCTCGCTTAGGAATAACCATAAATTTTGAAAAATCTGCCTTATTACCATCGCAGCATATCTCCTTTATCAGAGCAGATCTAGACACCACCACCGCATTGGTCAAATTACCTCAAGAAAGACTTATCTCTCTATGGAATCAGGTGTACCGCTTACTAAAAGAAAAGAGACTATCTGCCTTTCAGGTTTTAAAACTTTAGGCACCATGGCAGCTACCCTCATAGCGGTTCCTCTGGGACGGATGCACATGCGGATACTCCAATGGTTGCTTTTCACCCAGTGATCTTATCAACAGCTCCCAATGTCTTTCAAGATCCTACTGACAGACGCTTGCAAGAAGGACTTCTCTGGTGGCTGAACAGTCACCAGGTGATGATAGGTCGACCATTTGTACTTCCCCCTCCCATAGCCACGTTGACCACGGACGCTTCCTTGATAGGGTTGGGGGGGGGCTTTTTCAGGGAAGAACTGCCCAAGGTACCTGGTCAGAGATGGAATCTCATTTGCGCATCAATGTCCTAGTGTTGAGAGCAGTGCTTTTAGCCTTGCAGCACTTCCACAACTCTCTGCCTTGGGACACGATTGCGATCTAGACAGACAACATGTCGGTGGTCTGGCACATCAACAAACAGGGGGGAACCAAGTCTTACCCCTTATGCTGAGAAGCCTTGAGAATTTGGCAGTGAGCTGTATCCACCAGGCGCTTTCTGATAGCAACGTACATCCCGGGGAAATCCAACGTGATAGCGGACAAACTGAGCAGAGCAATTCTATTGCCCCACAAGTGGTCCCTCAAAGAAGTAGTGGCGGAAATGATTTTCCGCAGATGGGGCCAGCCTTGCTGTAACCTTTTTGCATCCCTTCTGAATGCCAAATGCAGAAGCTACTTTGCCCTGAATTCTCCTCCGAGGGACAACCCAAGGGATTCCCTCGTACGATTGGCCCTTGGGTCTCCTTTATGCCTTTCCTCCAACCCCGCTGATCCCCTGATTTTTACAGAAAGCAAAAAGCTCAGGAAGGACTGCTATTCTGATAGCCCCCTTTTGGTCTTAGCAGATATGGTTTCCCTTCCTTTATCAATATCATCTGGAAGAACCTTGATTTCTGGACCCAGTGCCAGACCTTCTGACTCACTCGTCGGGTGTTCTTTACCCCTCTCTTCAGTCACTCAAACTGATAGCTTGGCTGCTCCACTTCCCAACCTAGCCAGGTCATATAATTTGTCTTCCGCGATGCAACATATTCTGGTCTCCTCTCATAAAATCTCCACCAGAAAACTGTGTAACAGCAAATGGAAACGTTTTGTTTATTGGGCCTCTCAACATGATATTGATCCCTATGTCGCTCCTATTGATAGTGCTCTGGAGTTTCTGACTATGCTTTTTCACAAAGGTGCAGCAGCAGCCACTGTTAGAGTTCATTTGGCTGCAATATCCAATTTTCGCCTGGGATTTGAAGGGTCTAATTTTATCTCTCTCAGATTATGTAAAGCCTTTCTGAAAGGGACTCATCACCTTAGGCCACCTGTCAGACAACCAGTTGCCCCCTGGAATTTAAATTTAATACTATCTCAGCTTATGCTTCCCCCCTTTGAACCCGCATCTTCTTGTCCCTTGAAGTTCATTTCTTGGAAAACAATATTCTTGGTGGCTATTACCTCAGCTCATAGAGTTTCGGAACTTCATGCTCTTTCTATCAGGCCTCCGTATCTGGTTTTTATCCCGAAAGAGCGTCTCTCAGGACAAATCCCACCTTTCTTCCTAAGATCTGCTCCTAGGTCAGTTTGAACCAGTCTATTGAGTTGCCCACCTTTTTCAGACACCATTCGAACAAATTAGTATGTATGTTAGATAAACCTGATGTTCACAGACAACTGAGGTTTTATTTGGACAGAACAAACGAGTTTAGGAAATCGGAAAAACTCTTTGTTTCTCATGCGGACAATAAAAAGGGGCTGCATGTAGCTAAAGTTGCATTGTGTAAGTGGTTATCTGATTGCATAAAATATATATATTCATCAACCAACCAACCTTTAGAGCGTAGTGTGAAAGCACATTCCACCAGGGCTGTGTCTGCATCTCTGGCTCATGCAGTCCATTTGCCTTTGGACACTATTTGTGCAGCTGCTACTTGGTCCAAACGTCATACGTTTATCACTCATTACAAAATGGACAAGGCCTCCAGGGACAGGGCTTCCTCTGGTTCCAATGTTCTCAGGAATGTACTCCTGTGAGCCACCCAGGATTAGGGTGCTTGGGACGCTACCCACGTGTAAGAACAAACGGCGAGATTAAACAACTTCCCATAAAGAAGTTATGTTCTTACCATCATGTTCTGTGTGAGTTGTTCATCTCTCCTTTGTTCTTACACTCCCTCCCATCTTCCCCCTCCAGGTTCTTGAATGGGTATGACTGGTTGTCTGGTTGGACTAACTAGTTTCCTTTGCTCCAGCCAGAGTATTTCTTGGCAAATTGTAAATATATATATATATATATATATATATATATATATATATATATATATATGTGTATATGTTTGGCATATTTTTTCTTGCTGGGTTCAGCAAACTAGATCTGAGGTTAGTCAGAGAGCATCATGGGATAGGGACTGTGCCTCGAGCTACTCAGAGATCTTGAGCGTCTAAGGTGGCTGGCTCGGAGCCGATAGATCGGCTCCGTACCCACGTGTAAGAACAGAGGCGAGATGAACAACTCACATAGAACGTTATGGTAAGAACATAACTTTTTTTTGGGTTAATAATACACCAATGCTTCACATACTTTTTTACCACTATCCTCATATTATACATATTTTGATGTTTTGGTGACCCTCCTCTATGCTTGAGTTTTTATTAGGCTCTAGGATTAGAGTGTGTAGGCTATTTATGACGATTACCAGTATAGGTATCTACATATGTTCAATTTTTGAGCGAATTAGTTTTGTTGGATATACCATCATATGAGACATGTGTATATATCTTCTCTTTGGTATTACCTGGGTTCTGTGTCAGAGAACTTAGGGTTCCCCTTTGTTGTGGTATTACAGGTTGATATTGTTTTTTATGGTGATTCTTGATGGGCCTGGGGTATACCAAGGAATTTTCTCTTCTTCCTTTTTTGCAACCTTAAAGACAGGATTACCTCTGAATAAGCACCCCAAATATGTTTGTTTGGATGTAAGATCATTGCATTCAGGATTTAGTGGTATATACACTGGAATGAGGTTTGTTTTGGTGGTACATAGCATTTTGCGCTGTCTGTGAGTATATGATTTTGGTGCAGTTTTGTGGCTATTTGTAGCATCACCATAGAGTTGTGGAGATCATTTTTATTTATTCGGTGTATTATAATATAATATACATTGACTTGGACATGTATCTTAAGGAAGATTGAGTCTCAGTGTGGTTGACATTCAGAGGCAGGATCTTATTTTTATGTTATTTGAAGTTTAAAGTTTTGGTTTTTACCAAATTTTTGGTTGAATCTAGGGGGAGGTTGCATCCCTTGGTGTTTTCCTGGGTCCATTGAATCATGGATCTAGTTTCTATTATTAGGGGACTGTCCTCTGACATGGATGACTTTGGTATTTCTGGTTTGGGTTCACATTCTTTGCCCAATGGCTCATCAAGCCAATTGGATGACTCACTTCATGAATATAATGTGGCTTTCAGCAAACTAACTAAGGAGATGAAACATTTGAGGAGTAATGTGTGGAATTTACGCCTATTTAAGGCATATCAACAAAAACAAGCATCACCGAGAGGACTTCGGGTGAAGTTGCAACCATTAGTACCCCAGGTTGATCAAGCACTACTAGATGATTGGCTTGCGGTACAACAGCAAGCTTCAGTGGGATTTGTTAACACTTTAGCTGCATATTATGAAAGAATGGTACAACAACAAACTCTTGAAGTTGAGAATTTGAGCCAAGGGGTAGTAAAATATCAAACTCTTTCTTGTTATACCTCAGGCCTAAATCGGTTTAAGGATCTTTTAGAACTTGAAAATAATTTGAAGGGCAAAAAAATTAAGAAATACAACAGGGACATTGAGGATTTTGACAGGGGGAGACCCTTTGACATTCATAAACATGTCAAGTTTGTGACCCCCAAACCAGAAATTTGGTTATCCCAAACCCAGAAGATCAAAATCTATTCTTAAAAAAAGAAATAGAGATTCGGTCACGTCAGATGAGGATACTTCATGTAATACTGAGGGGGAAGACAGTCAAGTGGCTAGGTCACCAATTTCTAAGAGGAGAAATTCTGTAAGTAACCTGGGCCACCCTTTAGACTCAAGCCCAGAAGAGGGGGGGGAAGCATAAAGGTCACTCCAGATCTAGAGGGCATTTTGAAGATGATAGTTCAGAGATGAGTTGTTGTTATAATGTGCACAGCATATCCTCAATGGTGCTGTCCGATTTAACAAATGAAAGTTCATAACAAAGGTTTGAGTTTTGTGCCCAGATTTTTTGTACCTGAACAAAACTTTGCACAAGATGTTTATTTTTGTCGTTTACTTTATTTACGTTTGTTTTTTTCAGGGTACTCAAAATAATGAAGATGCTAGGCCATCTCAGTTTCTTGAGTCTACTTTCAAACCACCTATGGCTCCGGTTGTTTCAGTTTTTCAGAGTAGCGTGTTTAAGGATTTACATATGCATCTTGGTAAAGACCATATGATGAGAGATAATATTACTAGGGCAGAATGACAATGTATTGATGAACTCAAATCCAATAAAAATCTTGTAATACTACCGGCAGACAAAGGAGGAGCTGTTGTGGTCCAGGACTGGACCAAATACCAACAGGAAGCATTTAATCAATTGCTTGATCATAGGTATTATATGCTGATGCATCTAGACACTACAAGCAAATTTAAGGTGGAAATTGACAATTTTCTGGATAAGGCAATCGAGGAAGGGATAATTTCTAAGGATATTGGATACCAACTTAGTTGATTACCCTAAACAGCAATGTCTCTATCTATTGCCAAAAAATCCACAAGGACCTTAATAACCCTCCAGGTAGACCCATAGTTTCTGGAAGGGGTTCACTTACTGAACCCCTCACTGAATTTCTTACTGAACATCTGAAGCCACTGTTATCACATATTCGGGATCATATTCAAGATACAACCCAGTTTTTGAGCATAATATCAGATCTACAATTGGAGTCAGACTGGTTATTATGTACCCTGGATGTCACCTCTCCCCACTGGGTGGGTTTGATTGCACTTGAATATTGGCTAAATAGAGTGGAACTATATAGACCAGGTTTCAGTACATTCCTGGTCTGTTTAGCTGAACACGTTCTTGATAAAAATGTATTCTATTTTCAACAGCAATGCATGTGGCAGGTTTGGGGTACGGCTATGGGGGCATCTTTTGCCCCCATTTATGCCGACTTGTTTATGGCATATTTAGAGGAGGAACTTATCTATAATAGGTGTCATAACATTTACCTTGATGAAATTGACATTTGGAGGCATCTTAATGACTTTTGGCTTGTGTGGAAAGCAGATGTAGGCTATTTGGAGGAATTTGTGGAATACTTGAATCAAAATAAGCGGGGCATTGCATTTAAAGTTACGTGGAATAAACATGAGATAACATTTTTGGATGTTGTAGTAAAACGTACCCCTTCAAACACCTTGGAGACTGAGGCATTCTGTAAATTTCCTCAGT
This sequence comes from Protopterus annectens, assembly GCF_019279795.1. Lineage (NCBI taxonomy): Eukaryota > Metazoa > Chordata > Ceratodontiformes > Protopteridae > Protopterus > Protopterus annectens. Next base: position 458,971,896 of record NC_056749.1, read on the forward strand.
ACAACAACCTTATTACATGCCTCTAGCTTCCTCCCCCAACATGTAATCGGGAACATCCCCAAGTCTCAATTTCTCAGGGTGAAGAGAATTTGCTCCCGATCCTCCACTTATGATCATTTTAAGCATGATCTCTCTACCCGTTTCAAGGATAGGGGATACAGGGCAGGTGACATCTGTAGTGCCAGTCAGTTTGCTCATCTTCAGGAGAGATCAGAGTTATTACAATACAAGCAACAGTATACTGACAACAGGGACCAAATTAGATTGGTAACTACCTATGGCAAAAATACAAAATCTTTCATGAACATTATTTTGAGACATTGGAGTAATTTGCAGGGTGAGGGCTCCCTTGTGGATTTTCTTAGTGAAAATTGTTCATTCTCCTTTAGGAAGGGTCGAGCCTTGGGATCATTATTTAGCCATTATAAAAGATGGCAAGATCAAGCGAAAGTTTTGGATCAAAGAACAATCAGAGGAGAAAAGTTGATAGGTTGCAGTCCATGTGGCCGTTTTTCACATTGCTCGAGGGTATGCAAAACTACCAGTTTTTCCAGTAAAAATACACAGATTGTATATGATTTGTCCTTTTTTTGGCAATTGTAACACTAATTGGGTGATCTATTTGGCTTGTTGCTCATGTCAAGCTTTCTATGTGGGCCAAACATCTAGGCCCCTTAGGATAAGAATCCGTGAGCATATGAGTGACATTAGGCATCACAAACAATCTAGTGCATTATATAAACATATTTGTCAACACAAGTGTGGGGTTTTCAGAGTCACTATTGTTGATTGTATTCTAAGTAAATCCACAGATAAAGCAGGTTTACATGAGATACTCGATTCAAAAGAAAAAAAGTGGATTGTTAAGTTAGGGGGCCTTTTTTCACCTGGCCTCAATGAATATTTCTAATTAACAATTCTCATTGGTGTATTAAGTGTTTATTGTTTAATGGTGCTCTATATATATATATATATATATATATATATATATATATATATATATATATATATATATATATATGTTATGTTGCTGGAGGGAAATGACATTTGTTATCAGTTTTTGTTAACTGAGGAAGCTGCAAAGCCGAAACTGGTCTGAGTTATGTGCATGTACACGTGTATTTTTTAATACACTACCGAGTTATTGTTAATAATATGTGTATCTTTTAAATACACTATTTTTGGATACAGGACTGTGCTGACTCTTTGTTTCGTTTGTCTTAGCATCTTTTTGGGCCGATGCACTAGCCATACTTGCGAGCGGCTTTTTGCTCAATAGGATGACACCCCATGACTGCACTAATTTGGATTGCAAAGATTTGCAGAGAACATACAGCCTAGTGGATCCATGCAAAAGTTTCTCAGGGCTGACCTTTATCATTCCTGTATCCAAGGACACAGTGACTATGAACACTTCCCAACTTGGGTGGAGGGGGGGCATTACTTGGGAAGGATAGTCAAAGGCAATTGGTATCAAGTTGGAGGTCAGTCTTCACATCAGTGTCTTGGACATGAGAACAGTCTTATTACCGTTGTAGGTGTTTCAAGATATTCTTCCTCCAGGGATGATTGGTGTTCAGACAGGCAACATGTTGGTGGTATGAGACATCAACAAACCGGGGGAACCTGATCTTATTCCTTATGTCGAGAAGCACTGAAAGTATGGCAATGGGCAGTCTCTTCTGGCCACATTCTGTTGTCAGTGCATATTCTGGAGAAGTGCAGTGTGTTGGCAGACTAAATGAGCAGATCCGTCTTAGTCACTCATGCGTGATCTCTCAACCCATTAGAGGTAGAAAGGATTTTTCACCAGTGGGGCCAACCGTGCTGTGAACTTTTTGCTTGTCACCACAGTTGTAGATGCACCAGGTACTTGCCCTGAGCCCTCCCTAAGGGGAGTCACAGAGAGACTGTAATTCATGATTGGCTCTCTGGTCTCTACACCTTCCTCCCCACCCCTCTCAATCCCATGTTTCTTTAGAAAGCATCTCAGGGGAAGAGCAAACTAATCTTCGTTGCTTCATTCTAGTCTTGACAAGTGTGGTTTCCCTTCCTGTGGCCTCATCTGGTACCCCCTCCCTGGGTATTGGATCCTTCTTTGGACTTTTTGTCCCACCCATCTGGGATGCTTCCGGATATTCAGACCCTCAAGTTGACTGCATGGTTTCTTCAATTCCAGTGATGGCTAGACAGTCTAGACTGTCTTCCCTTACATCCTCACAGAAAGATTCTTCTATGAAGATTTATATGGACAAATGGAAAAAAAATTCTATTTGTGCTCTCCAGAGACAAATGGATCCATGTTCAGCACCTATTCCAGCTCTCCTTGATTTTCTTGCCTTCATTTCAATAGTGGAGCTACTTATTATTACAGATAAGCTCAATCTTGTTGCCATTTCTAACTTTCACGTAGGTGAAAAACATTCTTCCTTGGCATCACTGAAATTGTGTAAGGCCTTTCTCAAAGGTACCTTTTTACTTCAGTCACCTGTTAAGGATCCTACTACCCCATGGGATTTTTCAGTACTACTTCAGGCTCAATGCAGTCTCCCTGTGAGGCCTCTGCTAAGGTGGAATTAAAGTTTTTGTCTTGGAAAACCAATTTTCTGGTTGCAATTATATCTGTTAGATGAGTATCAGAACTCCAGGTGCTCTCTTCCCAGTTACCATATCTGTTTTTTTCATAAGGATAGCGTGTCCCTTTGGGCTAACTCTTCTTTCCTACCTAAGGTGGCATTGGAGACAGCTAATAACCAGACCATCAGTTTACCTGTTTCCTTTCCAAGGTTTTCCAACAAGGAAGAAAACATGCTATACTTGTTGGATTTTCACAGGCAGCTTAGCTTCCATGGGACTAAAGATTTCAGGAAATAAGACCAATTGTTATAATCTTTTTCCAAGGCTAAATTGGGCAAAGTGGTATCAAAAGTAACTTTAGCCAGATGGCCCACTGACTGCATTTCCTGTGTTTATAAGAATACAATATTGACTTTACCTAAACCTCCTAAGGCTTATTCCACCAGATATGTGGCCACATCGTCTACTTTCTGGTCAAGAGCTTCCATAGAAGACATTTCTGCAGATGCCACTAGGTTCAATGCTCATACCTTTGTTGCTCATTACAAATTGGGCCTCTTATCTAGGGATAGAGCAGCATTTGGCCCCACTGTACTCCAGAATATCCTTCCTTGAGGACCACCAAGGGTTTTCTCTAGCTGGGAACTGTGTCATTGGTTGAGGAATGGATGTAAAAGGCAGCATTAGATATGAAAGTTTTGTATTCACCATAAAGATGCGTCTGAGTTGACTCTCTTTGTTTTTCTTCATCTTCCTGCTTAGGAAGATTTTCATTTGGGCTCCTAGTTTTCCTGAGGAGTGATTCCTGCTTGCCTTGCTAAATGAGCTCCAGTGTTCCTTCTTTCTCTTCTAACTTGAATGAGGTTCATTTTGGACTGTGTATATTACTGGGTACTGTGTTTTCATGCAAGATGGTAGATTGACCAGGGGCAGAGGTTCTGAGGTTCTGAAATCTGAGGTTATCCAAGGTTAGAGGATTATGAGTAAGGAGAGGATCTCAAGCTGTGGAGCCAAAATCTATTGAAGTGGCTGAAAATGGATCTGAGGTCAGATCTGAAACCCCATCGGTTGAGTAAAGACGAAAACAGATAACACAGATGTATCATTAGGATGACTGTATAACTTTTGTTTAAAAGCCTTAATTCATCTCTGGACCTCATGACCTCTGCAATTTATCACAGACAACACCACAGTGTTATGACACATAAACAAGTGGGTACCAGATCTTATCCCTTTTGTAATCTTTTCCCTTTTGAAGTAATTTTATATAGATGAAAGTGTTCAAAACATTTTATGATGAATTAGGCCTGCATGGTCAGACTGTTATTATTTTTATAAACTTACCATAATGGTAGATGTTTGGTTATTGTTGCAGTAGCCTTAGTTATACGAATTGTATCCTTCTTAAGGGTATAATACCCGACCAGATTCTAAAGCTTAAGGGCACCTTCCTCATGTCCAAACTGTCAGTCAGCTTGAGCAAACATGAAGAGAGAGAGAGTGGTTTGGACACCAAGCTCTTTATATATTGTTAAATCAGTAAAACTTGAAATGCTCTTGGAGCCATAAGGTGTAGACTTGGTGAAAGGTTCACTTGATAATTAGGAACTGCACAGTGGAATAACGCATTAAAAGTTGGGTAAACCAGAAGGAATTGAGCAACTCTGTTTTGAGTTACTAGCTGTAATAGGAACATCCACAATGTCTGGAGTATCCTGCAAGGGCATTTATTGGGAGAAGCAACTTGCTTTTTGAAGTTCTTATAATCCAGTATGTCAAATTATATACACATTTTTATGCTGTTTTTTTTTATTACTGACCAGCTCATTATGTGAACTCAAGATGTTTTTTGAATTTTTGGAGAAAAGTAGGTGTTTTTTTAAGTTTTGCATGCCATTCTTCCATTTTCAGTATTTATTTTCTTGATGTAACGATTTGTAAGAGTTATGAAGAGAGTTGTTTTGAATCTAACCGGTCCTATCCCGTGTAACTTATTTCTGATGTCTTATGTAAAAGGAATGATAGATGTTCTTCATGTTTCACTGTTGCAGTCATTACATTTGGGTTATCTGCTTGCAGGTAGCCCTCAGTCGGCCTGATTAACAAAGTCTTGAGTCCTGTGTCAGTTGCTTTCCCTTCTTTCATGATGTCAGGGGTATAAAACATGCAGCCGATGCCATTACATCAGTCTTTCTTGCCGTGCGGTGCCTGAAGCAGAAGCAGTTCGCAAGTGCCAGTCGGCCAACTCCTGAAATTTTCTTTTTTCGAGTTTCAGAACCGAAGTCTTCAACTAAAGCAAAGTACCCTGTTGGGGAAACTTTTTCTTGCTCCTTACCAATGTCAGTAAAAGTTAATAATTGCATTACTTGTGGAAAGCAAATACCTCATAAAGATTTTCATTCGTACTGAATTCCTTGCGTAGGCCCTGACCACGGCGTACCTTGCTGAAGGTTTTGTGCTTTATTTAATCAGCGCACTATCCGTCATCAGTATATTTTTGCCTGTAAATATTTCGGTTCTCGGTTTAATTATCCAGAAGTGTCGTCGGTTACCCATCCGACTACAGGGATTCCGAAAAAACGCAAAGATAAATACAGAGACAGGTCGCCGAGGTCCAGAACTGCCGACGATGCTTCTCCTAAGCCAGTCACCAGTTCGCCGGTACTCAGTGAGGTGCTTTCACAGCCCCTGATACCTGCTACTTCTGATTCGCAGGCCTCTACTGAGACCCATTCAGAGTCCGGTATGCTGCAAGATGCTTCAACTATGGAACCCGCAGATGTCTCTACCTTGGATCGGTCCGGAGCCGCTGCGCAGGCGCCGGCTTTTGAGGGTGTATTCAGGCCTACGGACTTACATAATAAACAAACGCCGTCTCCTTTTCTTAGGCCTGTATCTTGAACCATTCCTAAAAAAACGATGCCCAGGCCACGTGCTCAGGCCCCTATGCCTAAAAAACAAATAAGAATGGCTGAAGATCTAATAACTGTAATCAGGGGTAGCCACCCCCCCCTTTCTAAGTGGCCTAAGACTGAAGTGATTTATGAATCTTCTAACCCGGATTCTATTTTTTCTGATTCTTCTGATGATCTGGATTTGCCCTTATCAACTTATGAGGATTCTGATGCAGAAGACTCCATTCCCTCTGCTTCCCCTCCAGAGGATTTTTCTTTTGGGGAAGCCTTACATACTCTAATGGAGCATTTCCACTGGGAAAGCCAGGATTTTTCTGATTCAGAAAAGAGGCTTAGGGATTTCTTACTCTTTCCTCAGTATAGGCCTTTAGCTATTCCTCCTGTACTTGACATTGTTGTTGATACTTTTTTGGAATCTAGTTGGGCCCTGATTTCCTTCCTCCTGCTCTCAGAAAACCTGACAGATACTACAGGGTTCCTGAGTCACACAAGTTTCTTTTTAAAAATCCTATTGCGGATCCAGAGACTATTTCACAGGGGCCCAAGGGCATTAAGGCTTCTACTGCTAAAAATCCTACCCCTTCTGATAGAGACTCCAGGGCGCTGGATAGATGGAGTAAGAAGGTTTACACTTCTGCAGCCTTGGCCATTAGGGCTTTAAACTGCCAGTTGCATATGTTAAAGTTTCAGCAACATGTTATTGGATTGCTTAAACAGAAAATTATGTTGATTCCTGACTGTGTGGAAAATAAAGAATTGCAGGATTTAATGCATTCTGCTCAACAAGTTGGAAAACATACTTTGCAATGTGGTTTTGATTCATTAGAGGCCTCTTGCTGTTACTGGGTCTGTGCTCAGGAGGCGTGCTTGGCTTAAGGAGCAATCTTTGCCCGATCATGTTAAAGCTAAATTGTTGGATGCTCCCTTAAATCAGGACTGCCTGTTTGGCAACAAGGCTGAGGAAGTTCTTAAAAAGATGGAAGATAAAGCTAAATCTATGCAAACTGTTAAAGATTTCTTACAAGTTCAGCCTCCTAGATTTAGTAGGCACTGGCCTTCTAAGAATTAGTCCTTTCCAGCCCCTTACAGGTCTTCTGAAGCCAAACCCAGACATAGCAAAAACCCCAGGTTTCAGTCCCAGGGGACACACAGGACTAAGCAGTGGGGGGCCTCCACTTCCAAATCTGGGAGTAATAAGACTCCACCCTATAGTAAACTGTCCCAATGACTTCCTTTTAAAATTTCCAAGCACTTACCAACTGGCTGCTCCTTTGGGGGGGGAGAGTGCTCTTCATGCAAAGAACTGAGAACTCATTACCCAGGACAAATGGATTTTAAATGTAGTGTCCCAGGGATACAGATTTCACTTCCATATGTTGCCAACACCAAGCGGGTGGCCAGACCTACCCCCAAATCAGTGAGCAGAGGCCCAAAAACAAGTACTTCTTCTCTTAAGCATGGGGGCTAATCACCTGGTACCAGAAGAGGAAAAGGGACAAGGATTCTACTCGAGACTTTTCCTGGTACCCAGAAAAGTCAATTCATGGTGTCTTATCCTGGACCTACCTACTTTAAACACCTTTCTGGAGATTCCAAAATTCAAGAGGCTGACTCTTCAACAATAACTTCCTATGCTAGGCAAAGATGCCTGGTTGGCAACACTAGATTTAAAAGAAGCATACCTGCACATCCCAATCAGGGAATCTTGCAGACGATACCTACGCTTCAAAGCAGGCTACATGCACTATCAGTTCTCTGCACTATCCTTTGGCTTATCTACTGCACCCAGGGTATTCACAAAGTGTCTAGCTCCAGTTATTGCATTTTGTAAGCAAAGAAATATTCAAATATACCCATACCTGGACGATTGTCCAATTCAGGCAGAAAGCCAGGACATACGTTTGAATCATCTGGCCTTTGTACAAAGGGTTCTAACTTGTTTGGGGTGCACCATAAATGAAAACAAATCACACCTGATACCCTGTCAACAAATTATATTCCTGGGAGCAAGTTTGAATACAACTTCCCAGATGGCCTGCCTCATGCCAGAGAAACAAATTCATTTGACAACCTACTTCAAACAAGTGGCCACAAAGACCCTGCTATCTGCAAGACAAATACTGCAAGCCTTGGGGTTCATGGCCTCCTGCATTCTTCTAATTTCATATACAAGACTACATATGAGGAAACTACAGTGGTATCTAAAAAGCCTATGGTGTCAACATTCTCAGGATCTAGAAGCAATGATTCCTGTCATACCTTGGCTACGCCTAGAGTTCCTTTGGTGGGCTGAGGTTTGCCACCAAAACAAGGGAATACCTTTCACACCACACCCTGCCGCCCAAACCCTAACAGCAGATGCATCAGACTATGCATGGGGGGCTCACCTGGCAGGGAAGTGCATTCAGGGCAAATGCAACCCAAGTCAAATGCACCTGCATATCAATCAAAAAGAAATGTTAGATGTGCAGAATGCCCTGACAGCCTTCCAGGACAACTAATGATAAAGACGGACAACACCGCTGTTATGTGGTACCTAAACAAGCAGGGGCACACACATTTGTACCCCCACTGCAGACTAGCCATGGCATTGTGGAGCCTTGAGCTACCAAGTGCACCTACAAGCTCAATTCCTGACAGGAAAGTTAAATACACTGGCAGATGGACTAAGCAGAAACCTCAAGGACCCACACGAGTTGAAACTGGAACCAAGGATTTTCAACATGTTGACAAACAAACGGGGGAGCCCAGATATAGACCTGTTTGCCTCTCCCCAGAACTACCAATTAGACAAATTTTGTACAAGGACTCCTCACAAACAAGCCTGGAAAATGGATGCTCTGTCCTTCAGCTGGAAAAACCTATCAGTCTATGCCTCCCCCCCCCCCTGCCTCTGCTCTCCAAAGTACTACTAAAAATCAAACAGAACAAACCAAGGATGATTTTGCTTGCTGCAAACTGGCCACGCCAACACTGGTACCCCCTCCTGCGCAGTGTGTCACGGTTATCCCCATGGCACCTGCCTCAGACTCCTTCACTGTTGTCTCAACAGGAGAACCAGATTCTGCACCCTCAGCTTCTAACACTGAACCTTGCAGCCTGGCTAATTACATAATCTCTCCTTTACCATCCCTCATTAAACCTGTGATGGATATCATTTTAGAGGCAAGGAGGCCTAGCACTAGAAAATCCTATGCTGAAAAATGGAAAAGATTCTGTAACTGGAACCAATCTCAAGGGATGAGCACAGCAGTGCCCAATTTACCTCAGATTTTACAATACTTAACTGAGATGCTTCACAAGGGCCTGTCTTTTTCCTCCATTAAAATCCACGCCTCAGCCATTTTAGCTCATTATGACATAGAACCCCCCCCCTCTTCTGTCATCCACTGCTCAAGCAGTTCCTCAGAGGAGCCAAAAATGTAAGACCACCCAGGAGAGCTCCAACCCCAGCCTGGGACCTTAACTTTGTTTTGCAGAAACTCACTCTACCTCCCTTCGAACCAGCTGCTACTGCAGACCTAAATTTTCTTTCTTGGAAAACAGCTTTCCTTTTAGCAATCACTTCAGCTGGAAGGATATCTGAATTACAGGTCCTTATGGCAGTGGAGCCTTTCATCATCTTTCATGTGGACAGGGTGTCCCTCAGAACCAATCCATCCTTCCTACCCAAGGTGGTATCCAGTGTGGCTCTTAATCAGTCCATTCATTTGCCAACCTTCTTTCCCAATCCACAGAACAACGGGGAACGGATATTGCATTGCTTAGATGTGCACAGACAACTCAGATTCTACTTAGATAGGACTAAGCCTCAAAGGAAATCTGAACAACTGCTGGTAGCATTTGCTACAGGGGCAGAGGGGAAGGCTATTTCAAAGCAAACCATTTCTAAATGGATAGCCTATTGCATTCATTTCTGCTATAAGCAGCATGAAAAACCTATCCCCCAGGGGATCAGACCTCACTCCATCAGGGCTGCATCTACCTCTACAGCCTTTCTCAGAGGTGTCCCTACCAGGGACATCCTAGAAGCTGCTACCTAGAGTTCTGTACATACTTTCACCAAGTATTACCATTTGCCAATGTTCTCTAAATCCAGTCACTGGTCTTGCAGGACCTTATAGCTGGTCCTAGTGCTATCTAAATTCCTCCACCCAACCACAGCTTTGGGAATCTACCCAAATGTAATGATTGCAAAAGGGAAACACGAGGAACATAGTACAGTTGTGTATACATACCATAAATGTAGATGTTAGAGTGTATTCACTGTTGCAGTCCTGCTTACCCTCCCTCCCTCCAGCCCCCTAACTTCTTTTGGCTATACCTCTACTTTCCTTTACTATGCTTAAAAGCCTTTTTGGTGTATTTGCTTTTTTGTTGGAGGTGTATCATTGTACTTTTATATTTTAATTGCTCCCATTAGGGGGCACCTGACATCTGGGGCAAGAAAAAGTGATGTAATGGTGTCGGCTGCATGTTTTATATCCCTGATGACCTGACATCATGGAAGAAGGTACAGCAATTGTCGCAGGAACCAAGACTTTGTTAATCAAGCAGACTGAGGGCTACCTGCAAGCAGATAACCCAAAGGTAATGACTGCAACAGTGAATACACTCAAACATCTACATTTATGGTAAGTTTACACAACTGTACTTTTTGCCCATATTTTATGGAAGCCCCTACACAATAATGATAACCATAAAGTATAGAATAATAGTTTCAAAGCTATGTTTGCCTTTTAACAGTGATAATAAACAAACTAAGAATATTATATCTAAGCATTGTCAAGTTTTGACCACTTTGATGGTCTTTTCTGTAAAGTGTATGTTAAACCACATATCTGATCTTGTCCTCTTCATTTTCTTAACCTGTGGGATTTGGTTCTGATCCTTGGAACCGACTGTCCACTTTCTGCAGCTTGAGGCTCCTGACTTGAGCTGCTCCTTCATACCCATAATGCCCTGCTCTCTCATTGTAGCGGGCTTCGCATCAGCAGCGAGTTCCTGTGACCCTGAGCTTCTGCAGAAAATTTTCGGTTCCTTAGTAGTTGTGAGTGCTTTTTCATTGTATTTTCTTCGCTTATTACCTCCTTCTTCTTTTTCTTGGCTAGGTCTGGTTAAAAAAAAAAAAAAAGTTTTTTCCATTCCCACCTGTCTTATCAGTAGTCATATTTCCTTTAGTTAGTTTTTCCCTTTTCTATCCTTCCTGTCTTTCTGTTGTTGGCATGTCTGAGAGTCAGAAACTTCAAAGTTTTAAAAAAATGCACTTCCTGAGTGGAAGATTCCTCTATCGGATGCCCACAGGGAGTGTGTTTGTTGTTTCGGGCCTAATCATCTTGAAGTCCCTTGCATTATGTGCCAGGCTTTTCATCCTCGGGTTCTGGAGAGCAGGAGGAGAAAGCTGGTCCTTAAGGGGTTGCTTCCTCTTTCCTCCACCTTGGAGGTGCCTTCAACTTCAGGGGCTCAACCTCCTCCTTAAAGTCCCAAGGTGTCCCAGAAAGGCAAACATTACTCTCCTGCCTGGTCTTCACCGGAGCCTCCCAAGAAGGCGCTGAGATTGCTGGAACAGACTTTGTAGGTACCAAGCTCAGTTCCAACATCTTCCCCTCCACCCTGGTCAACCTCGAGGACGACCAGTTATTTTTCGGCTCCAAATGTGTTGGCACCTACCTGGAGCTGACCAGACCAGTTGCAAGGTCCCAGTCTTGCTCCCTCCAGAGATCTCCCAGACCCCCATCATAAGCCTTTTCCATGTCTTCCCGGACCCTATCCTCCAAAGATAATGGCAGAGTGATGAGGCAGTTCCTCGAGGCAAAGATTCAGATGGGGCTTGGGTCCACCTTGTCCACATCTGGTTTTGCAAGGGTTTAATGTTTCGGACATTTGACTCCTTCTCTGATCTGCTATTTGGTTTCGGAGTCTTTGATGCTGTTGGTCTCTGTTGCCGAGATGTCAGAACCGATAGATTTCCTTTTGGCCTCAGACATTTTCCCAGACTCGCTTAGCTCCCTTGGCTTCGGTTCTAAGTTTATTTCGGAGACGTAGCTTTGAAGTCGGTTCTGTACGGAGGGCATCGACTCTGAAGCTTTTAGACCCTTTGCTTCATCTTGGAGATTCGGCTTTTGACAGCTTGGCTCTGACTCCCCCATCAGAGCAGAAGGGTCGAGCTCTTTGGGAGGTGTCAACTCTTGTGGCTTCAGCTCCAGGGGGACAGCTTTCAGTGGGTCACAGCCCTTTGGCTTTTGAAGAGGTGGAGAGGGTCCTCTCCCACCCAGGGTGCCCTTTGGCACTTTTTGCCATGGTACCTCCCCTGTGTCATTCTGGTTTGATGCTTGAGGCCTTCAGTCTTCCATGTGCATAGCCAGTCCCTCAAAGTTTCCACACTATCTCCACGGGAGATCCCAAAATGTCTTTTGATATCTCCCCGGAGTGTCCCACCAAGGAGGTTCCCGGATGAGGCTGTGTAAAATTCTTGAAATCAGTCACCATGAACATGGATTGTGAGGAAGGAGAAGGGTCCCCACCTGATGAGGTCACCTTTGGAGACTTTTCTTTGGAAATCCTGTGCCAGTGGGGTGGTTGGACATCTTAAAACCCTTCCCAGTGGAATCAGTATTGTGGGAGGCTTTCAGGTCCAGCCCATCTACTACCTGGGTGATCCCCCCAGCCAATCTGCTGATCCAGCTAGTGACATCCAGGGCTTGGAAGGAACCGGACACAGTAGAGCCAATCCCCAGACGAGCAGACAAGATCCTTAGTGTCCTCGCCGATAAGTTGTCCTGGGCCAAGAGTATTCCTGTAGATGCCATGGTTGTTGTGGTAGCCACCAAGAAGGAGCTTGCCCAGGAGAGCTCCTCTGTCCGTCCTCCAAATAAGGAATCTTGGGCTTTGTATGGACTTGGCAAAAGAGTTTATGCCTCTTCTACATTCACTTTGAGGTTATTAAACTGTTTATCTCACTTCACGATGCTACAAAGGAACTTAGTAAAGGAACTTTCTAGCTCAACCAGGGTCCATGTCTGCTGAGGATCAGAAATTCTTTTCCTCTAGATGGGTCTTCCTACAGTCACTAACCAGTGCATCCATGAGGTTGATTTCCTATGCTGCAGAGGATACCTCAAGGGCAGCTGGTTTGGGCATTGCCATGAGGTGCCATGCCTGGATGAGGCTGTGCAGTTTTGCGGAGCTTTTCAAAAAAGCCTTTGTCATTGCCCCCCTTTGATGACTTCACCTTATTTGGATTAACTGTTCATGAGACTCTCTCCTCCAATGAGAAGGATGGAAAGACCTTGTCTACCTTTGGAATCTATTTCTCTACTCCACAGAGGCCTTCTCCACGAATCAGTGTTGCATTAATTAAATGTGGTTTTGGAAGTTGCAAGGTCCTTTTCAAGGGCCTCAGGGAAATTTTTCCCCCTGAGGCAAAGGGAGGGAAAAATCAGAATTGAAGACACCACCCATGTGGCTGAGGGGGTCTGCAAAATCAGAGATTGCAGGAAACCATTCAGGACAGGCCCTTCCAGCGACCCTGAACTGTTGCCCAGCTGTCCTCCTCTGGAGGCAGTTGGGAGGTGATTCTCCTTGTACCCAGAAGCCTGGGAGCCCATCAGAAGGGATAAATGGGTGCTAAGGTATATTTAGAGGATACTTCATTCCCTTTCTGGAAGTTCCCAAAAGAAAATGTTACCTCCCCTATGTCTTACCTTATCAGAGGGAGGATACAGCCTGTAAACTAGAAAAGCTTTTGCAAAAAAGAGTCATCCAGGAGGTCCCCCCTCCCAGTCATGTCTAATCTGGCTTTTGCTCCAGATTCTTTTTAGTACCAAAAAAGACAGTGGATCTGAGGCCTATTCTGGATCTGACTTCTCTGAACAAATCTGTAAAGCACACAAAGTTCAGGATGGTCCTGATCTGTCCATCCTGCCTCTTTTGAAGGCAGATGAGTGGATGTGCCCTGTGGACCTGAATGATGCGTAGTATCACATAAAAATGGACAGACACTCCAGGCATTTCATATATTTCAAGCTGGGAGCCAGTCATTACCAGTTCAGGTCACTCCCGTTTGTTCTCACCACATCCCCCAGGGTGTTCAAATGTTTGGCAGTGGTGATAGCACATCGCAGGCTGCAGGACGTCCCAGAATGTTCTCTATCTGGACGACTGGAGTCTGACCGCTCCAGCCATGCATCTACTCATTTGAGCCAGAAACTACTTATTACAGCTAGCCGTAGATGTTCTTCGTGTTTCACTGTTGCAGTCATTACATTAGGGTAATCTGCTGGCAGGTTGTCTTCAGTCGGCCTGATTATCAAAGTCTTGGGTCCTGCATCGGTTGCGGTCTCTTCTTCCATGAAGTCTGGTCGTCAGGTGTATAAAACATGCAGCCAACGCCATTACATCAGTCTTTCTTGCTGTGCGGTGCCCAAAGCAGAAGCAGTTCGCAAGTGTCGGTCGACCGACTCCTGAAATTTTAATTTTCGAGTTTCAGAAACTAAGTCTTAAACTAAAAGTTAAGTACCCCATTGGGGAAACTTTTTCTTGCTCCTTACCAATGTCAGTAAAAGTTAATAATTGCATTACTTGTGGGAAGCAAATACCTCATAAGGATTTTCATTTGTACTGTGTTCCTTGCCTAGCCCCTGACCACGACGTACCTTGCTGTCAGTTTTGTACTTTATTTAATCAGCACACTATCCGTCGTCAGTACATTTTTGCTTCTAAATATTTCGGTTCTCAGTTTAATTATCCAGAAATGAAGTCAGTTAGCCATCCGACTACTGGAATACTGAAAAAACACAAAGAAAAAGACAGAGACAGGCAGTTGAGGTCCAAAACTGCCGACAACGCTTCTCCTAAGCCAGTCGCCAGTTCGCCGGTACTCAGTGAGGTGCTTTCGCAGCCCCTGATACTCACTACTTCTGATTCATAGGCCTCTACTGAGACCCATTCAGAGTCCGGTATGCCACGAGATGCTTCACCTATGGAACCTGTGGATGTCTCTACCATGGATGGATCCGGAGCCGCTGTGCAGGCACCGGCTTCTGAGGGTGTATTCAGGCCTACAGACTTGCATATTAAACCAACTCCACCTTCAATACTAAGGCCTAAATCTCGATCTAAAAAACAAATGATCAAAATGGCTTAAGATTTAATTACTCTAATCCAGGGTAGTAACCCCCCCCCCCCCTTTAAGAGGCCTAGGCCTGAATTTGACTATGAATTTTCTGAACAGGACTCTGTTTCTTCTGACTCTTCTAATGACCTGGATGTGTCCATTCCCTCTGTTTCTCCCCTTGAGGATTTTTCTTTTGGGAAACTTTACATACCTTAAGGGAGCATTTCCACTGGGAAAGTCAGGAATTTTCTGAATCCAAAAAGAGGCTTAAGGATTTCCTCCTTCTTCCTCAGCGTAGGCCTTTGGCTATACCTCCTGTACTAGACATTGTTGATCTGTTTTCGGAATCCAGCATGTCCCCTGATTCCCTGCTTCCGGCCACTAGTAAACCAGACAGATACTACAGCGTTCCTGTGTCCCACAAATTCCTTTTCAAAAATCCTGTTGCAGACCCAGAAACCATTTCTTAGGGGCCCAAGGCTTCTATTGCCAAAAATCCTACCCCTTCTGATAGAGACTCCAGGATGCTGGATCGATGGGGCAAAAAGGTTTATACTTCTGCAACCTTAACAATCAGAACTTTAAACTGTCAATTCCATATGCTAAAATATCAACAGCATATCATGGGACTGCTTAAACAGAAAATGATGTTGATTTCTGACTGTGTGGAAAATAAAGATTTACAGGATTTATTGCATTCAGCTGAGCAAGTTTGAAAACCTACTTTGCAATGTGGTTTTGATTCTTTAGAGGCCTCTTGCAGGGCTGCTTTTACTGGGTCTGTGCTTAGAAGGCATGCTTGGCTTAAGGAGCAATCTCTGCCTGATAATGTTAAAGCAAAACTGTTGGATGCTCCTTTGCATCAGGACTGTCTGGCAATAAGGCTGAAGAAGTTCTAAAAAAGATGGAAGATGAAGCTAAATCTATGCAAACTGTGAAAGATTTCTTACAAGTACAACCTCCTAGATTTAGTAGGCACTGGCCTACTAAGAACTGGTCCTTTCAAGATCCTTCCAGAGCCACTCAAGCCAAACTCAGACACTCTAAAAGCACCAAGTTTCAGTCTCAAGGGACTCTCAGAACTAAGCAATGGGGTGCTTTCACTTCCAAATCTGGAAGTAACAAGACACCTCCCTATGGTAAACAGTCTCAATGACGTTCCTTTAAAATTACCAAGCACTTACCTCTAAGCCGCCCCTTTGGAGGGAAAACTGGCTCTTCGTGCAAAAAACTGGCAACTTATAACCCAGGACAAATGGGTTTTAAATATAGTGTCCCAGGGATACAGATTTCATTTCCACACATTGCCAACTCCAAACGGGTAGCCAGACTTGCCCCCAAATCAGTGGGCAGAGGCTCAGGAAAAAGTACTTTCCCACCTAAACATGGGGGCTATTCAGCTAGTACCAGAAGAGGAAAAGGGACAAGGTTTCTATTTCAGACTTTTCCTGGTACCCAGAAAAGACAAATCATAGCGTCCAGTTCTGGACCTGTCCACTCTAAACACCTTTCTGGACATTCCAAAATCCAAGATGCTGACTCTTCACCAGTTACATCCTATGCTAGGCAAGGATGCCTGGTTGGCAACTCTAGATTTAAAAGAGGCTTACCTGCATATCCCAGTCAGGGAATCTTGCAGAAGATACTTACGCTTCAAAGCAGGCTACTTGCATTATCAGATGTTCATCGTGTTTCACTGTTGCAGTCATTACACTTGGGTTATCCTGCTGGCAGGCTGCCCGCAGTCTGCCTGAATTCCAAAGTCTAGGTCCGGCGTCGGTTGCTGTTGCTTCTTCCCTGACGTCAGTGCACCAGGGGTATAAAAGATACAGCCGACACCATTTTCTTCAGTCTTTCTTGCCACACTGTGCCCGAAGCAAAAGCAGTTCGCAAGCGCCGGTCGGCCGACTCCTGAGATTTTCAAAAACGAATTTCAGATCCAAAGTCCTCATTAAAGCTAAGTACCCCGTTGGGGAAACATTTTTCTTGTTCCAGTCCGATGTCCGAAAATGTTAACAGTTGTATTTCTTGTGGGAAGCAAATACCTCATAAGGATTTTCATTCTTACTGTATTCCTTGCCTAGGCCCTGATCACAACGTTGCTAGCTGTCGGTTTTGTGCTAGATTTAACCAATGCACTATTAAGCGTCGGTACGATTTTGCCTTTCATTACTTTGGCCGATGATTCAATTATATAATGCCGTCAGAACAGCCGCCGACCGGAGTTTATAAAAAGCACAAGGAAAAAGAAAAGGACAGTCATCCGCGGTCCAAAACCGATGATGAGGCCTCCGCTAAGCCAGTCGCCGGTTCGCCGGTTCTCAATGAGGCGTTTTCGCAACCCCTGATGCCCGCTACCTCAGAGCCACAGGCCGCTGATGACTTCCACATGGAGCCAGCTAGGCCTCTGGATACTCAAGGTATTGGACACTCAGAAACTATTCCCTCAGTTGGGTCCGGAGCCGCTGAGCAGGCATCGGCTTCTGTGGGTGTTTTCAGACCTACACAGTTATATGTAAAGCCTACTTCAGCTTCCAAAGCAAAGACTAAAGCAGTTCTAAAGATAAAGAAACAAGTACAGTATTCTCCTGGACAGACTTCTATGCCTAAAAAACAGATGCTCAAAATGGCCGAAGACCTAATTACTTTGATCAGGGGTTCCCATCCCCCTCCTGACAAGAGGCCTAGGCAAGAGACAGAATATGAATCTTCAGATCAGGTTTCCATTTCCTCTGACTCCTCTTCTGAACAGGAATACTCTCTACCTCCTTACGAGGATTCTGATGCTGAAGAATCTATCCCTTCAGCCTCACCGCCTAAGGATTATTCTTTTGGGGAAACCCTGCATGCCATGAGGGAGCACTTCCACTGGGAGAGCCAAGACTACTCAGAATCTAAGAAAAGGCTTAGAGATTTTCTTTTACTACCTCAGCACAGGCCTCTGGCTATTCCTCCTGTGTTATGTATATATTACATAAGTAAACCGCTGCTAGTTTCAACTGTTTTCTTTACCTCTTCATCCGCTAACAAAACTGAAATGCGATGGATTGGAATGATGCAAGCATGTAGATCTCCTGGATTAAACTCTGATTATCCATTGAAGCTGATCCTTAAGAGCATCGACTTAGAAGACAACCATCCGCTCACTTACCTGACACCCAGTTGCCGAAGACAAGACAGACACTTTCAGAAGACCAACATCTGGCAGGCTGATGTTTCATGAGAGGTAAGTAATTGCTTGGCCATCCTGTTGAACTTTGCCCCTTACCCTGTGGTAATGAATTCTCAGAGTTGGTATATTTAATTAGAAGGGTGTGGGCACAAAGCCCCCACATCGGTGGGTTTAGTTTTACTTTAGTTAATTTTATCAGTATGGCCAAGCGGCTACTTACCTCTCATGAAACATCGGTCTTCCAGATGTCGGTCTTCTGAAAGTGTCGGTCTTGTCATCTTGGGCAACTGTGTGTCCGGTAAATGAGCGGTCGGTCTACTGAAGTAGACCCATATATATATATATATATATATATATATATATATATACATAGATATATGTATATATATATATACATATATCTATGTGTATATATATATATATATATATATATATAAAATATATACATATATCTATGTATATATATATATATATATATATATGTGTGTGTGTGTGTGTGTGTATAATATATATGTGTGTGTGTGTGTGTGTGTGTGTGTGTATATATATGTATATATATATATATATATATATATACCAACACACACACACACACACGTATATATACATATACACAGCAAACACATTTTATTTCTGTTTATTTACTGTTATTCATGTAGGAACTTCTGCTTGCATCAGTGTTTACTTGGATTCCGTTTTTGACATATGGTTGTTTTTAATGTTTCTGAGGAAACTTTGAGTATTTTTCTTAGATATGCAGTGTGTATGTTTGCTGTTAGATACTAGTAAGCCAGTCTTTACTATTGTCACTCTTCTTTATTTTCACCTTTTGACAGGAAGGTATTGCAGAACTTGAATTTTTCAGCATCTTTACATTATATGACTCTGCTGTCCATTGTTTTTATACACTGGATCTCTATTCTGCTGCAAAATAATTTATTTGAATGTACTGTGGAGATGTTCATCATGTTACCCTGTTGCAGCCATCACACTTGGGTTATCCTGTCGTCAGGCGGTCCCGCAGTCGGCCGGAATTCCAAAGTCTTGGTCCGGCGTCGGTTGCTGTCACCTCTTCCCTGACGTCAGTGCGCCAGGGGTATATATAGTGCAACCGACGCCATTTTCTTCAGTCTTTCTTGCCGCGCGGTGCCCGAAGCAGAAGCAGTTCGCAAGTGCCGGTCGGCCGACTCCTGAGATTTTCGAATTCGAATTTCAGACCGAAGTCTTCTATAAAGCTAAGTACCCCATTGGGGAAACTTTTCTTGCCTCAGACCGATGTCAGAAAAAGTTAACAATTGTATTTCTTGTGGGAAGCAAATACCTCATAAGGATTTTCATTCTTATTGTATACCTTGCCTAGGCCCAGGCCATGACGTCACTTCTTGTCAGTTTTGTGCTAGGTTTAATAAGCATACTATTAAAAGACGCTTTGATTTTGCACGACACTACGGTAGGAAATTTAACTACACCATGCCATCAGAGCAACCGACTACCGGTGTGCACAAAAAACACAAGGATAAGGACAGACAGCCCAGGCCTAAACCATATTCCGAGGCCTCGGCTGATCCGTTCTCCGGTTCTCCGGTCCTCAGTGAGGCTCCGACGCAGCCCCTGACTACCGCAGATCTGGAACCCGAGACCGCTACGGAATTTTTGGCGGAATGCACCAGGCCGACGCAGCCATTTAGTTCAGGCCCTTCCGACGACATTGCTACAAAAGACGTCGGTGCTTCAGAAACGCCATCGATTTCTGAAGACGTTTTCAGACCGACGACTCTCGCCATTAAAACGTTTTCTAAATCGAAGGCTCCTACTAAATCTAAAAGGACTGCTCTTCAGTCTCCTGTTCAAGGCCCCATGCCTAAGAAACAGATGCTCAAAATGGCTGAAGATTTGATTTCTTTAATCGGGTTCCCAGCCCCCTCCTGACAAAAGGCCTAGACAAGAGGAAGATTATGCATCCTCTGAACAAGTGTCCATTTCTTCAGACTCCTCTGGGGACCAAGATTACGTCTTCCCTCCTTATGAAGATTCTGATGCTGAGGACTCTATTCCCTCAGCTTCTCCTCCTGAAGACTAGTCCTTTGGAGAAACTTTACACACTATGAGGGAACATTTTCACTGGGAGGGTGAGCACTACTCTGACTCGAAGAAAAGGCTCAGAGAGTTTCTTTTGCTCCCCCAACACAGACCACTTGCCATCCCTCCAGTTTTGGGCGTTGTGGATGATGTCTATTTAGAATCCAGTTTGAACCCTTATTCTCTTCCTCCTGCTCCGGCTAAGCCTGACAGATATTATAGAGTGCCTGATTCACACAAATTTCTTTACAAAAGCCCTGTAGCTGACCCAGACACTATCTCCCAGGGTCCCCAGGGGGTCAATTTCACATGCTTAAGTATCAGCAATTCCTAATCTCTCAGTTAAAGCAAAGAATAACCACTCTCCCTCAACAATCTGAATTAAAAGAAGTACAGGATCTGTTACACTCCACTGAACAGGTGGGCAAACATACCTTACAATATGGGTTTGATTCTTTGGAGGCCTCCTGCAGAGCAGCTGTCACTGGGTCCGTTATACGTAGGCATGCTTGGTTAAAGGAACAAACTCTGCCTGATCATGTTAAAACAAAACTACTAGATGCTCCCATACAGCAGGATGTTCTTTTTGGAGTTAGAGCAGAAGAAGTTTTAAAGAAAATGGAGGATAAGGCAAAATCTATGCAGACAGTCAAAGATTTCCTACAAGTACAACACCCTCGCTTCTGCAGAAATTGGCCAACAAAAAATTGGTCCTTTCCAGCTACTGACAGACCACAGAGGGGTAAATACAGACGCCCAAGGGGCAGAGGACAACCACAAGCCCAGTACAAACCTCGCCAGTGGGGTACTACAACACAGAAGGGAAGAGAAGACAGGTCTCAATCCACCAGAAGACAAACTTAGTGACTTGCACCTCATCTGGCCAAGCAATACTCTCTTTCCAGCCCCCTTGGGGGGGGAACCTCGCACTTTTTGCAGACAACTGGCACATTGTCACAAAGGACAAATGGGTCCTAGACATAATTTTAAGAGGATACAGATTCCACTTTCACACCTTGCCAATGAAAAGAGGAATGCCAAACCTGCCACAAAATCAATGGGCAGAGGCACAAAAGCAAATTACAGCTCTCATGGACATGAGCCATTCAACTGGTACCTACTCGAGAGCAAGGCCAAGGATTCTACTAGAGACTCTTTCTAGTGCCCAGAAAGGATAATGCCTGGAGACCAATTCTGGACCTTTCAGTTCTAAACACTTACTTACAAGTACCCAAATTCAAGATGCTAACACTACAGCAGCTACTTTCCATGTTGGGCAAGGAAGCATGGCTAGTAACGTTGGACCTCAAGGAGGCATACCTGCATGTCCCTATCAGACAAAGTTGCAGAAGATACCTCTGTTTCATTGCAGCTTCAACCCATTACCAATTCTCTGCACTGCCCTTTGGCTTATCTACTGTGCCCAGAGTCTTCACAAAATGCCTGGCACCAGTAATTGCATACTGCAGACAAAGAGGAATTCAGATATATCCATACCTGGATGACTGCCTCATCCAAGCAGAAAGCAAAGACATTCTCTTACATCATCTGGCCTTTGTAAAGCATCTACTAAACTGCCTGGGGTACTGTGGAAAAATACTGAGATTCAACATTATTTGTATTCTGAACAAGAAAGGGTTAAGCAAAACAATATTTTCTGTGTGCTAACTGAAAAATGTCTTTCAATGTGCTTATGGAAAGCAGAAGTTGACCTTTAGCTTAGCAAGATAACATTATCTACGTGCTGACTGAGAATGTCTTTCACTGTACTAATAAAAAGCAGAAGTTAATGTTTGACGGTTGATAAGAAGAAGTTAATACTGTAAAAATAGCTATGGAACAAACTGGTAAAAACAAGTTTTTACAACTGTAATTTCCTCTTTATATCCTGTATGCAACGTGTACCTAAGAGCTGAAGAGGCTATAAAAGTAGGACTCAGAACACGAGTTGGTCAGACTCCTAGCATCTTACTGTCATGTAGCAGATCTCCATGCATGTAAAATAAAGCTGTTTTTACTTGCTTACCAAGAACCTGGCGTGATTCTTCCAGCATATGTTAGAAGAGAAAAATCCTTCGACATAACTGGCGCCTGCATCTTGAATCGACAAAACGAGAGGCTGAAAACCTGTGCAGGTGGAGAGAGATCAGGCTCTCTTCGAATGAAAGACCTCCAACTGAAACAGGTTGAAATTAGAGGCCAGTCACTCTTTCCAGATTCAATCCGTGAGGAGGCAGCGAAAACAGGGCGGAGGAATCACAAGGGTAAACGAAGACGCTTTTTTCCTTTTTTTTCTAATTAGAATTTTTGATTTTTGTTAAGGGACTAGTCAAAGGAGAGAAGGGATTTCTTTTCTCATTAAGGGTATATGTGAATAAATTCCATATACAAGAGATCTCAGGAATAGGAATAGTTTCTCGTAAAAGAGAAATGGGAACAGGAACTAGTTGCCAAAGCGACAACAAAACTGATGATGAAAAGTTTATGTTTGATTTACATCCTAAGAACATAAAGTATTTAGCTAAATGGAAAAAGGACCATGGGTTTAGTGGTTACTTAGATAAGTCAGAATGTCAAAATCTAGTAAGATTATTACGGAAACAGGCAGGAAATAAGACAAAAAAACAGAAGAAGGTGGGGTTTCCCCAAGCACAGAAATGGTTAGAAGAAGCAAATAAAAGACATAAGGAACAGGCTCTAAAAAGAAAAGGGTGTGGATATTCAAGTGAGAAAGAAGTGTATTTTATTCACAAAGAGGATAATGATACTTCTACTGTTGGGCGGGGCCACCAAAACCCCTCGGCCCCTCCGGTGCCACTTCCGGACCCTGTATTACCTCCACAGGTAGCTCCTGATCATGCCCCACCAGCATACCAGGCTTCGGGGGTGGACCTCCTCCACCCACAGGTAAAACCAATTATTGTACAACAGGAGACAGACGACACTATCAGGTTACGCAGCGGTACCACTCTAAAACAGACACAGAATACAATTAAGCAAAACGAAGATAATACAGAGACCGAATGCCCATTGATTGAGGTGGCTAACCCTCAAGCTGGTACAGGGGGTGAGGGTCCTACCATACTGGTCTACCGACCGTGGACCCGCGATGATATACGAAAAGCGGTGGAAGGGATTCCCCACCCAAAGGTAGATATCCGGAAATTTCGTACGGATGTAGAGGGCATGAGGATAAGTTATAGATTAAACGCTATAGAATTCGAACAAGTAATACGACAGATCCTGGGGCCTGATTGGCACCTGATTTGCGAACTTGGGACCTGCCAGGGAAAATAAGCTCTTGCCATTTGACTCTGAGGCATGTGGAACCAAAATAAAAACACTCTTAGATGAAATAGACAAACATTGGAAACCCAAGGCAGACTGGACTTGCATCAACCAATGCATCCAATCAGATGATGAAACCGTAGATAATTACCTACATCGTCTGAGACAATGTTTTGATGCTCATAGTGGAATAATGACACCTACCGACCAAAAGGCTGATTCCGCCTATGAGCAACAGTTAAAAAACGCATTCCTAAAAGGTTGTAAGACGGCCATTGCAAATTTCATACAAAAACACATGATCACACACAGGACAGACCGTCTTGCGTCCCTGATGGACTATGCTAGGCATGCTGAGAAATACCTCAAGGAAAAAAAAGACAAGCAAGCCCAAACTTTTGCAATTAGTGAAAATGGTACCTTAATGTTAATCCAAGGTTCGGCAAATCGCGGAAGAGGGCGGGGTAGAGGAAGAGGCAAGGGACGGGGAGGCGTCAGCCACTCCGAGGATTTTGAGGGCAGGCAACAGAGGGGTGAATGTTTCAAATGGCATTTGGATTGCAGGGCACCGGAGAGACCAACGGCCTCTTCCGGTGGTACCGCATGACTATATGACGGTGAAACTAACATAGGTGAAGGATATGCGGAAGAAGAAGACATTGAAAATGAGGAAGTAGACACAAGTGAAGACCTTGGGTGGGGTCAGGAAATGGATGAGCATGAGGACTATCAAGTTGTAAACCTAACGGCACTAGCATCCACCATGCAAATGGAATCCCAACCCGTGATTACATTGCAAGTTGAGGACAGACACATAGACTTTCTGTGTGACTCAGGGGCTTCCTGGACGTTGATTAAAAGTACTGCAATATCAGCAGATGTAGTCTCGGATGACTATGTACTTGTAAAGGCGGCAAATGGCCGTATTTATAAGGAGCCATTGTCCAAACCTCTGTGGTTTACCGACCCAGAAACCAACCAAACTATACGATTCCGAGTAATCATTTCTAAAATTTGCCCAGTCAATTTGCTAGGACGGGATCTAATGCAAGTATTTGGCATAGCAGCTATCCCAACCAACACTGGGATGGTAGCAAAGAGAATCGAACTAGATAATGCACTGCTGGTGGAGGGGCAGGGTGATCTACATTACTGGTATAGTAATGATTTAATAGAGACGGGACCCCAAAGCGTTGTAGCGGATCTAACAAATTTGGCATTAAGTAAATACAGAACGCAAAGTCCAACAGTGTCAGATCCATTACATTGCACAATGTATTATAGACAAGCTACCGGCCCCGATGTGGAGTATGAGAAAAAAATTCTAAGTTTCAAAGTCACCAAAATAGTACTGCATAGCCTTTTTTGGGACGCGCTAGGTAATTCCGCAGTTACATGTAGTCTTACCAGAGATATGCAGTTACTGTATAAAAATTATTTAACCGCGCATGTTTCGGTCACAAAAGGGGAAGGGATGTCATGGTACCTCGTGGGTAAAAAAATAACTGAATGGGTGAGGTGGACGCCGGAACAGCTGGCAAAGAAAGGAATTCTGGTTCAAAAACTAAACTGGGTCACGCAAGCCAGACCGACTGTACACCTCTGGGAGGATGAACCATTACAATCCCCTGAGACATTCTGACTATGTCTCTTTACCCCCATGGAGGAATCTCAACTGCTAGCAATCCCGACTTCTTTATGGTCACAGGGTCAGCACGACATCGGACTGATTAAAACGGCAGAGCAGGTAAAAATTACACCCAAATCAGAGTTCAGACCTCACAAACGGCAGTATCCCTTGAGTAAGAAGGCAGAAGAGGGCATCTTACCGGTCATCACAGCACTCTTAAAAGCAGGAGTACTGATTCCATGCACAGATTCACCATGTAATACGCCTTTATTTCCAGTAAGAAAGCCGGATGGGACATGGAGGATGGTACAAGACCTACAGGCAGTCAGTGCTGCGGTTGTACCTAGGGCCCCCACGGTCCCGGATCCGTCTATTCTACTGAATGATATCCTTCCAGCGGATACCTACTTTTCTGTAATTGATATCAGTAATGCCTTTTTCTCTATTCCCTTGCAGGAAGATAGTAGGTTTTGGTTCGCATTTACGTTTATGGGCAAGCGATATACTTATACCAGGTTACCGCAAGGATACTGCGAAAGTCCGACTATCTTCTCACAAGAAATGTCCACAAATCTGGCTCAATTCCAACCCGCTCAAGGGTGCCACCTACTGCTGTACGTGGATGATATTCTCCTGGCTGCAACTACGGAAGAACTTTGTAAGTCAGAAACTGTTCGACTACTGCACTTTCTAGCACACGAAGGACACAAGGTAAATAAGTCTAAATTACAATTTTGTAAATTAGAAGTACGTTACCTGGGATATACTATCGCTGGGAAAGGTAGACGATTAGATGACAGTAGGAAAAATGCTATTCTACAAGCCCCTATGCCAACTACAAAAAAGGAAATGATGTCCTTTTTAGGTATTACAAACTTCTGCCGAAGTTGGATTCCCAACTATGCGGAAGAGGTACACCCACTATCTGATTTAATTTTTGTAATACCAATGGCGGCAAAAGATTTGCTGCATTGGACGGATGAGGCAGTACAGGCATTTACTAGAATCAAACAACTGATAGCTGGGTCAGCAACATTAGGATTTCCAGATTACAGTAAAATTTTTATACAGACTGTAGATTGCAAACAGGGATTTATGACATCTGTTTTAATGCAAATGTATGGGGACAAGTTAAGACCTTTGGCATTTTATTCTAGCAAGTTGGACCCCGTAGCAAGAGCATTACCACACTGCGTGCAGGCGGTAATTGCAGCCGCATTGGCAGTGCAAGCTTCTGCTACGTTGGTATTGTTCCACGACCTTACTTTAAAAGTACCACACTCTGTAGCGGTTATCCTTTTGCAGGACAAATTGACATTTTTGTCACCTAGCAGGCATTTATCTTGTATGACCACACTGCTATCACAACCGCATATGACAATTGAAAGGTGCACTACCTTAAACCCAGCAACACTGCTGCCCGTTGCTGAGGATGGTACCCCCCACGTATGTTTAGATCTCATACACTCTAACGTTTTCGGATCTTAAAGACCAACCATTACCGCATGCGGACTGGACACTGTTTGTGGATGGGTCAGCACGCAAGACAGAAACAGGCACCACGCAAGTAGGGTATGCAGTTACTACTGCTACTCGAATAATAGAGGCGAGATCACTCCCCGGGAACTTATCCGCTCAAGCAGCGGAACTGATTGCTGTTACGAGGGCATGTCTCCTCTCTGAAGGCAAGGAAGTCACTATCTACACGGATAGTCAATACGCCTTCTCTACGGTACATGTCTTTGCCCAGCAATGGAAAAATAGGGGGATGGTTACGACCACGGGAAAAGACATCACTCACAAGAAACTCATTCTTGACCTACTACAGGCTGTTCAGCGGCCACGAGGTCTAGCTATCTGTAAGTGTGCTGCCCATACCCGTGCCAAGGATCCCATATCTCTTGGAAACGCCCTAGCAGACAAGGCAGCCAAAGAGGCTGCCGTGTCCACTACCTTCTCACTTGAAACCACACCTACAGAATTGCAGCCATCGGATAAGTTTGATTTACATACACTACAAGTCATGCAGGAACTTAGCACAGTGCAGGAAAAACAACGTTGGACTAGGTATGGGGTTAGGCAAACAAGTGGGATTTATGTAGGACCTGATAATAAATTTGTTTTGCCCACTAACCTTTTTAGATATGCAGCGCTGGTTGTGCATGGCCCTTCCCATGTGGGCCCTGCAGCTATGGTCAGGATTGTCCATAGTATCTTTTGGACCAAAGGGTTTATCGCGTATGCAAAACGTTTTTGTCTCTCCTGCATACTGTGTGCACGGTATCACGGGGGTGGGGTCAGAATTGCCCCAGCATCATTTCCAACACCCCCCTATTCGTTTCATACAATATGCATGGATTTCATTGAGCTGACCTCAGCACAGCAAAAAAAATTTGTTCTGGTGATTGTAGATGCATTTACTAAATGGGTGGAGGCTTTTCCGGTGACTCATCCGGATGCTCAAACAGTAGCTAAGATTTTGGTCAATCACATCATTCCCCATTTTGGACTACCCACACGCATCTACTCCGATAATGGCACGCATTTTGTAAACCAGATCATCCAAAAACTATCCACAGTATTTCAAATTGAACTGAAACACCACTGTGCCTACCACCCCCAGTCAGCAGGGTTGGTAGAACGCCATAATGGCATTCTTAAAGGCAAATTAAGAAAACTCATGGCCGAGACTCATCAGTCATGGATCACCTGTCTACCTCTGGCCCTCCTCTCCATGCGTACGACTCCAACCTCAAAAGGAGTTACCCCATTTGAATTGCTGTATGGCAGACCATATTACGTACCGCAGTGGCAAAACCTATTGCCTGCGGGCGTGAGGGTGAGGAGATAGCTGAGTACATGAGAAAAATGCTGACCAATACTAACAGCTGTTTACAAAATGATTGTTTTTCAGATTCAAAGGACGACAGAACCACGGAAGTTAGACCAGGCGACTGGGTTTGGGTCAAGATCATCAAGAGAAAGAACTGGGCTTCCCCCAAGTGGGAGGGCCCTTATCAAGTGTTAATTGGTACTCCAACAGCTGTCCGAATTAAAGAGAAAGCCTCCTGGATTCATTTAACACACTGCAAGATTGTGAGACATTTTTAATTTAAGTAAAGATCTGAGTTCCCCTGAGGAACAAACAAACAGCAACAACCATGAAGGACAATGAGAAAAATGAGAGGAAATGGTCTTATTGTAGTTTTTTGCTTGTAATTATTGTGATTGTAATATTTCTGTTTTGGCCTTTTCTGTTTGATGATAAAGTTAACTGTTCAAAAAGAGACAAACTCACACACTGGCACCCAAACTTCAATACATACCAAGCTATACAAGTTACATATGCAGTATCTCTAAATGTCTCAAACTGTTGGGTATGCACTGCGATACCTACTGTACACAGTGGATTGATGTTAGAAACGGTCCCATTGGGAATAAATGAGACCTGGATGAGTCTAGTATTTGAAGCAGCAAATGTTAACTCAAAGACTAAGGAGGCGCTGCAGTTACGCAGCAGGAAAAATGGAACAGTGTGTTTTTCAAAAAATGGTAAAACAAATAAAGTAGGACAAAGCCAGTGTAATGTAACCATAGCTCACAAATGTAATAAAGATAGCTCAGGATGTGTGACAAGCTTTACTCCTATAAAAAAGCTCTTAACAGACCCTAACTTCCATGCGAAAATGGAATCTGTATACAACCTATTATTTCTGGGATTGTTAGAGGAAAATAATCTGATGAACCCCATAAATGTTTCTCTTAAAGTAAAGGATTGTTATTTTATCTGTGGCAAAAAAGCCTATAAATGGCTACCTTATGAATGGTCAGGAAGTTGTTTTTTAGGATATTTAATACCAGCTATTAGGCATGTTGAGAGTTTACCCCAGGGTAAAATAAGAAATGCACGTTCTCTTAACAAACCTATTAATCCCGTAGGTAAAGTTGATGCGTCATGGATTTATCACCATGATTTAGCACATGCCAGCAGCAAAGGACTCTCACACATGGACCTTGGTGATGATGTAATTGCTGGAGCAGGTATTTTACCTCAATATGGAGCTGTAAAATCTATCTGGGAGCTGAGAAAGCTGTCAAAACTGTTAGAGACCCTGAGTAATGCAACATTTTCAGCGCTAGAATTGGTGACGGATGAGTTAACGGCAATGAGAACAGTAGTGTTACAGAACCGTATGGTGCTCGATTTCACCCTAGCGGCGAAGGGAGGTACCTGCGCTCTGATCCACGAGGAATGCTGCTCGTTCATCCCCGATAATGGGCACGAGATTCAAAGCCACCTCGACTTAATCCAACAGATCTCTGAACTGGCTAAACCTGGTCCAAACCCCTTGACTGACTTTTTCCAAAACCTGTTTGGAAATTGAGGTTCTGTGCTAATGAACATTTTAATTGCTATATGTGTTGGTGCAGTCATATTTTTGCTGCTTGGCTGCTGCTGCATACCATGTGTAAAAATGATAATATCTAAAGTTATCTCTGCAAATAAAACAAAAGAATATTTCTCACAATATGAGAAGGTACAGCGTGCACCTGAATCTGTGTAAAATAAAACAGTATACAAAATGTTGTAAGGGGGGAAATGTGGAAAAATACTGAGATTCAACATTATTTGTATTCTGAACAAGAAAGGGTTAAGCAAAACAATATTTTCTGTGTGCTAACTGAAAAATGTCTTTCAATGTGCTTATGGAAAGCAGAAGTTGACCTTTAGCTTAGCAAGATAACATTATCTACGTGCTGACTGAGAATGTCTTTCACTGTACTAATAAAAAGCAGAAGTTAATGTTTGACGGTTGATAAGAAGAAGTTAATACTGTAAAAATAGCTATGGAACAAACTGGTAAAAACAAGTTTTTACAACTGTAATTTCCTCTTTATATCCTGTATGCAACGTGTACCTAAGAGCTGAAGAGGCTATAAAAGTAGGACTCAGAACACGAGTTGGTCAGACTGCTAGCATCTTACTGTCATGTAGCAGATCTCCATGCATGTAAAATAAAGCTGTTTTTACTTGCTTACCAAGAACCTGGCGTGATTCTTCCAGCATATGTTAGAAGAGAAAAATCCTTCGACAGGTGCACTGTAAACGAAAAGAAGTCAAATCTAGTACCCTCACAAAAAATGACATTCCTGGGTGCCAGCTTGAATGCAACGTCCCAGAAGGCTTATCTTATGCCAGACAAGCAACTACAATTGACTCAATATATCAAGACAATGGCAACAAAGACCCAATTAACTGCAAGAAAAATTCTGCAGGCCTTGGGCTTCATGGCATCTTGCATACTAATAATACCATTTGCAAAGCTGCATATGAGGAAATTACAGTGGTACCTAAAAAGCGTATGGTCTCAACACAGCCACAGCTTGGACACAATGATATCTCTCATTCCCTGCCTACAACAGGAGTTTCTATGGTGGTCACAGGCATGTCATCTCAACAAGGGTCAGCCTTTCACCTTGCCCCCAGCCAGGCAAACTATCACAACAGATGCCTCAGACTATGCCTGTGGGGCACACATGGCAGGGCTATGCATTCAAGGCCTATGGACCACAGATCAAAGAAATCTGCACATAAATCAAAAAGAGATGCTAGCTGTACAGAAAGCTCTGACAGCCTTCAAGGATCTATTACATCCAGGACAACTTGCAATAAGGACGGACAACACCACAGTAATGTGGTACTTAAACAAGGGGGTACACATTTCTACTCTCTATGCAGGCAAGCAATGATCTTATGGAACACAGCTCTGGCTTACCAAGTTCAGTTACAAGCTCAGTTCCTGCCAGGACAGAAGAACACATTGGCAGACGACCTCAGCAGAAACATCAAGGATCCCCACGAGTGGAAACTAGATCCACAAATATTTGCAATGATAACTCAAAAATGGGGCCTTCCAAACATAGACCTGTTCGGTAGTCCTCTAAACTATCAGCTAACAAAATTTTGTACAAGGACATTTCACCAACAAACTTGGAAAGTGGACGCACTCTCTTTCAGTTGGAAAAACCTAACAGTGTATGCCTTCCCTCCATTGCCTCTCCTCACAAAGGTTCTTCTGAAAGTCAAAAAGGAGAGACCACGACTGATTCTCATAGCCCCAGACTGGCCATGCCAGCACTGGTACCCGCTATTGAGAAATATGGCCCACAGCTCTCCATGGATATTGTCTCAAATCCCCCATTTGCTCATACAACAAAACAATCAGATTCTTCACAGCCAGCTCAAAACTTTAAATCTGGCTGCATGGCTAATCAACTAAACATCCAACCAGCTCCTCTTTCACAAGCAGGTCTGGATGTTATTCTGGAAGCCAGGAGGCCAAGCACCAGGAAGGCTTATTCGGACAAATGGAAAAGGTTTTGTGCCTGGAACCAAGCTAAAGGCCAAGACGCAATTCATCCTCACATGCCTCACATTCTACAGTATTTAGCTGAGATGTTGCACAAAGGACTTTCTTTTTCCTCCATTAAAATCCATGCTTCAGCTATTAAAGCTCACTACAACATGGATCCACCTTTATTTTCACATCCTCTTCTAAGGCAGTTCCTCAGAGTGGCAAAAAACATAAGACCACCCAGGAGAGCTCCTACACCAACATGGGACCTTAATTTTGTTCTGGAAAAACCAACACTACCTCCCTTTGAACCAGCTTTCTCTGCAGATCTTCAGTTCCTATCATGGAAGACTGCCCTGCTCCTAGCAATAACTTCAGCTAGGAGAGTCTGATAGCTACAGGCACTAATGGCTGTGGAACCTTTCCTAATTTTTCATCAAGACAGAGTTTCTCTATGAACTAATCCTTCCTTTATGCCTAAGGTGGTTTCCAGTGTGGCTTTAAATCAAACCATCCACTTACCCACCTTC
Source organism: Protopterus annectens (assembly GCF_019279795.1). NCBI lineage: Eukaryota > Metazoa > Chordata > Ceratodontiformes > Protopteridae > Protopterus > Protopterus annectens. Next base: position 459,003,558 of record NC_056749.1, read on the forward strand.
TTCCCAAATCTACAGAACAAAGGTGAGACACTTTTGCATTCCTTGGACATTCACAGGCAACTTCGTTACTATTTGGACAAAACTAAGGCTTTCAGAAAATCTGACCAGCTCTTTGTATCCTATGCTTCAGCTTCTCAATTGAAGGCTATATCAAAGCAAACCATTTCTAAATGGATAGGTCATTGCATACGTTTCTGCTATACCCATCATGGGAAACCAGTTCCTGCTACCATTAGGCCCCACTCTGCCAGGGCAACAGCTACCTCTACAGCCTTTCTCAGGGGGGTACCAACCAAGGAGATTTTAGAAGCTGCAACTTGGAGTTCAGTACACACCTTTACCAAACACTATCACTTACCTCTTTACTCTAAGACCAGGGCAGGCTTCGCCACTGCAGTTCTGCAGGGCCTTATAGCCTCCACTAACCCTCTGATACCTCCACCCTACCTTAGCTTTGGGATTCAACTCAAGTGTGATGACTGCAGCAGGGTAACACGATGAAAAGTTTTGTATCTACCATAAATGTAGATGTTTGAGTGTTCACCCTGCTGCAGTCTGGGTTACCCTGCCTCCATCTCCTCTGATCTCCTGACTAAATCTCTTCAATACCTTACTGATGTATTTGCTTATAGCTGAAGGGATTTTGTGTTTGTGCAGAGGTTACTCCATTTGGTACTATATTCTGACCACCTTTTCTGGGGGCACCTGACATCTGGGGCAAGAAAAACTGAAGAAAATGGCGTTGGTTGTACTATATATACCCCTGGCGCACTGACATCAGGGAAGAGGCGACAGCAACCGACGCCGGACCAAGACTTTGGAATTCCGGCCGACTGTGGGACCGCCTGACGACAGGATAACCCAAGTGTGATTGACTGCAGCAGGGTGAACACTCGAACATCTACATTTATGGTAGGTACAAAACTGTACTATTTATGCTCTCTGACAAGAATATCTTGTTTAAATTGCTGTTATACTTTATCTTATGGCAATTAAATGTGTTTTGAAGTGTGTGTATTTATTTTTTAACAGTGGATCTGAAGTAGTTAACTTCATTTGGTCTGCAACCTGTGGGATATGGATCCGACCTCAGATCCGAGCCGGCAACTTTACAAAGCTTAGATCTGAGCTCCTAGTTCCTCCTCGTACTCATAATCCCCTGCCAACCCTGACTGACCTCAGATCTAGTTTGCCGCGCTTCTGGTCAGCAGCTAGGTTTTGAGCTCTTGCTTCTAGGGTCTTCACAGAGTTGTGAGAAATTTTAAAACTTTGTTTTTCTTCTACCTTTTAGTGTACAAGTGTGTTGTGTTAGGTTCCCTTTGGTGTAACTCTCGTAGTTGAACTTTTTTTAGTTAATTTTAGTTAAATTACCCTCCCCTGGTGCGTAGTTCTGTGTGTAGTGTGTTTGGGGCCTAGTGAGTGTGTTTTCTTTATTATGTCTGAGGCCCCAAAGCCAATCTTTTGTAAGTGCACCGAGTGTGGCCATAAGCTCTCCGCGGCAGATGGCCACACTCGGTGCGTCCGGTGCCTTGGGGTTGAACACCTTTCCTCTGGATGCACTATCTGTGCGGCGTTCAACCCCAGGGCACTGAAGGACTAGAGGTCTAAGCTGATTCTGGCGGGACTTTTGCCCCCCGGATTCGGCTTTGGCCTCCGGTACTTCTGTGGCCTCCTCCCAGGCTTCAGCAGCGGCCACTCCTGCCTCCCTCCCCCCGGCCGGGACTCAATCTCCCGCTTCGGCGCCGGAGGAGAGGGAGGTCAGGAGTGAAAAATGGAAGGAGAAGCACCACAAGCGGCGGGCAGAGGCCTCCGCTTCAGCCCCCCCTGCTAAGCGGGCTTCTCCCTCTACGGCTTCCAGGTCTCCTCCTTCTTGGCTCCGGTCTCCATGCTTCTCACCGGGACCCGAGGAGGAGGAGACCTGATCTCTGTCGAGGTCATCGAGGCGGCACTCCCGGCCAGCCTCGGTGGCCTCGTCGAGATCAACACGTAGCCTTTCTGAAGCTGATTTGGACCGGGTGATACAAAGGTTCATCCAGGCCCAAATGCAGATGGGAGTGCTCCTGCCTCCCCCCCCTCCAGGGGGGAGCTCAACACCCTTCTTTGCCCCGATAGCTCCTTCTGCGACCCGCTTCCCGGGTTCAGAGCGCTCTGAGCCGGGCAGCGTTGGAGCCGGAGGAGGGTCGGCGCCGACAGTGTCTGGTACTTCGGCTCAGACTCTCCCTTCTAGTTTTCCGGATCCGTCCTTGTCTGATCCGAGTGAGTGTCGGCTCTCTGATCCTAGAGAGAGTGGCTCTCCCTTGGCCTTCGATGTGGTGGAGAGGGCTCTGTTGAGTGCATCTAGGCCCCGCTCCCTGCTACAGCTCCATCCCGCACTCCCTCTCGTTTGGGCAGGGCTTCCGTCACCCGGCCACAGGGACAGCCTGCTTTGACATCTCAGGTCGTTCCCCTGGAACAAGACATTGCTGGTGAGTCGTCCTCGGACAGTCCCCCTGAGGATGTTCCTCATAAGCAGAAGTGTAAGAGGAGGCACGTGGACTCCCCCGAGTCCTTGACAGAAGACACGGATTGGGATGAGGGGGAAGGCTCCCCAAGGTCACCCCCCGAGGATGTCTCCTTTGGAGACATCATGGAAATGCTTAGGATAAGAGGGGGGGTGGTCTGCCCCCAAGGCTTCCTCGGACAAATCCGTGTTCCTGGAGGCGTTCGAAGCAGGCCCATCTATCTCTTGGGTGTCCCCTCTGGCCGACCCCTTAGTGGACCTTATCACCACTAGGGCGTGGAAGGAGCCTGACACTGTGGAGCCAGTCCCCAAATGTCCCAACAGGATCCTGAGCCCTCCAGCAGAGAAATCCCATTGGAGCAAGGGACCCCCCCGTAGATGCCATGTTGGTGGCGGCAGCCACCAAGAGGGAGCTAGCCCAAGAGAGTCCCTCGGTCCATTCCCGAGCAAGGAGTCTCGCTCGATGGACCGTCTCGGGAAGCGGGTCTTTAGTTCAGCGACCTTCTCTGTAAGGTCCCTGAACTACATGGCACATATCATTCGACTGCAGCGAGACCTTATCAAAGAGTACGCTGCATCGCCCCCGGAGTCCATGTCGGGGGAGGACAAACAATTATACTCCACTCGCATGGCCACTCTTGGGTCTATATCAAACACCTCTATGCGGCTTTTATCCCATGCTACATAGGGGGCCACTAGAGCCAGCGGAGCAGGCCTAGTTATGAGGCGCCAGGCCTGGCTCCGACATTGTGATTTCGCGGAAGCCTTCAAGGTGTCCTTTGTGAATGCCCCCTTCGATGGTGCTGCCCTATTTGGCAAGACAGTTCGCGAGACCTTGGTCCAGAGCAAAAAGGACAGGAAGACGTCTGCCGTCGGAATCCGCTTCTCTGCTCCCCAGAGGTCCTTCTCCAAGAACCAAAAGGGGCAGAAGAAGATGTGGTTCCGAAAGTCGCAACAATCCCAGTCCGCTCTGGACTTCCAGTCCTTCCGCGGCAGAGGAGGACAGGATGGATGCCACCCTAGAGGCAGAGGGGGCCCGAAGAACTTTGTGTCCAGAGAAACCTTCTCTGATCGGCCCATGCAGCAACCCTGAAGGGTTGCCCCGACTGCTCCACTCTGGAGGCAGTCGGGGGGCATTTCTCGAAGCACCTGGCAGCTTTGGGAGTCCATTACAACAGACCGCTGGGTGCTTTGTATCATATCCAGAGGATACAGAAAGTACAGTTTTGTACCTACCATAAATGTAGATGTTCGAGGATTCCATTGCTGCAGTCCTGACTATTGGGTATAGTCCCCAGTCAGTCGAATACCCCATACCAGAGTAGGAGCTGACGTCGGGTCATGACTTTAGCCTGGCGCCTCGTCGTCAGGCGCGCATGACGCACCGCCACTCCTCAGTCTCTCTTTCTTTCTTGCCCCAGAGACCCACCCAGACAAGAAGAAAAAGAAAAAACCTGCACCAAAAAAACATATACAAATATATACACAAATATATAAAAAATAAGCATGTAAAATACCACCACACACTTAACCCCCAAAACACAGAGGGGAAGGAGGGAGGAGTAGAAAATGGAATCAACCATTTAAAATCTAGGTACAAAACAGGTACTATACTGTACAAACCATTGCTTATCCTTCTATTAGCAGAATCCCAAAGCCTATTTAAGGGAAGAATCCACGAGAGGAAGGTAAAGCTGGCAACATGCCTTGCAAAACAGCAGTGGCAAAACCAGCCAAAAACTTAGAGTAGATAGGCCTTAGGTTAGAATTAGAAGATAAAGAGCATGATACTCAAGTAGAGTGCTAACTCAAAATATCTCAGCTGCCAAAATCCTTAGAAATGCCCCCTTCAGAAGTGCTGCTGGGTAATGAGTGCCCAATCTCAGCTAAATCTCCTTGCCAGCTGAGGAATAACAAAATGCACAATAACAAGCCAAATGAAAGCTAATAGTTTGTTTAACAGGCTAATTTGTGTGAAATCACAAAAGAACAAAACAGGAACAACTGCAAACTAAAGGCCGTAGTCCTGCTTTAAATAATAACTCACCTGCCTGTGTAAATCTATCTCAATTTAAATCTTCTCTTCTCTGCCTAAAGATCTGGCATAAAATAGTTTGGTTTTCTGGATTTGGTTTAAAGTAGGCATAAAGGAAGGCAAATGTACAGAGTGAACCTTAGCCACAAATGAAACCCTATCTACTATAAAAATCAAAAAGGGCTCTACAATCATATGGGTCTTTTAACCAGAAACACCCTTCTTGGTAGTTAATAGCTAACAGAAAAGCAGTTCCACCCATGACAAGTATTTCAATTCAGCAGCACACAGTGTCTCCCATAAAGGTTGTAGAAAAAGTTTAAGGGTGACAAATTCAAGCCAACAAGCAGGAGTTTCCAACTCCACGTGGGAAAACAAGGTGGGGGTCAATCCTGACTTGCACTCTTTGAACAAAGGATGCGAAACAGGACAAAACTGTGGGTCTGAATGGAAATTAATTGAAGGTGAATGTTAATGGAAGAGAAGACAAATTGCTTGTCCAATAACCCCATGTAAAGAGGAGAAAGAGCTCTTTGTCAAATTAGTTCAGAATTTCCAAATTTTCATGTCCATAATCTACAAAATCTCTTCCATTTTTCATTGTACTCAAACCTTGTTCTAGAGAATCTAGCTTCCATAATCTAGAGAAAAACTAGAGAAGCTGTGCTGAGAGAGAGTGACCTTCCTTTGAGAATAAAGTTGGAGGAATAGAGAAAGAGAGTGAAGAATGACACCAGACAGATGAGTATCCTCTGAGATAACAGATGAAATGTCAGAGATAAATCATGATGGAGGCTTCCTTTATCAGACTCATAGTAATGGCCACCAGTGTTGCCGAGGGGCCAATCTGAAAGATCAAGACATCCTTGGCCTTAATAATACCTTTGGAAATAATACCTCAAGGGAAGAGGGGAAGGTGGAAAGTGAGGACATTGTGGGAAAGGTTTAGTGGAGAAGGCACTAGATCTGAAAGTTAGAAACCCTTTGTGCAATAATACTTTCATAGCCTTGTGTTTTGTGAGTTTAGCCATACTATGTCTGGAGTTCCTAAGTGACACTGTCAATTTCTGGAAATGACACACTGAAAGATTTGAACTGCGGGCTTATGGCGATTGTCTGCTTAACACATCTGCTGTGCATGTTTCTGTGCCCTGCAGAAACCTGCCTTGATTTCCTGCCTGCAGACAGTTGTATTGTTCCCATAAAATCATGACTTTGCCCCATAAGGATAAGAGAAAGCTGTCGTTGCAACATGTACTACATGAGATGTTGTTGTGTTAGTACCAATCAACACCTGCCCTGGAATAGTAACCTGAAAGCCAGAATGCAACTGAAGCACTGTCCGAAGCCACATGTTGATATGTAGATGCTGTAGTCTGGCAGGCCACTTGTCTCCGATCCACTTTCCATTTTAGATGACTTGTCTTGTGTCCTTTTGGCATCTGTCGCATTATCTGACCTCGAGCTTCCCAAGGGGTCACCGGGCTGTTGAGTCCCATTTTAGGTGACATTTGAAGCTTTGTTTAAGAATTCCTGCATTGTTTAAGGTATTATTCCAGATTGCACCAACCTGGCAGTGCTTTTGACATGAATGCAATCATACCATTGAAGCTCTCTACATTGGCAAGTAATTGGACAGACTTTTTGTAGATGCCATGATAGCATCTAATGTTTGAAGTTACAAGAGTTGCACACCCACGAAGCAGATGTATAGTTGATGGGTAGACTGGGACACATTCTTTTTGTTTGAACGGGTTGTAAAAGGCCATCTGGCTATGTTGCATTCAGTCTCACACCCAGAACATGTCTGTCTGAGCAGGGTACAGTTGGTACCCCAATTTCGGATACATTTGAGAGGGCACACCAAAGACTGCTATGACATATTCCAGATTATTAGGAAGTCTACTAGGAATAGTAGAGATCTGTAAAGGGCTGCCCGCAGAACCAGATTTGAATTCTTGAAGTCTGAAGTACCAGATCAGGATGAGCAAGAATTCTCGTGGGCACATAAGGTTTAACTTCCTGAAGAGCGCAATGCAGAAATACTCAATGAAAAACCCCGTTCAAAGTTCTACTGCAGAGAACATCTTAATGATAGGCATGAAGGAACAGCCGCAGAGATAAAAGTTACCATCCAGTGAGATCTTTGCCCAGTGTGATAAAAGTTGTTGATGAGCGTACATCTTGGTAAAAATTTCTTTCATCCAAGGAAGTTCTGAGGAATAATAAATCCAAAATGTAACTGAGAATGTTTTCTTTGAGGTACTCAGGGTTCCAAGTAAGAATAAAATCCGGCCCCTTTCTGGATACAGGACTGGCCCCTCTCTTTGTAACTGGAAAGACTGAGAGATACAGGTGTCTTTTTCTTTGTGTCAAGGAGATTGAAAAGGCACAGTCTTTGAAAGGGGCCATGTCTTGTAAAATTGGAACGTGATCTTTGAATGATATCCGCACCCATCTGTCTTGGAGTGAATAAACCCAGTTTCTAGAAAGGAAGAGACAGTGATCCTTCCTGAAGGGAAGAAATCCAAGAGAATCTGATGGCAGCTGAAAAGGCAGGTCATTGGGAAAGCTCTGAAGTAGGCCCTCTCCCACCCTCACCAGTCTGAGCAGGTGAACTCTGATCTAGGCCTAAAAGAACCTTGGCCCTCTGCCTCACCACCCTCAGGTGAACCCTGAGACTGGGAATCATATATGGTCCAAACAAAATCAGACAACAATTAGCATAAAAATCCCTTGCCCTCCATTGCAAAATAAATTAAGTCCCTGGGCAGGCTATGTCTACGAAGACTGTTTTCTTTTTAAAAATAAACACACCCACAAGAACAACAGACTTTACTGTGTCCACACAGAGAATGCTTCTTAACATGCTCAGAACACTTCATCCTTCAACCAGGCATGTTCACCATCTGAACAGAACTAGTCTTAGCCACCCCCTTGGTTGTTCCAACCTGGAACAGCATCAACACCACACTGCAAAGAATGCTTACCCAAGCCTTCAGGTACATGAACCAAATCCATACCTTTCTACCAATACCTTCCGCCAGCATCCAAGGGTACAGGAGTTAATCAGAAAGGAGATAATTGATATTTCAGATGTCTTCCGACAATTCATCCACGCCCTATGACTCTTATTAAAGCATACACTTTCTACCCCACCTATCCAAAGCCCTTGCCTCAACGCCTCGAGGTGGATTTTCAACCACAGAAGCTTTAACACCTTGTTAACCCATCCAAAACCCTTTCTGGGTCCGCTTCTAGGAGCTTTAAACAAATACTTATGAGCTGGGCACCCTATACCTAACCCTGGGCTTAACAGGAGAAACAGAGGCAAGGAAGTCTTAGGACCTTGGTTCAAATAGCTAATGAAAAAACCACTTCTATGGAGCCAAAACAGGAGCAGGGAATCCATGAGTCAGCTGGTCAGAATCAGAAGCTCTTCCTAAATCACCACCCTCAGGCCAGACTACCTAAAGTGCTCCCCACGGACAAGAGTCTAAACAAGAATTCCTAAACCTGTGAGGAATGACTGTAGTCTCTGATCATCCACATAAGAATCAGAACAAGTATCAAGTCATTGTAAGTCTCCAAACCTCAGTGCTGAGAGAGAAACACCTTCGTTCAAACTATCACAACCTTGTTCCACCAACAGCCTCTTAAGTCTTCCACAGAAGACTCCTGGGGCATAGAACACCTATCTTCGCTATTTCCTGCATATGTTTCTAGGCACAGAGTCCGAAAATGGGCATATCGCCTAAGACATCCAATGAACTTGCCTACAAAACCTTGAAGCTTTGGCAGGCAAGGAGAGGAAACAAATACCTTGACTAGAGAGGGAAGAGAAGCTGGCCTGAAGCCCCCTCTAAAAGTCACTCCTGAGAGCAAGGAGCCTCCGGCGGCAAGTATCCGCCTGAGGAAGATCCCGACTCCTGGCAGCTTGAGAAGCCTGGCCTAAGTTTTCTAAAGACTGACCGTCCTAAACACCGGTTCCTCACCAGCGTCGCCTACTGTTTGAAACAACCTCTTCAAAATGTGATAATCCACTGGAGCATCTGGCGTATAATTGCAACGCTTATTCACACTAACCTAGCACACCCCTTCACTCTTAATAGCAGAAAACATCTAAATTCCAGGCGAATATAACGTACCACTGTTCGGTCAAAAACAGGCCCTCAAAAACAAGGAATACACAATCCTGCATAATAATTATAGCTATCTTTGCTTCCCATCTAAAATACAGTGAAGTGGCTAAAACGCCGACATCCGCCAACATTGAGGCAAGGTCGGTAAAATGTTCCATGACGGTACTCTAGCCAACTCTGTTTCCTCGTCTACACTGGGGCTGACACATGGGTCAGAACGCCAACCCGTACCGCAATTGTTCCTCTGGTGACCATTTCGTCTGAAGACCAAGGAAATGAAACCGTCATGCTAAGATGCAATCCTGACGTATCTTCATTCCCTTTTCCTACATTCCCGACACCCCCGGACGCCTCCCCGATGTTCCACCCAATCAGAGGGAGGCAGCAGCTGCGGAAATTCGGCTGCTTTTAGAAAAAAGAGCCATCCAGCACGTCCCCCCAGGCCAGCCCAGATCGCGTTACTACTCCATGTTCTTTTTGGTGCCAGAAAAGACGGGGGACATAAGGCCCATTCTCGATCTTTCCCTAATAAATCCGTCAGTAACCAAAGAAAAGTTCCGGATGGTCACTCTTCAATCTATTCTTCCCCTCTTGCGGGAGAGTGACTGGATGTGCTCCATAGACCTCAAGGACGCGTACTACCACATACTAATGGACGAACGGTCCAGGAGGTTTCTCCGCTTCTGGCTGGGAGCCAGTCATTACCAATTCAGGGTCCTCCCCTTTGGTCTCTCCTCAGCCCCCAGGGTGTTCACCAAGGTATTAGCAGTGATTACGGCCCACCTGAGACTCCAGGGAATGCAGGTCTTCCCATACCTGGACGACTGGCTTCTCACCACCCCGACAAGGCATCTACTATGCTTAGCCAGGGACTACTTTCTCAACCTTGCTCCACAACTAGGGATCACCATAAACTCGAACAAGTCCTCTCTCACCCCGACTCAGGTGATAGACTTTATCGGGGCCAGACTGGACACCAACAGGCAACTAGCCTTCTTAACTTCCGACCGGTTACACACTTTGAGGGCACATGTGCGGGCCATCTTTCAATCTTCAAAACCTCCGGCAGGATTGGTTCTGAGGGCCCTGGGGTCCATGGCAGCCGCTATAAACCTCCTTCCCATGGGGCGTCTGAACATGAGGATTTTACAGTGGAGACTCCAAGTCCAATGGTCCCTTCTTCACTACCCCTTGAGTCACCCCATTTCTCTCAGCAGGTCCTGCTAGAGGGCTCTCGTTTGGTGGCTTCAATCGCCGGACCTCCAGGCGGGATGCCCCTTTGCCACGGCCCCCCTCTCACCACGGTGACCACAGACACCGCTCGTCTGGGGTGGGGGGGCATTATTCGAGCAGGACGGTCCAAGGCACGTGGAATGATTTGGAGACCTTATTGCACATAAGTGTTCTAGAGATGAGGGCAGTGCTGTTGTCGTTGCAAGCACTTCAGAGCCTTCTCCCTGTAGGAACAATTGCAGTCCAAACAGACAGTATGTTTGTGGTATGGTATATCAACAAACAAGGGGGAACCAAGTCTTATCCACTCTGTCGAGAAGCCATGAGAGTGTGGAAATGGGTGATCTCCACCAACCGCTTTCTCATTGCAACGCACATTCCGGGACGGACCAACATCCTGGCAGACAGACTGAGTCGCACCATCCTTTCACCTTACGAGTGGTCCCTCAATCCTCGGGTAGCGAGTCGAATTTTTGCCCTTTGGGGGCAGCTCTGTTGTGATCTTTTCACATCTCCCTCAAACACGAAATGCAACAATTACTTCGCTCTCATTCCCCCTGCCGGGGAAACCCCTAGGGACGCCTTGGTGCATGCTTGGCCACCCGGTCTTCTCTATGCCTACCCTCCTCTTCCCCTCATGCTGAAACTTCTTCAGAAAGCCAGTGGGTTGGGGAGCAGGATGATCCTCATTGCCCCATTCTGGCCTCGCCAAGCTTGGTTCCCTTACCTCTGGTCTCATCGAGTGAATCCGCCCTGGATTCTAGATCCCCTTCCGGATCTAATCTCCCACCCCCAGGGACTCCCACTTCCCGACCTGGCCAGCCTCAAGCTTACGGCTTGGCTGCTCCAGTTCCACTTGTAGCTAGGACTCCCGGTATCTCTTCTCCAGTTAAAACTATCCTAGTAGCAGCGCACAAGCCCTCTACTAGGCAGGTCTATGGTAGTAAGTGGAAGTGTTTCTCTATCTGGGCAGAATGCCATAATTTGGACCCTTTTACAGCCCCCTTGCCTGCGGTGCTGGACTTTCTTTCAGGTCTTTTTAATGACGGAGCTAGCTGTTCTACAGTTAAGGTTCATTTGGCAGCTATCTCTCATTACCACGTAGGTACTGAAATGGGCCCTTTGATCTCTACAAAATTGTGCAAAATGTTCCTAAAGGGCACATTTCTTCTTAGACCCCCAATAAAGGAAGCGGTACCCCCATGGGATTTGACTTTGGTGTTACAAGCCCTGACAGCCCCTCCCTTCGAACCGGCGTCTTCAGTAGACCTCAAATATTTGTCATGGAAAACAGCCTTTCTTGTGGCTATTACCTCAGCCAAGAGAGTATCCGAATTGCAAGCTCTTTCTATGAAACCCCCATACTTAGCCTTTCATAAGGATAGGGTTTACCTCAGGACCAATCCCTCTTTCCTTCCGAAGGTAGTTTCTGAATCTAATATCAACCAATCAACTTGCCGGTATTCTTTCCTAACTACAAGAACAAAGGGGAGTACAAATTGCATTCTTTGGACGTACACAGACAACTTAGATTTTATATTCATAGGACATCTGGTCATAGACAATCCGACCAGTTGTCCGTCTCCTTTGCCAAATTTAATTTAGGTAAACCGGTCTCGAAAGTTTCCTTATCGAGATGGATCTCGCAGTGTATCATTACAGCGTATCAAAATTCCGGCAGGCCCGCACCTCAAGGAGTTTGTGCCCATTCAACTAGGGCTATGGCTACTTCTGCCGCCTTTAAATCCAGGGTTTCCTTGGATGATATCTGTTCAGCAGCCACTTGGGCCTCATCTCATACCTTCATCAATCATTATAAATTGGACATTACCTCCAGAGGGAGAACTTCTTTTGGCTCCGCAGTGCTCCGGAACATCCTTCCATGAAGGCCGCCCAAGGTTTAGGTAGATGGGGACTCTGTCCCACAGGTTGCAGACCAAATGAAGTTAACTACTTCAGATTAAGAAGTTATGTACTCACCATAATGTTCCATCTGAGTAGGTAAACTTCATTTGTCTGCAACCATTCCCCCCCTCCGTCCCCCTGACCTTCAGATGTGTTTTCATGTCATATAGTGATGTACCATTCTGATAATGTAGTTAGTTTTACACTATAATGCTTGTGGGCAAACTTGATCTGAGGTCAGTCAGGGTTGGCAGGGGATTATGGGTAAGGGGAGGGGCTAGGAGTACGGATCTAAGCTTTGTAAAGTTGCCCGCTCGGATCCATGATCGGATCCATATCCCACAGGTTGCAGACAAATAAAGTTTACCTACTCAGATGGAACATTATGGTGAGTACATAACTTCTTATTTGGCACATTGGTTGCTTTGGTTTTTGAACATTATGTACTGGAAATTCTTTAACATCCATCAGTTGTAAAAGAATTCAGGACAGATTTCAAACTTTTTTTTGATAACAGTACAAGTTGGCAAAGTTTAGTTATGTAGGGATATTCTTATTACAAGAAACTCTTAAGTGCTTATTGTGATAAATTATCCAGTACTGTCCGTTTTTATTCGGGATGATGTTCTGCCCCCTTACTTGATGAAACCTAACTCCGGCACTTTCCCATCAAATCGAGTTGAAGCTAAAAAAAAAAAAAAAAAAATATTATATCTCAACTTGTGTGTAGTGATTCTGCTGTTTGGGGGCCACTGAGCAGCTCAAAGAACATTTACCTTTTTTCCCCATCCAGTGTAGCATTGCTGGCTTCTGTGGAAGGAGGGTTATACATATCCTCTGGGGCTGTTCCAGTACCTGGTACAGGAATGGGAGAACCAACCCCTTCAGGAATTGTCTGTAGTAGGAGACCCCTTGTAGGATTTAGTACTCTGTCACCAAATATTTTATCTAGTAGTGAATTTCAGAAGAGGAAAAAAAGCACAGAAAGTTCATATGACAGCTAATCGTAGTATAACTTTTAAAAAGCTTATGTGGTTTCCTTGTCTGAACATTCTGTAGGCATATAATTTTGATGGTTGTGTTCTCATTACATGGCTCTAATGCTAGTTTGGCTGGAGACCTTTCTGTTGTTTCAGGGAATGATGAGGAATCTGATGGAGAATATGGTAATTTTTTTTGCTGCCATGGCTGTCGGGAAATGTTCCTTTATGCATTTCTACCCTTTCCAATGATTCCCAAGGTGCATCCAAAGATTCAAAAAGAATGATCAGTGATCATTGTTGTAACCCTCTTTTGGTTCAGGCAAACTTGGTTCTCCCTTTTAATGCACTTTGCCAAGGGCAGTTATAATAAACTTCCTTGTAGACTGAATCTGCTCACACGTGTCAGGGGCGAATGGTACACCCCAAAATAGAGCGACTGCAGCTGACAGCTTGGATGATTCTATGTTGATACCTTTCAGGCACTTGTTCCTTGAGAATGTGCAACAGGTGTTTAAGGAGGCAAGAATACTTGTAACTAGATAGGTTTACAAGTGGAAGAGATCTTCGAAGTGGTGCATCACCAGTAAGTGATCCTGAAAGGGTTTCATCCTCTCTGATTTTTAAATATTTGTGCGAGCTACTTAGAGATAGTTTGTCATATATGCTTTTATCAAAGTGCATTTTGCGGCCATCTCAGCTGGTTTGCCCATGGATCACCTTCTTTCATCTCTTTATGTGGTTAGGCAGTTTGTGACTGGAGTGTTGCAAATGCAACATCCTTAAAAACAAGTTCCTCCTACCTGGGATCTCAACTTTGTTCCTGAAAAGATTCACCTTACCTGTTTTTAAACTTGCTTCTCAGGCCGATTTAAGGTTCATTACTTGGAAGGCTGTTTTGCTGATTGCTCTGACATCTGCAGGCGAGTCTCTGAGTTCCAGGCTGTTATAGTAGACCAACCTTAACAGATTTTTCACAAGGACAGGGTTGTGTTGTGCACTAGTCCATTATTCATGCTTAAAGTTGTTTCTAAATTTCTTGAATCAAGCCATGTCTTCCAGTGTTTTATCCTCATGCAAAAGGCAATTTATCCTTATGCAAAAGGCAATGGATGAAACATTTTCACATACCTTGAATACTCATAGGTCCGGTATTGCCTTGGTAGAACAAAGGCCTTTAGAAACAACAGCTGTTGTCTCCTATATTGGTGCGAAAAATGGTCAACCTTCTTCTGAGCAAACTGTTGAAAGATGGTTGTCCTCTGCTGTTTTCTGTTTATACCCCCATGGTAAATCCCTTCCAGGCAAGGTTAAGGCTGACTCAGCTGGAGCCATATCCTCTTCGAAGGCATGTTGGAAAGGGGTAGACTCTAGAAGCATTCTAGAGGAAGTAAGCTGGTCCATTGTTCGTACCTTCACAAAACACTTAAAACTGGCTTTCTTTTCATGGTCCAGATTAGGCTTTGCTAGGACCATTCTCCAAGGACTCCTGGATTCTTTGTCCTTGTACCTCCCAGGTAAGGGTAAGCTTTCTGTGTCTACCTAAAATGCCACTGGGGCAGTGATAATGATGAATATAGTACAGTTGTGCAAGTCCTACTTGCCTCTTAACAGTGCATGTTGAAATTCCTCATTGCACTCACCAATCATTTCTCAGATTGTGCATAGCTGAGGTGAGGTTTCAACCTCTTTGATTTGATTATTGTTGGGTTTGTTTTTTTGTGTGGTATGACTGGCTATGAATTTACTCTTGCTGTAGGATTCTGGCTTCAGGTACTTTCCTTCTTTATGGACTCAGAAAAATCCTGAGCACTCACTCCCTGTCAGGATATCCTCAGCCATTAATCTGTCACAAGAAAAGAGAGGGGAGCATAGTCTGAGCTTTTGAAAGCTGGCCAGTACTGGTTTCCTTTGGCAAGTAATGCAGAATGCTGCTGAGGCAGTGAGGATTTCGAAAATCTACTGTTACAGATAAGTAAAAAGTACTCAGCTGTACTTTCTCTCTCAATCCAGGCTTCCCATTCTCCCTTTCATCTTTTTGTCTGTCTCGGATGTTGCTGGGGGGCTATATTGAAAGGGGGTGAAAGTGCAAGGACTATTGTACAAATAGGACAGACGAAAGCACATAAATTTCAGTGGTACTGAGAATAATTGATGCTTTTTAAAGCCTTAAATCATTTGTGGTACTTATGACCTTTGTAAGTTCTCTCAGACAAAGAGGGCAAGATCTGGTACCCTATTGTTTGCTTATATAACCTATATGTTTTCTGAGGTAACTTGCAAAGATCTTGAGCAAAAGCGATGCCATTTTTCTTTATTCCTTTCTTGCATATTTAATGTCCACTTCAGGAATTTGTTGTAAGAAGGAAGTTCACAAAGAGCATTCCTTGAAGGTCAGGGGTGTTGTGGGATTCTTCATGTTTTTTCTGTTGTGTCCAAAATACCAGGATACAGAACTTTTACTGAAAGATTTAACGTTTTTTGAATGTCCTTATTTCAGCTCGTTCTCCCTCTTCTGCCAGGGGGTTGGATTTGCTTTCTGGACATTTTTTTAAACAAAAAAACATCTTTATTGAGTTGTCATTTATAATAGACAGTCTTACATTTATATAAATGAGAACATACCATATTAATACATTTTCAGTTGCAAACATTATATCTAACATATATAATCTTATATATAATCATTGTCAGTTGAACTTTACATAGCTCATTCAATTCCTGCTTTCACTTAAAACTCATTCCTCTTCCAAAATATTTATCTGCATCTATTGTTCCCACAATTCCCATTTTTTTTGTGTAATTTGCACTTTTTTCTAAAGATTCCACTTTCAGTTCTTTTTATCTTTGTTGCTCTATTCACTACTTCTAATATGCTTGGTTTAGACTTTGATTTCCATTTTCTAGTAATTGCTTTTTGGCAGTCGCCTGAATTAAACTCAGCAAGGCCTAATTATGTCTAGGCAATTCATAGTCTGTATTACAGATAAAAATATTTTTTTTAGTTATACAAGTTAGCTCACCGACTGTTTCTGACAGAGTAGTCCCTAGAGAATTTTTAAAAACTTATTGAACTCCTCAAAAATATATTATCAATCACCTCTTTCTTCCCCATCACACCTCCAACATTTCCATTCTACCTTAGGAAAAATTATTTGGAGCCTGCTAGGGGTATAAAATACCAGTGCAAACACTTCCAAGCAAAAATCCCAAATATTTTAGACTTTGTTGCATATTTGGGAGCCACACATATATTCTCCCATTGTTTCTTTATGAATTGTTTATCCATTCTCTCTTCCCAATCCTTTCTAACCACCTCTGATTAATTCTTAGAGTTATCATGCAATGTTTTATATGCCCTACTAATTATTCCTTGTTTAGCATCAGTTTCTCTTCTAGGTTCCCATTAAAAGTGCTGGTCTTTCACTTAGGATTCTCTTGTTCCTATCTCGTAGACTGTTCTCTGATATCAAGCCTTGATAGTGAATGTAGTCTGTAGCCAGCAGTCCAAATATATTCTTGACCTCTTCCCATTCTGTTACATATCCCTTCTTAATTGTATGCTCCCAGTACCTTGATTCCTTTGCCAGTTTTCTCCAGTAAATTCCATCCCCCTCTTGCCTGTTCTCTATACCACTAATTTCAGTCATCCCTTTCGGGCAGAATCTCCTTTCTCCATTCCCGTTTTGGATTAGTTCTTAGAATACTTATACTTTCTACTACTTTATGAATATAATATTCTGTGTGGCTGTTAAGGTTTGGGAGGGTGGCCTAATGGTTAAAGTATTTGCCTTGCAAACACAAGGTGCAGGGTTTGAGTTTCACAAGGGATAATTGGTTAGGCTTACAATGGCTCACAAGAGCAGTTAGCTTAGTATAAACCTATGAAATATTATTATTCTCCTTAAGGATCTGCTTCCAAAATCCCGGTCTCTCCTTATTTTTCAGCCCCCCCTCCCTTTCATCATCATTCATTTCCAGTTTGAGTTGCAGCTTTTGGCTTGTGCTATGTATATGACCCTTAAAGGTGTACCTCTGAAATATAACTTCAACTCAGGTAATCCCCAAACCACCTTGTTCTATTGAAAGGAACAACTTATCCCACTTCACCTTTGCTCTCTTCCCCTCCCAGTTAAAATCTTTCACCTCTTAAATGATTACTATCCACAAATTTTCCACTGGTACATAAAAATATGCCTAACCTGTGTATAAAACTAAAGAGACTGAAAACATTTTCAGTGCTTGTATCTCGCTATCCATATCCATAAAACAGATTCCAGTTAGTCAGTTTTGTGTTATCTTTTGTTTAGTGTCTTTCCAGAAGTCATTAACTGCTATAACAGGATCCTTTTTAACACATACACCTATTTCATTTTATCACGTTCCCATAAATATGGGCATTGCTGAACCAATTTGTATGTGGGTACATAGTTTGCAGCTATTGCCTTTGTTTTATCTTCATTAATTTTGTGTCACGAAATGACATGAAACTGTCTCAGAATGTTCCACAACATTGAAATGTCCTTTTCTAGTTTTATCAGACACAAAATTATATAATTTGCAAATGCAGCCAACTTTTTTTGAACACCCATGCCAGTTATAGCCTTGAATTTCTAAGTCTCTTATTTTCCTTGCCAGTAGTTGTAAATCTAACTCAAATAACAAAGGTGATAGAGGACACTCCTTTCTGTTTCCTGTGTTCAAACAGAACTTATCAGAGAGGACCCCATTCACTTTTTCACCTCAGATCCCTCGTATATCCTCCCAGTTGACCTTACTGTGTCAGGGGAATGCAAATGCTTCCATTGCCTTGTTCAAAATCTCTGCTTACAATGTTGAATGCTTTCTCTGCATCAAGACCCACCAACAACAGTGACATTTTCTTACATTCTGCTTCTGTCTGGATCATCATTGTTCTATTAATGTTGCTAAATGTTAGCTACCCCTCCACAAGCCACATTGATCCATATCTTTCAGATTTGGCAATATCTTTGCTGTTCTTTTAGCTGTTATAAGTATCAACACTTTGTAATTATGGTTTAGGATCAAATTAGGCCTGTATGAAGCTGAATAGGGCGAGCTTTTACTTTATTTAGGTATTACAGCCACCACAACTTCCTTCCAAGATGTTGGTGCTTTTCCTCCTTCTAAAATACTATTAAACAAAACCGTCCAGATTTTTATCACTTTGTTCTCTCCTAGCTTCCATACTTTCATAGGAATGCCATCTAATCCAGGAGGCTTTCCTGTAGATTGGTTATGCACCACCATTTTTATCTCGTGTCCTCCTATCCTAACTGTTAGTAATTGAGCCTTAGCTACCTTTAACCTTGATGTATTTAACACTTCCATAAATATTTCCATTTGTACTTTTTCTCAATTTCTACAGTTATCTGCTTTATACAGATTTTCATATAATTTTTTGAAAATGTTCTAATATGTCTACAGGATCTCTGGTTATTTTCCTTGTTATGGACTCCCTAAGTTTGGCAACAACCCTTTCCAATTTGTGTTGCCTTAGCCAGCCATTGTGTGTGTTACTAGTTGTTGTACTGTGGAGTTAATATAAAAAAAATTGTTGCTTAACAACAATCTTTCTAAACTCATGCATATTTTCCAGGTAGTCCCTTAATTTTTTCTTGAACACTGCATTTGTGCCTTGTCTTATTCTGTAAGATTCCCCCATTCTGCAGTACTTATCCTTAGTCAGTCCCTCTAAGTAATAATTGCTGCTACTTAACCACATCACATTTTCTTTTATTTCTACCAATAAACTCCACTTTCATTTTATCCTGCTCCCTAGCTATATTTCGTGAAGAAATTTCATTCTTCCCAATAACTCCCAAATAATTTTCACTACCCATTCCTTAAATTCTTTTCTTTTTAAGAGAGAGGTGGGGAAGTGTCAGTGTCTCATTTTTATTTCATTGCCATACATTTGTATTTTGGTTATTATTGATATGAAATAGTCAGTTAAATGCACGTGGTCCAGTGAGATGTAGTTTCTGTCTTGCCTAGCCCAGTTTTTGTACCACGGGGAAAAATGTATAAATTCTGTCTGAGTTCCTACTACAGAGTTCACATCTTCCACATCAAATATTTTCATACATATCTTCAGAAATCTAGCCTCTTTTGTTATATTTTCCCTTCTAGGCCCTTGGACACATCCTCACTGTTGCAAATCAAATTCCAGTCTCCACCTATAAATAATATTCCCTGTTGAAAGCTGATTATTTTTCTTAGAATTTTCTTAAGTTCCATTGTAGCAGTTTTAGGTGGAGTACAGATACATGCCAGAATAATCCTCTTCCCTTGCCAGTAGTCCCTTACTCCTTCAAATTTAACATTATTATCTTTTTTTTTTTTTTACTTTTTCTATCACTAGTGGAGCTCCTGTAGCAATTAATATAAGTATTCCCCTTTTCCTTTGTCCCAGATATTCCGCTGAGTAACCATCTTGAAATCCTTTCTTTATCAAGTTCACATGCTCACTTCTTCCCAAACATCTCTAGCTATTTGTACTCTGCCTTTCTTAACATAGTTCAGTGCTCTTTCTTTTTTCTGTATGCAGTAGAGAGTCAATTATCCGAACATCAGTTATCCGAAATGTCAGTTATCCAAACACAGCCTTCCAAAATTTTTAGGTAGGAAAAGTCATAAAATCTGAATATGCAAACGTTATACATATTCACTTGTGCATGTTTTTTGAGCTTGTACTGCAATAATATACTGTACCATTGTGTACTCAGTAAATTTGTTTTATCGTTCTTGTTTAACGTTCATCAAAAACATATTTAAAAGATTTTATCCAGTTCAGTTATATGTTTGATTATCCAGACTACCCTAGGTCACAATTAGTTCAGATAATCGACTCTCTACTGTACCTGTGAGAACATTCACATTCAAAGATGGTATGAAAAGGGTTGCCATTATGTTAAGAAGTTATTATTCCCACCTACTAATCAAAACTACTGGAATTTCATTGCTAAAGGACATTCAATAAGTCTTTCAATGGAGAGTAAAACAAACTTATAGTACTCCATTAAATTAACTTCCAATTCGCAATTTTGGAAAATTTATATGTAGAAATTTTTGCATAGAGCGTTTTATGCACTCAATAAATTAGCCAAATTTAATGCTTCCAAAGATGTTACTTGTTGGAGATGTTTGTTAAGGCGTGATGCAGATTGGATACACATTTTATATGACTGCGTTAATGTCAAAAAATACTGGGAAGAAATTGGTAACTTTTTACAAGCTATATTTACAGACTTGTTTGTATTAACAAAGTCTCTGATCTTTTTGAATGTTAATGAAAAAACAGAAATTAATAAAAATAAGTTATATCTACTATGGGACTATACTAGCAGTTGCTAGGAAGTGCATTACAAGAAAATGGAAATCCTCAGAACCAACCATCGAAGAATTTCTGGGATTCTTGAAAGAAACTGCACTGATGGAAATTAAAGTCAAGGAATCGAGAATTGCCCCTAAATCTTGGAGTAATAACCCATGGAAGATTCTCTCTCTCAATGAGACATTAAAATAGATTCAAGCTTTTTTTGAATGAAAGGAGGGAAAAAAAATATTTGTTTATGTAGTACACAAATTCTTCCACAGATTTTTTTTTTCTTATAATTTTTTCAGGCCGTTTGTAAATATTGTATATGGAATGTTATAATATTTTACTTATTTACATAAATGTAATTAAGTTATTTCTGAAAAGTTAATAAAAATTTTTTGAGTAAAAAAAAGTTATTATTCCCTCCTGTTATATGTAACAGCTTTTTTTTAATGTTTAGTTTCAACTTTTGTGTTACATGCATACACTAATGTTTGGCAGGTTGAACTTTTATATAGTTGTTTCTTGTCATATCCAACTACCCTAGGTCCCATTTAGTTCAGATAATTGACTCTCTGCTATACCTGTGAGAACATTCATGTTCAAAGATGATATGAAAAGGGTTACCATTATGATAAGACGTTATTATTCCCACCTGTTATATGTAACAGCTTTTTTAAATATTTAGTTTTAGCTTTTGTGTTGCATGCATGCACTAATGTTTGGCAGGTTGAACTTTTATATAGATGTCCTTCAAGGATGCATCTGCAGTCCTTACAAATGGGTTGTCCTGTCGTCAGGCAGCCCTTCGGTCAGCCGGATTCCAAAGTCTGGGTCTGGCTTCGGCTGGTGTCGCACTTCACCCGACGTCATAGCTGCAGTTCTTCGGGTATAAAGGCATCAGCCGATGCCATTTTCCCCAGTCTTTCTTGCCGCGTGGCACCCGAAGCAGAAGCTGTTGGCAAGTGCCGGTCGGTCAGATCCAGAGATTACTACTACCGAATATTACTTCGAAGACTTCTAAAAAGCTAAGTACCCTGTTGGGGACTCTTTCTTGCCTCAGCCGATGTCAGAGAAAGTGAATAACTGTTTATCTTGTGGGAAACAAATACCTCATAAAGATTTCCACTCCTACTGCATACATTGTTTAGGCCCAGACCACGACGTAGCAGCTTGTCTAGCCTGTGCTTCTTTTAACCGACGGACGCTTAGACGTCGGTCGGAGTTTGCTGAACAGATTTTCGGCTCTGATTTTGCCTATATTATGCCGTCGGATCCTCCGACAACGCAAATTACCAAAAAATGCAAAGAAAAGGACCGACACTCGCGGTCCGTGGTTTCGGCCCAAACCGCGAGTGTCTCGGTTTCGGCTGAAACCGAGCAAGCGGTTCTTTCTTCAGCCAAAACCATGCCTTCTACCGAGGCCTCCTCTAACCTGGTAGAATCGGCTTCGGAAATCCAACCTTCTGTTGCGGTTTCTCAGGAATTATCAGACACAATTCCCCTGGATATTTCAACCCCTGCACGTGGAGCTGCTAGGCCTCCTGCAGCCATCTCTATTAAGGCCTTTGCCAGGGCTAAAGCAGCCAAAGCTTCAAAAACGGTGCCTGCCAAACCCCCCTCTCACAGGCCCAGCACCAGCTCCCATATGCTTTCTTTGGCTGAGGATCTCATTTCTTTAATTCGTGGATCCCAGCCTCATCCAGACAGGGCCTCTCTCCCTCCTCCAGAAAAGAGGCCTAGAGCAGAGCCCCCTGAGCCAGTATCCACAGATGATTCCTCTGATGACTCAGAACATACAGACCCTCCTGAGGCTCCTTATTCTCCTTACGAAGACTCTGATGCTGAAGAGTCCATCCCTTCAGCCTCTCCACCTGAGGAATTTTCCTTTGGGGAAACCTTGCATGCTATGAGGGAACAATTTCAGTGGCAGGGCCAAGATTTCTCAGACTCCAGAAAAAGGCTTAGAACTTTTCTACATTTGCCACAACATAGACCTTTAGCTATACCTCCAGTTCTTTCTGTTGTATATGATGCATTTAATGATGCTTGCACTGCTCCTGATTCATTACCTCCGGCTCCTGCTAAGCCCGATAGGTTCTACAGGGTCCCGGACACTCATCACCATTTATACAGGGCTCCTTTTGCAGATCCAGAGACTATCTCCCAGGGCCCTAAAGCTGTAGCAGCTACTTCTTCTAAAAAACCCCTCCCCTCTGAAAGGGAATCCAGGTCCTTAGAGATGGGGTAAAAAAGTTTACACCTCTGCTACTTTGTCAGCTAGGGCTTTGAACTGCCAATTTCATATGATTCAATATCAAGAGTTTATGCTTGACCAGTTAACTAAAAAGCTGTCCTCTGAGGAAACTTTAGATAAAAAGTATGTTCAAGAAATGGTACATAACATACAGCAGGTTAGTAACCATTCTTTAAAATGTGGCTATGATGCACTGGAGGCTTCCTTTAGATCAGCCATGACTGGCACAGTTATCAGGAGACATGCATGGTTGAAAGAACAGGCATTACCGGACCATGTCAAATCAAAGCTTTTGGATGCACCCATGGACAAGGTCAATTTATTTGGTTCCCCTGCACAGCAGGTACTAAAAAAGATGGAAGAGAAGGCAAAATCTGTACAAACAGTGAAAGATTTCTTACAGGTTCAACCTCCAAGGTTTAGCAGGAACTGGCCCTCCAAGAATTGGTCCTTTCCGGACTCCTCTAAGACACAAAGAGGCAGGAATAGGCGTTCTAGAGGCAGAAACCAATCCAGGGATGCCTACAGGGGACGCCAGTGGCAAGGTAACAACCAGCGAGGCACGGATGCAACCACCACCACTACAACAACTCAATCACAGTGACTTGACGGTGGCACCGCCTACCAGGGAACAACTAGAAGCACCCTTAGGCGGAAAGCTAACCTTATTTTCAAAGAACTGGCATTGCATCACAAGGGAAAAATGGATTTTGCAAACTATAGACCAAGGTTACAGGTTCCATTTCCATACTCTACCAGGAAAGAGAGGAATGCCAAACCTACCACCTACTCAAAGGGCAAAAGCTCTAAAGCAAATATCTCAACTATTAAGAATGAGAGCTGTGGAAAAGGTACCATCTATGGAGCAAGGAAAGGGATTTTACTCCAGACTCTTCCTGGTACCAAGAAAAGAAAACAAATGGAGGCCTATTCTAGACCTGTCCGCTTTAAACACATTCCTCATTGTTCCAAAATTCAAAATGCTGACCCTACAGCAGCTTCTTCCCATGCTGGGCAAGGAGTCTTGGCTGGTAACTCTAGATCTCAAGGAGGCATACCTGCACGTCCCCATATGACCAATTTGCAGAAGATACCTCAGATTTCTTGCAGGATCAGACCATTATCAATTCTCAGCATTGCCCTTTGGCTTATCTACTGCGCCCAGAGTGTTCACGAAATGCCTGGCATCAGTAATTGCTCATTGCAGACTTCAGGGGATCCAAATATATCCCTACCTGGACGACTGCCTGATACAAGCGGACAACAAAAGCAAGCTAACAGAAGACTTACAAAGAGTCATTTACCTGCTGCAAGCCCTGGGATATACAGTCAATATAAAAAAGTCAAGGCTGATTCCATCCCAAAGAATAACCTTTCTGGGTGCAGAGCTGGACACATCAAGACAAATGGCATTCCTAACTGCAGAAAAGAAAGAGCAACTACCTCTCTACTTCTTGGCATTAACAAAGCAGAACCATCTAACTGCAAGAAAAGTGCTACAAGCCCTAGGCTTCATGGCATCCTGCATAATTCTGGTCCCTCATGCCAGACTGCATATGAGAAAGCTACAGTGGTACCTGAAGAATTTGTGGTCTCAACACAAGCACAGCCTAGAAACCAAAATTCCAATAATCCCATGCCTGAAGCAAGAGTTCCTATGGTGGGCTCAGGCCTGTCAATCAAACACAGGATTGCCCTTCTGCAACAGTCAACCAAGCCAAACCATCACGACAGATGCCTCAGACCTCGGTTGGGGGGCACACATGCTGGGCAAGTGCATACAAGGCCTATGGACTCAAGACCAGCTGCACCTGCACATAAATCTAAAGGAAATGCTGGCAGTAAAACTGGCAATCCAGTCATTCAGACCTTTTCTCCAAGAAGGTCAGTTGATGATAAGGACAGACAACACCACAGTTATGTGGTACATCAACAAACAGGGAGGCACACATTCATATCCTCTATGCCGGCTGGCACTGGACCTATGGGATGTGGCTCTGAGCTGCAACATTCAGTTACAAGCAATTTTTGTACCGGGGAAAGAAAACATTCTAGCAGACATATTAAGCAGAACTACCACAGATGCCCACGAATGGATGCTGCATCCGGACATCTTCAAAGCCATCACAAGAGAATGGGGATTACCACAAATAGACCTGTTTGCATCCCCACTCAATCACCAGCTAAAGAAATTCTGCACAAGGACATACCACCCACTTGCTTGGAAGGTGGACTCCCTATCTTTCAGTTGGAAAAACCTGACAGCATACGCATTCCCACCACTTCCTTTGATGCACAAGGTGCTTCTGAAGATCAAAGAGGAACGTCCGAGGATCATTCTGATAGCTCCAGACTGGCCAAGACAACATTGGTACCCATTGCTGAGGAGCATGTCTCGGGAACAAATATGGGCACTACCCCTGATCCCATTGCTGTTAACACAGAACAACTACAACATCCTGCATCCAAACCTGAAAACTCTGCAGCTAACTGCCTGGAACATTACATAAGAGCAATTAACCCAAATTTATCCCAAAGGGTTAAAGACATAATCCTGGAGGCTCGTAGACCTTCAACAAGAAAGAATTATGCAGCAAAATGGAAAAGATATCTCATTTGGAGTACTGCAAAGGGAAAGATGTGACACTGGTGAACATAGCCAACATCCTGGAGTACTTGGCAGAGCTCTTCCATACAGGCCTGTCCTATTCTTCCATCAAGATACATGCATCAGCTATTTCAGCAGAATACAGCTTGGATCCTCCTGTCTTCTCTCATCCTCTGCTCAGACAGTTTCTGAGAGGAATTAAAAATGTAAAACCTCCCAGGAAACCTCCATTGCCAGCATGGGACTTGAACTTTGTGCTAGAAAAATTGACACTTCCCCTTTCGAAACAGCAGCAACAGCAGAATTACAATACTTATCCTGGAAGACTGCTTTCCTGCTGGCAATAACTTCAGCAAGAAGGGTCTCTGAACTACAGGCATTAATGGCAGTGCAACCCTTCCTGATCTTCCATCAAGATAGTGTCCATGAGAACAAATCCTACATTTATGCCTAAGGTGGTATCCAGAGTCTCTTTAAATCAGGCTATCCACCTACCTACATTCTTCCCCAACCCACAGAACAGGGGAGAAAGACTCTTGCATACCTTGGATGTACATAGGCAATTACGCTACTACCTGGACAGGACCAAATCCAATAGAAAAACTGACCAGCTTCTGGTAGCATATGCAACAGGAAAGGAAGGAAAACCAATTTCAAAACAGACAATCTCCAAATGGATAGGAAATTGCATTAGATTTTGTTACTCCTACCATGGAAAGAAAACTCCAGAGAACATCAGGCCTCACTCCACAAGGGCTACAGCCACTACCACAGCTTTCTTACGAGGAGTGGCTACCAAGGACATTATAGAGGCTGCTACTTGGACCTCCGTGCATACATTTGCCAAGCATTATAATTTACCTTTATACTCTAGATCCCGAGCAGGTTTTGCCACTGCTGTTTTGCAAGGGATCCTAACTACACCATAATCTCTACTCTTTTCCTCCTCCCTAGTTTAGCTATGGTATTCTACCCATTTGTAAGGACTGCAGATGCATCCTTGAAGGACATAGTACAGTTTTGTACCTACCATAAATGTAGATGTCCGATAGGAATGCATCTGCAGTCAGGATTACCCACCCACCTTCCCCTTTGAGGTACTCCTAGGGTATTTGCCATCCTTCAGCTAGCTTGGGGGGGATCTATTATGGTGTATTTGTTTGTATATATGTACATACATGCTTATTTTATGTGTTTGCTCTCTACTATTTGGAAACTTTGGCATTTATCCAAATTTAGCCATCCAAGAGGGCACCTGGCATCTGGGGCAAGAAACACTGAGGAAAATGGCGTCGGCTGATGCCTTTATACCCGAAGAACTGCAGCTATGACGTCGGGTGAAGTGCGACACCAGCCGAAGCCAGACCCAGACTTTGGAATCCGGCCGACCGAAGGGCTGCCTGACGACAGGACAACCCATTTGTAAGGACTGCAGATGCATTCCTATCGGACATCTACATTTATGGTAGGTACAAAACTGTACTTTTCTTATCATATCCATTTGAACCTATGTCACATCTTACAAGAGTTTTTGTTTTAATGAAAATCCTCAAAAAAAAAAAAAGAAAAAAAACACACACACACCCATAACCTATTAACTTAATGCAAACACACACAACATTGTACATCTTCAAATAATGAAGTTTAACCATCCTAATGGGAGCAACTGTCCCAGATTGACAGTTACATTCACAGGCTTTATTTACTATGTTTTTAAGGATGTCCTTCAAGGATGCATCTGCAGTCATAACATATGGGTTATCCTGCCTCAGGCGGCCCTTCGGTCGGCCGGATTCCAAAGTCTGGGTCTGGCCACAGCTGATGTCGCACTTTCCCCAACGTCAGAGCTTCTGGGATATAAAGGCATCAGCCGGCGCCATTTTCCTCAGTCTTTCTTGCCGCGCGGTGCCCGAAGCAGAAGCTGTTCGCAAGTGCCGGTCGGTCAGATCCAGAGATTTCAGCTACCGAAGACTTCTAAAAAAGCTAAGTACCCCGTTGGGGACACTTTCTTGCCTCAGCCGATGTCAGACAAAGTAAATAATTGTTTAACTTGTGGGAAACAAATACCTCATAAGGATTTCCATTCTTACTGCCTTCCTTGCTTAGGCCCAGACCACGACGTATCAGCTTGTTTAGCCTGTGCCTCCTTCAACCGACGGACTCTTAGACGTCGGAGTTTGCAGAAGAGTTTTTTGGATCCGCTTTTGCATATAAAATGCCGTCGGAGACTCCGACTACACATTTAGCCAAAAAACGCAAGGAAAAGGACCGACACTCGCGGCCCGCGGTTTCGGCTGAAACCACGGTTAGGCCTACCGCGAGCATCTCGGTTTCGGCTGAAACAGAGTCCTCGGTTCTTACTTCTGCCGAAATCATACCTCCGACAACCGAGGCCAGAGAGGCCCCGGCTGAGTCGGCTACAGAAATCCCTACCGAAGAAGCAAGCGCACAAGAATTGTCCGACACCATTCCATTGGACATTTCTACACCTGCACGTGGGGTAGCTAGGCCCCCTGCTTCTATGTCTATTAAGGCCTTCTCCAGGGCTAAAGCAGCTAAAATTTCAAAAGCTTTACCTGCAAAATCTACTTCTCAGAGACCTTCCTCAAGTTCTCAGATTCTCAGCCTTGCTGAGGACCTTATATCTCTGATTAGGGGTTCCCAACCTCACCCAGACAGGGCCTCCCTCCTCTTCCTGACAAAAGGCCTAGGACTGAAACCCCTGAACCTCTCTCCTCTGATTACTCCTCGGATGAATCTGATTTATCAGACCATCAGGAAGGGCCATAGTCCCCTTATGAGGATTCAGATGCAGAAGACTCTATTCCTTCTGCCTCCCCTCCAGAAGAATTTTCCTTTGGGGAGACTTTGCACTCAATGAGGGAACACTTTCAATGGCAGGGTCAGGATTTCTCTGATTCTAGAAAAAGACTAAGGACTTTTTTACACTTGCCACAGCATAGGCCTTTAGCCATACAACCTGTGCTAACTGTAGTTGATGCATGTAATGATGTCAGTTCTGCCCCTGATTCTCTTCCCCCAGCCCCTGCCAAACCTGACAGATATTACAGGGTCCCGGATTCTCACTTCCACTTGTATAAAGCCCATGCTGCAGACCCAGAAACTATTTCTCAGGGCCCAAAAGGTGTTGCAGCTGCCACTGCCAAAAACCCCCTACCCTCTGAAAGAGAGTCAAGAGCATTAGAGAGATGGGGTAAAAAGGTTTATACATCTGCTACTCTTTCTGCCAGGGCATTAAACTGTCAATTCCATATGATACAGTACCAGGAATATTTGTTAGATCAGCTGAATAAAAAGCTTTCTTCTCCTGAACCTTTAGACCGTAAGTCCCTTCAGGATTTGGTACACAACTCTCAGCAGGTCAGTAATCATTTCTTAAAATGTGGCTATGATGCACTGGAGGCTTCATTTAGATCAGCTATGACTGGGGCAGTAATTGAAGGCATGCCTGGCTAAAAGAGCAATCCTTGCCAGACCATGTCAAGGCTAAACTCCTAGATGCTCCAATGGAGAAACAAAATTTATTTGGCTCCCCTGCACAGGAGATTCTAAAGAAAGTGGAAGAAAAAGCAAAATCTGTGCAAACAGTAAAGGATTTTCTGCAGGTCCAACCTCCGAGGTTCAGCAGAAACTGGCCTTCAAAGAATTGGTCCTTTCCAGACACCTCCAGAGCACAGAGGGGCAGGAATAGACACCCAAGAGGCAGAGGTCAATCAAAGGGTGCCTACAGGGGTCGTCAGTGGCAACCTGCCAACCAGAGGAGTACTGCCACAGCTGCAACTACAACCACTTCCACAGGACAGACACAATGACTTGACTCTGATTCCGCCTACCAGGGAACAACTGGAAGCACCCTTGGGCAGAAAGCTGGCTTTATTCTCGAAAAACTGGCATTGCATTACAAAAGACAAATGGACATTGCAAACAATAGACAAAGGATACAGGTTTCACTTCCACACTTTACCAAGAAGGAGCGGAATGCCAAACCTTCCACCAAACCAGAAGCCAGAGGCTTTAAGACAAATCAACAATTTACTTCAGATGAAAGCAATAGAAAGGGTACCATCTATGGAACAAGGCCAAGGATTTTACTCCAGACTATTCCTTGTACCAAGAAAAGAAACCCAATGGAGGCCTATTCTCGACTTGTCCGCACTAAACACATATCTCATTGTGCCAAAATTCAAGATGCTGACCCTACAGCAACTTCTTCCCATGTTGGGCAAGGAGTCTTGGCTGGTGACTCTAGATCTCAAGGAGGCATACCTGCACGTCCCTATACGACCAGATTGCAGAAGACACCTCAGATTTCTTGCAGGATCAGAGCATTATCAATTCTCAGCATTGCCCTTTGGCTTATCTACTGCGCCCAGAGTATTCACGAAATGCCTGGCATCAGTAATTGCACATTGCAGGCTTCAGGGAATTCAAATCTACCCATACCTGGACGACTGCCTAATACAAGCGGACAGCAAGACAAAACTAATAAAGGATTTGGCCTATGTCATACACCTGTTACAGGCCTTGGGATACACAGTCAACATCCAGAAGTCAAGACTAGTGCCATCCCAAAGGATAACATTTTTGGGTGCGGATCTGGACACAATAACTCAGATGGCTTTTCTCACAGAAGAAAAACAAAAGCAACTCCCAGTCTACTTCATGGCTTTGACAAGACAAACTCAGCTTACTGCAAGGAAAGTCCTGCAGGCCCTGGGTTACATGGCATCCTGCATAATCTTGATCCCGCATGCCAGGCTGCATATGAGGAAATTACAATGGTACCTAAGGAATGTATGGTCTCAACACAGGCACAGTCTAGAAACCATGATACCAATCATTCCATGCCTGAAAAAGGAATTCCTGTGGTGGGCTCAGGCCTGCCAGTCCAACAGAGGGTTGCCTTTCAACAAACCACAACCAAGGCAAACCATCACCACGGACGCCTCAGACCTAGGATGGGGAGCACACATGGAAGACAAGTGTATCCAAGGCCTATGGTCTCAAGACCAGCTGAATTTGCACATAAACCTAAAGGAGATGCTGGCAGTGAAGCATGCAATCGAGGCATTCAAATCAAATCATTCCTCCAGCAAGGACATCTGCTGATAAGGACAGACAATACCACAGTCATGTGGTACATAAACAAACAGGGAGGCACGCATTCCTACCCTCTATGCCGGATGGCAATGGATCTGTGGAACCTAGGCCTGAATCTCAACATCCAACTGCAGGCCAAATTGCACCAGGAAAGAGAATTCACTAGCAGACAGCTTAAGCAGAACTACCACGGATGCTCACGAATGGATGCTGCATCCAGACATCTTCAAAATCATAACAAACAAATGAGGAATGCCAGAGATAGACCTGTTCGCCTCCCCACTCAACCACCAACTGAAGAAATTCTGCTCAAGAGTATACCACCCACAAGCCTGGAGGGTGGACTCTCTCTCTTTCAGCTGGAATGCCCTAACAGTGTATGCTTTTCCACCTCTCCCATTGATGTACAAAGTTCTACTGAAGATCAGGGAGGAACAGCCAAAGGTGATACTAATAGCTCCAGACTGGCCAAGGCAGCATTGGTATCCGCTACTGAGAAGCATGTCTCGGACAAACTCATGGCCTCTACCCCTATGGCCTCTACTTCTAACGCAGAACAACTTCAAGACCCTGCATCCAAACTTGAAAACACTGCAGCTAACTGCCTGGAAAATTGCTTAAAACAAAAACAAACACTCTTATCTCAGAGGGTCAAGGACATTATCCTGGAGGCTCGCAGACCCTCCACAAGAAAGACATACTCAGCTAAATGGAAGAGATTCCTCATTTGGAGCGCATCAAAGGGTACAAATGTCACACTGGCAAACCTAGCACACATCCTAGAATACTTAGCAGAACTGTTCCACAATGGCCTGTCCTATTCTTCCATTAAGATTCATGCTTCAGCAATTTCAGCAGAGTACAACATGGATCCTCCTATCTTCTCTCACCCTCTCCTCAGACAATTTTTAAGAGGGATCAAAATGTAAAACCTCCAAGGAAACCCCTCTGCCTGCATGGGATCTCAATTTTGTGCTCGAAAATTAACACTACCCCCCTTTTGAACCAGCAGCATCAGCAGACTTACAGTTCTTATCTTGGAAAACTGCTTTCCTTCTGGCAATCACTTCAGCAAGAAGAGTATCCGAGTTACAGGCACTAATGGCAGTGCAGCCTTTCCTTATTTTTCACCAGGATAGAGTGTCTCTGAGAACCAATCCTACTTTCATGCCAAAGGTGGTATCCAGGGTATCCTTGAACCAAGCTATTCATTTGCCTACGTTCTTCCCTAACCCACAGAACAAGGGGGAAAAACTATTGCACACCTTGGATGTACACAGACAACTACGCTACTATCTGGACAGAACTAAAACCAGCAGAAAAACTGACCAACTTTTTGTAGCATATGCAACTGGAGTGCAAGGAAAAGCAATTTCCAAACAGACAATTTCAAAATGGATAGGAAATTGCATTCGTTTCTGCTACTCTTTTCATGGAAAGACAACTCCTGAAAATATCAGGCCTCACTCCACAAGAGCCACAGCCACCACTACAGCTTTCCTATGAGGGGTGGCTACCAAGGACATTTTAGAAGCTGTTACTTGGAGCTCCGTGCATACATTTGCCAAGCATTGCAATCTACCTTTATACTCCAGATCCCGAGCAGGTTTTGCAACTGCAGTTTTACAGGGGATCTTAACTACACCATCCTTATCTTAGTACCTCCTCCCCCAGTTTGGCTATGGTATTCTACCCATATGTTATGATTGCAGATGCATCCTTGAAGGACATAGTACAGTTTTGTACCTACCATAAATGTAGATGTCCGATAGGTATGCATCTGCAGTCAGGATTGCCCCCCCTCCTTCCCTCTGTGGTATTCCTAGGGTGCTTACCCCTCTTTCAGCTAGCTGGGGGAATCTATTATGGTGTATTTGTTTGTATGTATATCTGTATATATATATATATATATATATATATATATATATATATATATATATATATATATATTGTTTGCTACTGTTTGGAATTTTCAACATTTATCCAAATTTAGCCTTCCTAGAGGGCACCTGGCATCTGGGGCAAGAAACACTGAGGAAAATGGTGTCGGCTGATGCCTTTATACCCCAGAAGCTCTGACGTCGGGGAAAGTGCGACATCAGCCGAGGCCAGACCCAGACTTTGGAATCCGGCCGACCGAAGGGCTGCCTGAGGCAGGACAACCCATATGTTATGACTGCAGATGCATACCTATCGGACATCTACATTTATGGTAGGTACAAAACTGTACTTTATTCATGCTAAGACTGCTTTCTGGACATTTTGACCCTTTATTTGGGCATTGAAGGTAAAACATTTATTTACTTCCTGGCAAGTCCCAATCTCTCTCAATTTATTGACATTTTTTGTCATTCTTATATCTCCCTCCAGTATAGTCTAGAAGTGCATGGCAGTGGTAGATTCTTACCTTCTCTAATGATTCCTCTCAATCTTCCAGACTGCAAACGAGTAATAACCAAACTTCAGACATATCTTCAAAATTTATTTTCCACCATTTGTCATGAACTTGGAAGGAGCTCTACTGCTGTGAGGAGCAGTCTGTTAAACTTTTGTTAAGATTAAGTAAATATAAATTAGGAATATATTCAGTTGACAGTCTAATAAAAAAGAATGGAACTTAAATGTAATTGCTAAGATTACCTTAAATGTAGTTAAACAAATAAAGGACAAAGTAAGGCAGACATTTCACCATTATTTCATGATAAAAACTATTAACTTCTTTTTATACCTCCTTGATTAGATCCCTGGTTGGGTACAGTAATGCTTTCTGGATTTCTTCATCAAAAGTAATGTGCATAAGACTGAAAAAAGTGCATTGCTTAACTAGGAGTATGATCTGATATTTATTTATTTTGGGAGATTAATCGCACAATTTCTGGGATTGGGAATATGCCCTTTCCTGGGGTGTTATGCAATTTCAGAGTTAGTATATGTAATTAGCAGGGGGTATGGGGTGTGTGTGTGTGGGGGGGGGGGTTTGCACCCCTCACAGAAAATACTGATTTGTTGTTGCATGTTCCAAGATTATGCCTCAAAGAATATAAAATGACATGTTGACATTTTTTATGTCACTTTTTGCTTGTCGGCATTAGTGATGTCAACATTTACTTGTTTACTTTGGCATATTCATATGTATGTGTATCTGTCTGTTGTCTGCTTGCCTATGTATATGTATGTGTGCAAAAATAAGTTGCATCCACAGTGACCCCTGCTTGAAGCTGTTTGGGCTGTAAATAATTTAATTGATGGCACAAGACCATGTGACAGAGTTATGGATGTCCCCTGCTAAAACAGTAAATAGACTTAAGTTCTGTTGAGTTACAGATCTTGTGCTGTAAACTGGCATCTTTTTAGCAAATAGAAATACTACTGTAGTCTTTAAAATTGATTTTCATGTAACAGTTTTGATTTGGATTTTTTCTTCATTTTAAGTAATAAGTTCATTAAGTCAAGCTACCAAAGAACAACTGCACTTTTCTGTATATATGAATATTTGAATTATGATGCCTGAATTAATTTAATATTTTAGGTCTCATCAGTGAAAATAGAAGAAACCAAAATGTCTCCATCAGAACTGCATGATGTGCTGCTAGATGTACAGCAGATGAAGGGCAAGCAGGATAACTTTGATGTCAAACTGGCAGACCTCAAAAGGTATGAGCATATTGTCTACATTTCTAATGCAGAAGACTGTAATTAGTTTGTACGTGTGTATGTATTCTTTCAGAATGTGAATTTACAGATAAGGAAAAGTAAGGTCCAGTGGCATCGTTCTGTAAATTTGTATACATTTTCAGAACAAATTGTACAGGAAGTCTATTCAGAACTTGAAATTGCTACGTAGATGGCCATAATATTATATTTGTAATTGGTACACATGGAATGAGGAGTCCGTACTGGTCAAGCAGGAGAACTGAAACTACAGGCTTTCATTCAGCTTGGCCAGGTTTATCAAGGCTGTGTCACTCTCCTTTATCCGCAGTGCTGTGTGGTTTAGCTTTCCCTTCAGATCTTTTCTGCCAGTGGTAACACTTGCATCTGAGATAAATGGTTACAGGCTACTTTTCCTTGTTTTTCTGTATTTATGAGGGAAAAGTGTACATTTTTTATTGTTTTGGAGAATGTTTTTATTTTGTTGTGTCATGCATCTTTTGTTAGCAAGGGATACCAAAACTATGAAGAAGTGCAGCAAGTGTGGACAGGGGGTTACTCCCTAAGACAGACGCACCTTATGTATTGTTTTTCATGGGGCAGAACACCTTAAATAAGAAATATGTAATTTAGAAGTCCATTGACCTTCCATCTCTTTGGACTAGAAATAAAATGTTTTATTCTGAAGGACTTAGTTTCACTTCCTAGATCTACCCCTGAAAATTATTCCTTCTCAGATGTTACCTCAAGGTCAACCTATTGGCATATAAACCAAACCAGGGTCTTTTGACCATTCTAAAATAGTAGACAGAGAGAGACGAAGAAAGCACAGATACATGGAGGACAGGGATGACTGTTAAAGATGTTTCTGCAGCCTCTTTCAGCAAAATATCTCTGGAGATGAATTTCACATTGTCAACACTATTTCTTCCACTGGTGTATTTTGACTACCAGCAGTTTGTAGTTGAACCCCCCACTAGACAGGACAGTATGTCATCTCTATCAAATGAAGTTAGGAGGATTTTACCCTCCAGGCTGTAGTCTGCTATATCATTCAAAATTCTTCAACAACCATTCTTTGGCTGTTACAGTATGAAATGATGTTGAGAACCTTCCTGAAGTAGTAGCCTGGGCATGCCTTTTCTGCTTTTTTTTTTCAGCTTTTTTGTCTCAGTTCTCCTCACCATCCTCAGGTTCTGCACTGGTCCTGATGAGGCTAGTCACCACAGTTTAGTTGTCAACTTAGACGTCTATGGAAATCTTGTTATGGGGACCATGGCCTCTTGGTTTGATGTCTTCCTCATTGGTGATGCTGTTAGTGGTATTATAGCAGTGCTGTCTGCATTGGGGGTGGTCCTGGGGGTTGGGTTTGAGCCACTCTGGGATCTGTCTTGATAACAATATTGTCATTATCATTGCAGACCTACATTGATTTGGACTTCTGGCCTTTAGCTTTCATCAACACATGTGTTTGGAGTTCGACTATAGGAACTTGGCTCAATGACATTGTTTTTGACATTGACCCTGATGTGCTTCTTCTGGCATTTGCTGTTGATACTTGCTTTCAGCATTGACTTTCAGCATCAGTGTTGCATAATGAGAAGCACTTGCCACCCTCAGTCCCTGTACCTTTGTTGGCTTTGGCCTCACCTAGGGAGTTTTTCCTACCTCCTTCTTCAGACACTTCATTTTCTCAGTGACAGAGCATAGGACTTGCAAGGCATGTGTGAGCTCTGTCACACATCTGGAAGTAGATCAGCTCTCTTGTCCTCATCAGGCCTTTATCCTCTGAGGACAGGTGAGAAGCATAGATGCAAAAGGAGACTCCCTGGTGTAGTTCCCACTTCGACATATAGAGTGGAGTTGTAAATTCCCCAGCTTCATCCTTGATGACCCCAAATTCAGGGAGATTTTAGTGGTACTTATGCAGAGGGATGAATGACGTGGATATATGATGATTTGCCAAAAATATACATTGTCTATAGTCTGTTTTGTTGAATCACATTTGTTGAAAAATGGACTTACAAACCAACATTAAACAGGTGCTTTTTTTTAGATGAAGTTCCTCTGCAAAACTCCATTCCTGAAACTTGTGTACACATTTACTAATGCCAAAATTGCAGAATACTGGGGAAAAAGATAAAACTCATTTACTCCAGTATTCAATGTTATTGTCACTTAAAATACTTTTATTTAGTATTCTTTCAATATGTATTTTTGTTGGCTAAAACATATTTGACTAACATGCAATTGAATATGATAAATTTTCAACTAGGGTATCTCGCTAGTCCACAGAATGACCCTACAAAGTATCCTGCAGGAAGACAGGACTTTCATCTCCAACCACCTTCCTTCTAGGTGGTCTCCACTTTTAAAAAAACATTGGGTTTTGTTTTCAGGACTTCACGGAAAGAACCCAATGTGATGCCTGTTTCAATTGGGAATGGACAAGATCCTCCAGATACCTAAGGAATTACATTTTGTTCCAATGTTCCATGCCAGACTCTTTGTTCATTGACATCCCTTGAGAAGATTTTGACTTTGCAGAATCCGCTGTTAACCATCCTTATAAAAAAGTTCAAAGTGATGGGTAGGTTTGGGTAACAGGTTTATGCAGCCTTATATTTTTAACTTGGGTTCTTTGAACCTCTAAGATGCAACTCTCTTAAAAAAAGATTTCCCATAAGTTCAGAAGGTTTCTTTACTTCTGTGTAGGACCAAGTCATTAGCCGTGTTAGCCTCATCCATTTGTTCTCAACTCATGTGTTACGATTTCATTGAGAACTTGCCACAGAGTTGTCCAGGTTCTTTTTAAAATATGGTGATCTTAAAACAAGTGGTTCATCTCAAAATTGGCATCACATCGAACCTTGTGCATTTGACTTGTAATTCTGTAGATGATGCTGA
Organism: Protopterus annectens; assembly: GCF_019279795.1. Lineage (NCBI taxonomy): Eukaryota > Metazoa > Chordata > Ceratodontiformes > Protopteridae > Protopterus > Protopterus annectens. The sequence continues at coordinate 459,040,239 of NC_056749.1, forward strand.
GTGTTGCTGTCTTCTGAAGTGCTAGTTTGTGACTTTCTGACTTAGCTGCGAATCCATGGCTTCCTTCCTTTCTTAATGTTTCTTTTGGATCTGGCTTATTGCAACTAAAAGCTAAGGAAAAGTTGGATAGTTAGAGAATATGGGATAGGAGGGCAGAAGCTTCACATCTGTTGGAATGTAATTCTAAACTCCACATTGCACTTTTTCATGGGTGCAAAGGAATGCAGCAGGAGGATAACCAGACTTCTTGGAAGAGCCAATGAGTCCGTGGGAGTTATCTCACTAGATCCTTGCCCAAATGCAAGAAACAAACAACAGCAACAGATATACTGTAGAACTCTTAAAAAGGGATGGCAGTCAGATCCCAAAAGACTTGCCCAGCTATTTTTCTCTTGAGCCAGTCAGAGGTTGTCTTTCCACATGCCCACATGGCTGACCATCACATAGGATGAATTAATTCAGTCAATAATAATTGTTGTTGTATCTTTCGGCTTCTCCCGGTTAGGGGTCACCACAGCGGAACTCCGGTCCGCTAATGATTGGCAGCAGATTTTTACGTACCGAGTTGCCAGCCCTGACGTACAACCTTCAACTAAGGTACGCCCATTCACGCATGTCTCCATACAGAAGACGCTTTAGTTGAGAATCGAACAGGACAACAGACTGTATAATAGCTTTACACACCCACTCAAATCACTGTCTTCCCCCATTGCCCAATGTTCCACACCATCAGAAGAGTGCACTAAGAAAAGAGGTGTTAACACCCCATCAGCAATGAAGAATTTCAGGAAAGTTCTTCCAGACCAGAGAGGAGCCAGTTTTTACTCCTTGTTGTTTTTAGCTAAAAAGATAAAGGAAGTTGTACTGATTTTGAATCTCTGCACTTTTTAAGAGTTGTTTTCCCAAGGAAGCACTCTGGATGGGCATAGAGCAGTCTGTTCTTTATTTGCCAGGAGGAGACTGAATATGTTCTTTGAACCTCGAGTTCATGAGATTTCTTTACTTCTGTGTAGGACCAAGTCATTGGTGGTTTTAGGCTCATCCATCTGTTGTTACCTGACCTTCCATGCATTTTCAGAGGTCCATTGAACCATAGGCTGCAAGAGGGTCAAGTTGTTTCCTTTACCTGGATTATTGTCTCCATACTGCACTTACTTCAGACAGATCATTTGTAATTGAACAGCACACCTTTCAGAGTTGACCAGTAGTCAGGGACTTGGTGACACACACACACACACACACACACACACACACACACACACACACACACACACACACACACAGTAATCCAGCCTTTGACCATCAAGTCTCTACAGTAGTGAGGAAATCATTCTGTGTTGTGCAACTTATAAACAAAGGTATGGCATCTATGTCCAAGGAGGTCATTGTTCCACTGTATTCGACACTTGTCAGACCTATCCTTGAATACAATGCCCCTTTGATATGTACCTAACTAGCCACATCCAACAGTTCGAATGTCCACAGAGGTTCCTCACTAAAAGAATACAGGACATAAGTAACATATCCTTTGCAGACTACCTCTAGGCCCTATTCCTATATTCTGTTTCTTACAGACTGTTGAGGGGAGATCTATGCCTGGCATACAAGGCATAGTCAGACCCCATCCTGAGGGAACTCTTGCATATCTGCAAAACAAACAGCACCATAATTACCCATTCTAAAGACTTGAACCTTGCCTGCAATATAAATAGGACCGACTAGAGAGACAGGAATGTATCCCAGAGACTACCCCTTCTCTGGAGCAGGCTGTCCATCCATGTGAAACAGAGTTCCTCCCTAATCTAATTCAAATGTAACTTGGACAATTGGCTGGGGAACAGGAAATTCATACCTGGTTTGGCACCTATGTCTCTAATGCATGCAGGTAGACTGTAAATTGTTCATCTCCCAGATCCCTGCTTGTAAATGCTTCATCTTCCATCCCCCTGCTTACACTTATTGAGAGTACCAGAACTTGTCAGAGATTTAGATGCATGGCTAAGCTTAAAAAGGCCCTTGTTAGCTTTGCACACACCTATGAACATTGGAGTACTAATCTCCTACAGTCTTTGGTAATCACTGTGAGCACTACAGAGTCCTAGGTGGGGAGTACAGTCTCATGTACATTGGATGTACCGTATGCACACTGTTGTGAATGTTACAACTTCTCTTGGGTCTATATCATGTAGTCGAACTGTCATAAGTTTAACTATGTAAATGTCGAACCTGGAAGTTCAAAATGTAAGAACTTTGAACGCTCAGAACAGCTTTTTTTCCCCAGGGGGAAAAAAAAATTGCTGTTCTGGTACAAAGCAAAAAACACATGAACACTTCAGACTTTCCTAATGTGGGGGGCTTTTCCCCCCACACCCCCCAACATGGGGGTCTGTGCCCTCCACACCCCTCCCTTACTTACAGATCGCACCACAGTGGAGGAAATAGCAAAGCCGGGGAAATGGCCCACCATATTTTTCCCTGGGAAAAAATTTGGTGTTCCACGGCTTTGCTATTTTGCCATTTCGAGCATCCAAGTTCGATGTTTCGGCGGTCGGACAATTGTGCGTTCGAACTAGTAATATAGACCCCTTCTCTTACTTAGGAGTCCTCCTGTACAATTTGTAGTATCACATTTACTTCAGCCTCAGGCAGTCCCAGCACTTTTTTCCCCTCAGGGCATTTTGATATTTGGCAGCAAAAATCTGTGTAGACCCTCATGCCAGCTTTATCGCGAGAATCTCAGTGAAACTCTCTAGTACAGTGGTCTGGGATGACTTAGAAGATGGTTGCACACTGATCAACAGGTTGATTAGAGCTATCCCATTGTGAAAGTTGAAAATAAGAAGAAAATGTCAGTAGAAGCTATCCAGTTGTGTAAAATTAATTTACTAGTTTGCAATTAATATTACTTGGATATCAATGTGATGACACCACTTAAACCCAACGCAGTAACTAAGGAGACTCAATCCTCACCATTGTCTACAGTAAGGGAGTGTCACTGAAAGCAGGGATAGAAATGTACAGTTTTCCCTAATAAAACACCGGGAGCAGGCTCCAAACTTGGGACTGGACTATATGCTTCACTCCAGGTCCCCAAATGAGTCTTCACACTATTGCTGCACAGCACCGTGTCCTAGATGTTCATCGTGCATACAGCTGCAGTCATAACAGATGGGTTCTCCTGCCGTCAGGCGGGTCCTCGGTCGGCCGAATTCCAAAGTCTAGGTCCGGCGTCGGTTGTCGTCGCTTCTTCCCTGATGTCAGTGCGACAGGGGTATAAAGGAAGCAGCCGACGCAATTTTCTTCTGTCTTTCTTGCCGCGCGGTGCTTGAAGCAGAATCAGTTCGCAAGTGCCAGTCGGCCAGCTCCTGAAATTATGAAATTTGGAAACCGAAGTCTTCTTAAAAGCTAAGTACCCAATTGGGGAAACTTTTCTTGCCTCAGACCAATGTCAGACAAAGTTAATAATTGTATTTCTTGTGGGAAGCAAATACCGCATAAGGATTTCCATTCCCTCTGTATACCTTGTTTAGGCCCAGACCACGACGTCTCGGTCTGTCGCTTTTGTGCTACATTCAACAAACGCACTATTAAGCGTCGGGTGGAGTTGGCCCAGCATTATTTTGGGAAAGCATTTAACTATACTATGTCGTCAGATACTCCGACTCCGGTTTTGTCTAAAAAACGCAAAGACAAGGACTGACACACTAGGTCCGCGGCCTCTACCGACACCACGCCAAAGCTGACTACACGTGGTCCGGTTCTCAGTGAGGCGCCTACGCAGCCCCTGATTACCGACGACACTTCTTTGACGGTGTCTCCTGTGCCCTAGGTCGCAGGCTCCTCGGCCCACACCCCGACTACAGGTACCGAAGCCACTCTTGGCATTGAAACTCAGAATGTGGACAGGTCCACCTCCACTCAAGGTGTCTTCAGACCTTCCTCTTCTTTCTCCATCAAGGCTTTCACAAAGTCTAAAGCAACCATGCACTCTAAGAGACCAGCTACACGGGGCCCATCTCCAGGCCCCATGCCTAAGAAACAGATGCTTAAAATGGCTGAGGATTTAATTACTCTAATCAGAGGTTCTCAGCCCCCACTGGACAAAAGGCCCAGAGTGGAGGAAGATTCCCCCTCCTCTGATCAGGGCTCCATTATTTCAGAGCACTCTGATGATAAGGAACATTCTTACTCCCCTTTTGAAGACTCTGATGCAGAGGAGTCCATCCCTTCTGTATCCCCCCCTGAGGATTACTCATTTGGGGAAACTTTGCATACCTTAAGGGAACACTTCCACTGGGAAGGCCAAGATTATTCAGATTCCAAGAAAAGGCTCAGGGAATTTCTCTTGTTACCTCAGCATAGGCTTCTGGCTATTCCTCCTGTCTTGGACATCCTAGATGATGTTTACTCGGAGGCCTGCCTTAACCCGGACTCTCTACCTGCAGCTCCAGTTAAACCTGACAGGTACTACAGGGTTTCTGACTCGCACCAATTTCTTTACAAAAGCCATGCTGCTGACCCAGAAACCATCTCACAGGGCCCCAAGGGAGTTAAGGCCTCCATTGCCAAAAATCCATTGCCTTCCAAGAGAGATTTCAGATCCTTAGAAAGGTGGGGAAAAAAGGTATATACCTCGGCTACCTTATCCATGAGGGCCTTAAACTTTCAGTTTCATATGCTAAAATACCAACAGTTTTTGTTATCACGATTGAAGAGTAAAATGTCACAACCTGAACAACCAGACCTGAAGGAGTTGCAGGATTTGATGCATAGTGCAGAACAAGTGGGTAAGCATATCTTACAATGTGGTTTTGATGCTCTAGAGGCCTCATGTAGAGGTGCTGTTACAGGATCAGTCATACGTAGGCATGCCTGGCTCAAGGAACAAGCCTTGCCTGATCATGTCAAAGCTAAATTACTAGACGCCCCTCTTCAAAAGGATGTACTATTTGGTGCAAATGCTGAGGAGGTATTAAGGAAAATGGAGGAAAATGCTAAATCAATGCAAACTGTGAAAGAATTTCTACAGGTTCAACCCCCACGTTTTAGTAGAAATTGGCCTTCCAAAAACTGGTCCTTTCCTGCCACAGACAGACCCCAAAGAGGCAGATACAGGCGCCCGAGGGGCAGAGGACAATCCCAAGGATCGTATAGAGGCAGACAATGGCAAGCTCCTACACAAAGAGGTGGTGAGGACAACTCGCAATCTTTCAGAAAGCAAACCCAATGACATTTCCCTTTGCATGCCAACCAGGTTTCAAATGGCAGCCCCCTTAGGAGGAAAGCTGGCATTATTCTCAAAAAATTGGCATGTTGTCACAAAGGACAAATGGATCCTGGACATTTAAAACAGAGGCTACAAATTCCATTTTCACACCCTTCCAAAAATAAGAGGCATGCCAAACCTGCCACACAATCAAAGGGCAGAGGCACAAAAGCAAATTACAGATCTCATAAACATGAAAGCTATTCAAGAGGTACCTACGCACGAACAAGGTCAAGGTTTTTATTCCAGGCTATTTCTGGTGCCAAGGAAGGGAAAAGATTGGAGACCTATTTTGGAGCTATCCATCCTAAACACATTTCTACTCGTACCAAAATTCAAGATGCAACTTCTTCCCATGCTGGGCAAGGAGTCTTGGCTGGTAACATTGGACCTCAATGAGGCATACCTGTCTTGGCTGGTAACATTGGACCTCAAGGAGGCATACCTGCATGTCCCAATCAGACAAAATTGCAAAAGGTACCTCAGATTTCTTGCAGGTTCAATCCATTATCAATTCTCTGCATTGCCCTTTGGCATATCTACTGCGCCCAGAGTGTTCATGAAATGCCTGGCATCAGTAATTGCCTACTGCAGACTTCAAGGGATACAAATATACCCCTATTTGGACGACTGCCTGATCCAAGCGGACAGCAAGCACATTCTTCTGAAACATCTGGCTTATGTAATAATGTTATTGCAATCTCTGGGATACACAGTCAACAAAAAGAAATCAAGGCTAATACCCTCTCGGAAGATAATTTTCCTGGGTGCCAAATTGGACACAAACACCCAGATGGCCTACCTCACGCCAGAGAAGCAGGGGCAACTAATACAATACTTCAGAACACTAGCAAGTTGCACCAGGCTGACTGCAAGGGAAATCCTGCAGGCTCTGGGATTCATGGCATCTTGCATCTTACTAATCCCATGTGCAAAGCTGCATATGAGGAAACTACAATGGTACCTGAAAAACATATGGTCTCAACACAGCCACAGTTTGGAAACAATAATACCACTAATTCCATGTCTGCAAAAGGAATTTCTGTGGTGGGCTCAAGCATGTCAAACAAACACAGGTCTTCCATTCAGCAAGCCTCAAGCAAATCAAGTCATCACAACAGACGCCTCGGACTACGCCTGGGGGGCGCACATGACAGATGGGTGCATTCAGGGCAAATGGTCCCAAAAAGAAAAGCACCTTCACATCAATCAAAAAGAAATGCTAGCAGTAATAAATGCTATTATAGCTTTCAAGGACCTTCAACAATCAGGTCAATTATTGATAAGAACGGACAACACCACAGTTATGTGGTACATAAACAAACAGGGAGGAACACATTCTTACCCCCTATGCAGACTGGCCATGTCACTTTGGAACATGGCCATGGACTTACAAATGGAACTACAAGCACAGTACTTGCCAGGCAAGGAAAACACGCTGGCAGACAACCTGAGCAGGAATATGACATATCCACACGAATGGAAATTGCATCCAAAAGTTTTTACAGAAATAATCCAAGAATGGGGAAGGCCAGACATAGATCTCTTTGCCTCCCACAAGAATCATCAATTGACAAAATTCTGCTCAAGGATCTTCCATCCAAAGGCCTGGAGAGTGGACGCTCTTTCTTTCAGTTGGACATCAATGACAGCTTATGCCTTCCCTCCTCTTCCTCTGCTGCCCAAAGTTCTATTAAAGACCAAAGCAGACAGACCAAAGATGATTCTCATTGCTCCGGACTGGCCAAGGCAACACTGGTACCCACTTTTGAGAAGCCTGACGCATTCCCCACCATGGACCCTGCCTCTAATGCCTCTTCTGACTCAGCACAGTTTCAAAACTCTTCACAGCCAGCTAAAAACACTCAATCTAGCCGCATGGAAGATTCCTTAGCATTACAACAGGCCCTACTCTCCAAGGAGGTGCAGGATGTCATTTTGGAGGCCGGAAGACCATCAACTAGAAAAGCTTACTCCGCAAAATGGAAACGTTTTTGTGTCTGGAATGAGAAAAAGGGCCAGGATCCTGGAAAACTGAATTTACCTCAAATACTACAATATTTGGCTGAACTGCTAAGCAGTGGACTTTCTTTCTCCTCCATTAAAATACATGCCTCAGCCATTTCTGCAGAATACAACACTGATCCACCTTTATTCTCTCACCCTCTCTTAAGACAGTTCTTCAGAGGGGCTAAGAAGTTAAGGCCTCCAAGGAAACAACCAATACCTGCTTGGGATCTTAATTTCATTCTGGAAAAATTGACCTTACCCCTCTTTGAGCCAGCTGCCTCATCAGATTTGCAATATTTGTCCTGGAAAACAGCTTTCCTTCTGGCTATCACCTCAGCTCGTAGAGTTTCAGAACTACAGGCTCTCATGGCTGTCAAGCCTTTTATCATCTTCCATCAGGACAGAGTTTCCTTACGAACCAACCCGTCCTTTATGCCTAAAGTGGTATCCAGGGTAGCTTTAAATCAGGCCATACATTTACCTACTTTTTATCCTAATCCTCAAAACAAAGGGGAGAGATTACTACATTCCTTGGACATCCACAGACAGCTGCGTTATTATTTGGACAGAACAAAGCCTTTCAGAAAATCAGAACAGCTCTTTGTGGCCTATGCGGTAGGAGCTCAAGGGAAGCCAATTTCCAAACAGACAATCTCAAAATGGATAGCCCACTGCATACGCTTTTGCTACTCCTTTCATGGCAAAACTGTTCCTACAGGCATTAGAACTCATTCCACCAGGGCCACAGCCCCTCTGCAGCCTTCCTCAGAGGAGTTCCTACTAAGGATATTTTGGAAGCAGCCACTTCGAGTTCTGTGCATACCTTCTCCAAGCACTACAACCTACCATTATACTCCAAATCTAGAGCAGGCTTTGCCACTGCAGTCTTGCAGGGCATTTTGGCTCCGCCTAGTTCCAACTAGTGCCTACCACCCCTTCTTAGCTTTGGGATTCTACCCATCTGTTATGACTGCAGCTGTATGCACGATGAACATAGTACAGTTTTGTACCTACCATAAATGTAGATGTTCGAGTGCTAATACAGCTGCAGTCCAGGTTTCCCTCCCGCCTTCCCCTCTTGGGACAGGCCTATAGGCTAACACATCCTCATACAACCTGATTGGGGTTTTCATTTATGATGCATTTGCTTGCAACTACTGTATTTTGATTATATAGCACTGCATTATCACACAAATTTATTATTGCCTTCCTTCTGGGGGCACCTGACATCTGGGGCAAGAAAAACTGAAGAAAATGGCGTTGGCTGGTTCCTTTATACCCCTGTCGCACTGACGTCAGGGAAGAAGCGACGACAACTGATGCCGGACCTAGACTTTGGAATTCGGCTGACCGAGGACCCACCTGACGGCAGGAGAACCCATCTGTTATGACTGCAGCTGTATTAGCACTCGAACAATTACATTTATGGTAGGTACAAAACTGCACTTTCTAAGTATTTGACACATGCGCGCACACACACACACACACACACACACACACACTTACTTAAATATTTGATATTCACATATATAAACATTCTTGGGAAAGACTGCCACAAATTTACTTGGTATGTCGTCTTTGGTAAACTACAAGGTAACTGCTGTCACCAGTCAAATACCACAATACCCTTCAAAAGGCTATTGAATTATGTTTGGTAAAATAAATATTGATATGAATGGTAACGTGTAATGCAAGCAGTAAGACTTTTCGGAGTGGCCCTGGTGTTATCACAGTAGCATAAACAATCTCATGTTACTAAAAGTACTTTCTAAATAACTAGCCACAATAAAGGGTAGTAAAATATTTAATAATAAATGAAATTATTTAAAATGTCTACACTGAATAACTGATTCTAATAAACCCACATAGTTTCACACACAGGAATTATGAAAATAACACTGTAGGATAGATTTCACACTGATTGTAGAAAAACTCTATCTAGCTATAGTTCCCCAACTATCTAAAGATTAACTATCCCTGTGTAATCTTATTAACTCACCAAGGCAGGATGGATAGTTTTGCCAGGCAAGATAAGAATGTATGCCCACTTTTCAGGTTGTTGTGTGGTCCTCACGACTGGAGTGGTATCTTCTGCTGTTATCGCTGAACAGCTACAGAAAACTGAGTGGTAACTACTGATCTAGAAAACAACAACTGACAACTACAACTACTACTACTGAGCTTTATCTGACTCAGTACCTGCTTTTGTAGCAGAATTAAGTCACAGAACGTTGTTATGAGAATTCTACTCTTTCATGCCAGAAGTAAACAAGACAGCTGCTGTGGAGATTCTACTCTTTTCAGCTGTGGCACACAATGACATCACATCTAGGTAAGCTGACTGGCATAACCTGCATTCAAAATTAAAAAAAAAAAAAAACATGTACATTTGGTCAGCCAAAAGAACACTGATTCAAACCTCTTACATAAATCAAAGCAACAATCAAAATCATAAACTTATATACAAAATCATCATAGCTAGTCATGCTGGCATATATAACACAGGGTAATTAATTATTTACAAGTATTTACAAAACTTCAGCCAGTCATGCTAGAACAGATAGCAATATTTAATATCCTCACAACCAGCAACGATGAAATTTGGAGGTGGTAAGAGAAAATCAACCAGAAGACAAGAAAAAACTCAGACTGGGAAGTATCTTGCAGCTGTTCAGGAAAAAGCAGTTCATGCTTCAGTTTTGGTATAAGAGATGGAGTTCAGTAATTTAGATGAGAAAAAACACGAATGTACACAGAGATGTTTAAAGTAAGTGAAGTACTGAATAAATGTATAAAGTCAAATAACAAAAGGTTGGAAAATGGAGAAAGCTTTAACTAGCTGTTCAGTTGAAGTCCAAAAATGGCAGTAATGACAGGCTGAAATGAAAAAAAAAATTCTGATCAAGCATGAGTTTTTCAAGAAAAGGTATTAAAAATAGTTAAGTAAAGGTAGAGTTGGAAACCAGGGAATGTTAAAAAAAAAAACTGAGGTTTTCTGATATACTAGAACAGGGGTGTCCTTGGTGTCCTTGGCTTGCTGGAGCCACATTGAGTGAACAAAAATTGTCTTGGGGCCGCATATAAAATATATCATATAGTTAACTCTTTCGCTGCCACGGGAGACCAAAGTCGACCTCCTGGCTGTACTGTAGGTGCATTCGAACAGTGAATAAATGTAATAAATGCCTAATTTTTGCCTAATTTTGCCTAAAATTTGAATTCTCATTCTAATTCTAGTTCTGTACTCTAACAATTAACTCTAACGTCTTAGTTAATATATATACATATATATATATATATATATATATATATATATATATATATTTTTTTTTTTTTTTAACAAATAAACATATATTCACTACAGCACTAGCATTTCTCATTGGGAAAACCACTCCTGCAGTCCAGCTACGTAAAATGTCAACATTAGCAGTCCTATAATATTATAATCCACAAAAATAAGCCAACAAATTTGCAGTAAAGTAAAGAATTCAGATTGCTGACTTAATAAAACAATTCTGAATAAGCTACAAGAGGTTCTCACCCAAACAAATGACTGGTGGAAGAAACATGGCCTCAAGCTCAATGCCAAAAAATGCATTATCATCCCCTTTGAGGAGATTGATGTCCCCACAAATTATCACATTAATAACAATGTTGTAAACACGCAATCAGTCGTGAGGTGCTTGGGCACCCATGTTGATGGAAATCTGACTTTTGACCACCACGTTCTCTCCGTTGTATGGAAAGCTTTTTACGTGGCCCACCTCATTAGTAAGGGCATCTCATCCAGCGAGAAGGAGGTCATAACATCCCTGTATTCTTCCTTTACAAGAGCCATTATTGAGTGCAATTCCCCTTTTGGCATGTGCTTCGGCAAAACACCCTGCCAAAAGAAAGACTACAACCATTTCAGTGCTTGGGCACCCAGGTTGATGGAAATCTGACTTTTGACCACCATGTTCTCTCCGTTGTATGGAAAGCTTTTTACGTGGCCCACCTCATTAGTAAGGGCATCTCATCCAGCGACAAGGAGGTCATAACATCCCTGTATTCTTCCTTTACAAGAGCCGTTATTGAGTGCAATTCCCCTTTTGGCATGTGCTTCGGCAAAACACCCTGCCAAAAGAAAGACTACAACCATTTCTAACAAAAAAGGTCAAAGGGACTGAGTTCACTTAGTTATCCAAACCGACTAAAAAGCTTCTTGCTTTCCTCTGTCTCTCACTGACCCCTTTAAATTTCATCACTGGCTTGCTTTCCAGGCTAAAAAATATCCTGCCTTAAGTGACTATGTTAAGTTGTCAATCTCGCCTTCATTCTTGCTTGATAGGTTCGGAGCCGATCCTCGGCTCCGACTCGGCACTTGCTAAGCTCGAGAGTCACTTTTACCAGCTCGAGGCAGCCCCATATCCCATGATGCAAGGCGGTAAGTACCCAGATCTCGTTTGCCGCTTCGCTGATGAGGTCCTCCTTTTACCAGCTCCTGGTAAGTGATTTGCTACTTTGCTATTTTAGCCCCTTTTAACAAAAAAACCCTTAATTGTTAGTTTTATATTAGTTTTAAACCTTTTCTGACAGAAAATTCTCTGTCTCTTCTTACTTTTTTAGTCAGACTTTCACCCAACCCATCCCCCCCCCCCTGTTAGGGTGTGTGTGTGTGTTTACTAGTTATACCTTTTGGTATATTTAATTTAATTTCTTTGACTGGTGTGTGTGTCAGTGTGTTTTTACACCATGTCTAAAGAAAGGGTCTCAGGCTTTAAGAAGTGTGACTCGTGCTGTCAGAAAATGTCTCTGACAGACGGTCACACTTCTTGCCTGTACTGTCTGGGGCCTCTTCACCTGCAGGACTCCTGTGCTATATGTCATTCTTTCAACCAGAGAGTCCTGCAGGAAAGAAGAAATAAGCTGATTTTGAGGGGCCTTCTTAAGCCGGAGGGCTCTCCGGCTAAGTCGGCTCCATCCAAGACTTCTAAGTCTTCCAAGGCCCAGGCTTCTGTGTCCAAGCCTGCGGCCTCGGCTCCGACTCATTCAGAGTCGAGATCGCCGCTGGAGCCGATTCTGGTTAACTAAACCTTCGCACCGATGGCTATCGGTGCCGGTTCTGGTTCGACCACTTGTGTCGGCTCCGATCGGTTCCGACCACCATGTGGCTCAGGCATCGGTGTCGCTCCGACACCGTTTTTTGGCTGTATCGGCTCGGCTGGAGCCGATGCATCAACCTGTCGGCTCCGATAAGTTGTCGGCTCCGGCAGGTTCAATAGTTTCATCGGTTCCGATGGCTCCTTCGAGGAAGAGGTCTAGGTCTCCTTCCTTGGAGCCGATACTTTCGGCTCCGCTTCACCTCTCCTCTCGAACGGAGCCATCGGAGCCGATCTTCAAGGTCATCCAGGCTTTCTGACCATGATTTAGAGAGTGGTCAGTAGATTACTTAAGTCACAGGCACTGGCCCAAATGTTACATAGCCCGTCTCAACAGACTGCTATTGGTCCACACCCCATTGCAGTTCCTCCTTCAACTCTACCCCAGAGCTTGGAGTTGGAGTCTTCGAATGGTTACTGCTACGGCTGAGGGACAGATACCCCTTCTGTTCCTTCAGCCTCTACTCTTATCTCCTCTTGAGACCTTCCTTAGAGGGATTCGGTGGCCGGGCTTCCATGGTCTCCTCCGAGGTGAGTGGCATCGGACCCTTGTCCGAACCCGCTCTTCCCTTGGAGCCTCGGCCTTGGTGAGCTCTGCTCCGACATCTGCCTCGAGACTTCCCTTCGGTGGTCCCTGGAGTTCCTAGCTCTTGAACGGGTTCTCTCGGACCTTCCTGGGAGGGGAGCATTCGAGGTGATGAAGAGTGTGCTGGCCACGGGTATCAGCCAGCAGTCTGTTCCCTTAGCTCCTCCCTCTATAGTGCCTGTTGACATCTCTGCCACTTCTCTTGCTACAGGACCCAGAGATCCTCCGCCTCAGGTTTCCCCATTGGGAATATCCCCCTCTTCCGAGGATTCTCATGATGTTTCGGGGGATCCTCCTAGGAAGAGGACCTGTAAGAGGAAACATGTAGACTCCCGAGTCTATCACTTCAGATACTGACTTAGATGAGTCAGAGGATCCCCTCTGAGGATGTCTCCTTCTCAGACATCCTAGAACTCCTTAGACAGAGGGAAACTGGCCCACCAATAATCCCTCTGAGGATGAGTCAGTATACCTAGAGGCGTTTGGATCTCGGCCCTCCACCTCCTGGGTGTCGCCTTCGACCCCCTTATGCAGGTTATTGCCGAAGGCGTGGGCTGCTCCTGACTCTGTAGAGCCAGTCCCTAGGAGGCCTTCAAAATTTATTACTGCCCGTGTGATAAGCAATTCCTCACTAAGGGTGTCCCCGCTGATGCCATGGTGGTGGCTGCTGCCACCAAGAAGGAACTTGCAGATCCTTCCGTGCCGTCCATCCTCCTAATAAGGACTCTAGGACCATGGATAGGCACGGTAAGCGGATGTTTTCCTCAGCGACCTTTACTATGCTCGCTGAATTACCTATGTCACTTCACCAGACTCCAAAGGGATATCCTTAAGGAGCTAGGTGATGTTGTACAGGATCCTACAGCTGCAGGGGCTCAGAAAAAATTGCTTCAGCTAGGAACCCTTAATTCCATTGCTAACTCCTCCATGCGGCTAATATCATATGCTGCTGATGGAGGGCCGCAGGTACAGGTGTGGCTCTTAGACGCCAAGCCTGGATGCGGCTATGTGACTTTGCAGATCCCTTTAAGGCCCTTCACAAATTCTCCCTTTGATGGGTCAGCTTTGTTTGGCCCTCAAGTGAAGGAAACTTTGACCAGGTGTGAGCAGGACGGCAAGACTCTTTCTGCCAGGAGTCCGTTTTCCACCCCTTCTAGACCTTACCCCAAAGGACAGAAAGGTGGCAAAATGTGGTTCCATAAATCCCAAGGAGTCACGCCGATTCACGTGGTCAGTTTACCCCTAGAGGCAGAGGGGTAACAACAACAGACGCGCTCTAGAGGCAGAGGGGTCCAAAAAACCTGGGAAACAGAGTGCCTCTCTCTGACAAGCCCTTTCAGCATCCCTGAGATGTTGCCCAGCTGTCCCTCCTTGGAGGCAGTCGGGGGAAGATTATCACTGTACCCAGAAGCCTGGCACTCCCTCACTCAAGACAGATGGGTACAGTCGATCATATCCAAGGGTTACATAATTCCTTTCGAGGAAAGTCCTTTCTACCCCTCAAATTCCCTTCCAGATGTACCACTCGGTCTAAGGGAAATTGCAGAGTTAGAAGTCTCAAAACTACTGCAAAAAAGAGCCATTCAGCCAGTTACAACAGACCATTCAGAGCCCGGAATCTACTCAAGGTTCTTTTGGTCCCCAAAAGACGGGAGACTGGAGACCAATATTGGATCTCAGCAGACTCAACAAGTCTGTGAGTAAGACAAGATTCCGAATGGTCACTCTTCAGTCAATTCTGCCCGTCTTACAGAAGGACAACTGGATGTGCTCAATAGATCTTCAGGATGCACTATCACATCAAAATTCACAGACGCTCCAGGAGATTTCTCCGCCGGCTGGGGTCCAGTCATTTCCAGTTCAGAGCCCTGCCCTTTGGTCTCACTACAGCCGCAGAGTGTTCACCAAATGCATGGCAGTGGTCACGGCTCACCTGAGACGTCAAGGATTCCAGGTGTTTCCATATCTCGACGACTGGCTCCTTTCAGCCACCACCAGGCATCAGCTTATTCAAGCCAGGGATTACACAATAAAGCTTTGTACTCTTTTGGGCATCTCGATCAACTTCAAAAGTCATCCTTATCGCCCTGCCAGTCTATTACTTTCATAGGCAAACTTAAACACTGTTCGATGTCAGCTACCCTTACAGATCAAAGAGTTTCAGACATTCAAAGTCATGTCAGGATCATTCTAGCCAACAAGAAAGTACAGGCCAGAATGGTTCTAAAGGTATTAGGCCTCATGGCTGCGGCCATTACTCTTCTTCCCTGGCTCGCTTCTACATGCGCCTTCTTCAGTGGATGCTGTTCACACAGTGGTCGTACCAACAACTTCCAATCGTCACCAGATTCTGGTGACACAGACCTGCAAAGATCATCTTGCTTGGTGGATCACATCTCCCAGGTTCACCAAGGCAGACACTTTGTACCACCATCCCCAGTAGCCACTGTCACCACGGATGCCTCCCTGATCGGGTGGGGGTCATTATCAGGGCAGGATGGTTCATGGGACGTGGCAGCCGTTCGAGTACCACCTGCACATAAATGTCCTGGAGATGAGAGCAGTGCTTTTAACGTTGCAAGCCCTCAACGACTTTCTTCCCGTAGGGACAATTGCAGTCCACACAGACAACATGTCTGTAGTTTGGTATATCAACAAACAGGGCGGAACCAAGTCCTACCCCTTGTGTCGAGAAGCTCAGACTATGGCAATGGGCAATCTCCTCTCATCGGTTTCTGGTAGCAACGCATATCCCTGGGAAAACCAACATTGTAGCGGACAGATTGAGCAGAGCTATTCTCATGCCTCACGAGTGGTCTCTCAAGCAATCTATAGCGGAAGAGATTTTTCTGGAATGGGGTCGTCCATGTTGCGATCTTTTTGCTACTCCCCAAAACAGCAAATGCCCAGACTTCTTCTCTCTCTTCCTCTTCCAGGCCATCCCCCCAGAGACGCTCTGACCCAGGATTGGCCCCAGGGACTTCTTTATGCCTTTCCTCCATTTCCTCTGATCCCTCAAGTTATCCAGAAAGCAACCGTTTTGAGAGCCAAATTGATTCTCATTGCTCCTTACTGGCCTCGACAAGTTTGGTTCCCATTCCTCCATCGTCACCTTTTGGTGCAGCCGTGGCATCTGGACCCAGTGCCAGATCTTCTAATTCACCAATCCGGTCAGCTGCACCGGTCTATCCCTTCTCTCAACCTCACAGCATGGTTGCTCCACTTCCTTCCTTAGCCAGGCTTCCTTTGATCTCTAACCCTGTTAGAGACATCATAGTAGCTTCTTTAAAATCCTCTACCAGGAGGATTTATGCAAGCAAATGGAAACGTTTCTCTTATTGGGCTAATGCCAAGAATATTGATCCTTTCACTGCCCCTGTTCAGGCAGTCCTGGACTTCTTAGCAGAGATTTTTCATGCAGGCTCCTCTTCTTCCACAGTCAGAGTTCAATTGGCTGCTATCTCGAACTTTCATGTCGGGATTGCAGATCACAATATTATGTCCCATAGGCTTTGTAGGGCCTTCTTGAAAGGAATTTTCCTGCTAAAGCCTCCAATCAGGAATCCTCCTCCTCAATGGGATCTAAATTTAGTGCTGACATCCTTGATTCTTCCCCCCTTCGAGCCAGCTGTTTCTTGCTCCCTAAAATTTCTTTCTTGGAAAACTTTATTCCTAGTAGCTATCACATCGGCCAGGAGGGTGTCTGAACTTCATGCTCTATCGGTTCGACCCCCCTATTTGGTTTTTCACAAAGACAGAGTATCATTGAGAACTAATCCGACCTTTTGCCTAAGGTCGCCTCAAAGACCAATTTGAATCAATCCATTGATCTCCCTGTATTTTTCCCTAACTATTCAGACAGAGCCGAACAAAAACTACATTATGTTGATGTCCACCGCCAACTCAGATATTATTTGGACAGAACAAAAAAATTTAGGAAATCTGATCAACTTTTTGTTTCCTATGCGGATAACAAGAAAGGCCTTCCTGTCTCTAAAGTGACCTTGTCTAGATGGCTTTCTTTGGTCATCTCTGAAATTTATCTGCTCAGGGAAAACAGCTGTGCTCAAAACCTAAAGCACATTCAACTAGGAGCTTAGCTACTTCTACAGCCTTTCAAGCTAGACTTCCTTTAGACACTATTTGTGCAGCGCCACTTGGGCCACTCCTCATACTTTTGTTTCCCATTACAAATTGGACTTGGCCTCCAGGGATAGAGCCAGTTTTGGCTCTACAGTCCTCAAGAGTCTGTTCCATTGAGCCACCCAGGATAGAGGTGCTAGGACGGTCCCATCAAGCAAGAATGAAGGCGAGATTGACAACTTAACATTAAGTTATGTACCTACCATAACGTTCCATGTTAGTTGTCTTCTCTGCCTTCTTTGCGACCCTCCCTCCTTCCCCTGCCTGGACAGACCTTGTTACTCTAAGGAGTTATTATGCTGAAGACCATTCAGTCCTGGTCTTTCTTGCATCCTGTAAGCTTTCTTTCTTTCTTTCTTCCTTTGGGAAGTGTTTATGCTTGGTGCTACTGCCCTTTGTCATCAAACGAGATCTGGGTACTTACCGCCTTACATCATGGGATATGGGGCTGCCTTGAGCTGGTAAAAGTGACTCTCGAGCTTAGCAGTGGAGCCGAGGATCGGCTCCGAACCCATCAAGCAAGAAAGAAGGCGAGAGAAGACAACTAACATGGAACGTTATGGTAGGTACATAACTTCTTATTCTCCACTTCAGAAATACTATTTATATTTAAAACGCTCACTACAAAGACCACAGCCTTCACTGCAACATAAGCAAGACAGTTTGTATGGACAGGTTCTTGACACAAAAACCTTCAACTTCTGTAAAAAGCTCATCTCGTTATCAAACAGTGTAGTTCAGCAACACGACAACTGGATGGATAGCCATAAATGTACTCCTTGAGTACGTAGCATAGCCTTCATCAAACCAGATGGAAAATCCACATACTAAACTTTCCTAGCTGGATGGCTAAGAAATAATATTGGTTACTCGTCTACCTGCCCAAGAAGAGGGGCCTATTTAATTAAGAATTCCATTTGCAAAACTTATATTCAGTGTGCATATTAAATCGCTCTCTCTTATACACACACACACACACACACACACACACACACACACACACACACACAGAGGAGATTACTCAGATCTCGTTTGCCGCTTCGCTAACGAGGTGCCTTCTTTTACCAGCTCTAGGTAAGTAAACATTTTAGAGACTTCTCATCTACCCCCCTTTAAATTTATATATATATATTGTAATTTGTTAATTATCGACTTACTTTAGCCCCATTCCCGTCAGTGTTCCCTTCCCTTTGAGTAAATATTCCCTTTTCCCTAGTTAGGCCTTAGGCCTTCCCCTCCCTAAATTTTTTTCCTGTCGGGGATTGTTTGTGTGTGACTGTGTGTTATCCCTGTTTAATTTAATTTAATTTAATTTAATTTGTTGGACTGAGTGTTTTTTGTGTGTGAGTGTGTTGCTGGTGTTTCATCGACACAGTTATGTCGAAGGAACTTAAGGTCTCAGGCTTCAAGAAGTGTGACTCGTGCTGTCAGAAGATGTCTCTGACAGATGGTCACACTTCTTGTGTTTATTGCCTGGGACCTTCGCACCTGCAGGACTCTTGTGCAATCTGTCATGCTTTCAGCCCAAGAGTCCTGCAGGAACGAAAAAATAAGCTCATATTAAGGGGCTTATTAAAGCCTGAGAGCTCCCCGACTAAGTCGGCACCGGGGAAGCCCTCGAAACCTGTTAAGCCTTTGGCTCAGGCTTCCAAGCCGTCGGCTTCAGGTTCTTCCTCACCAGGCTCGAGATCGGCTCCGGCCAGAGCCGATCTTTCCATACCAGTCTCAGTATCGGCTCCATCCGGCGCCGATACTGTTAAATCCAGACACTCAGTGTCAGCTCCGGCTGGAGCCGACGTATCTTCGACTCCGATGGCTTCATTGATCTCAAAAAAGAGATCTCGATCCCCTTCAGTGGAATCTATTAATTCGGCTCCGAGATCACCCTTGCTGTCGGAGCGGAGCCATCGGAGCCGATCTTCTTGGTCATCCAGGCTATCTGATCACGACCTTGAGAGAGTGGTGAGTAGACTATTAAAGTCTCAGGCATTGGCCCAAATACTCCATAGCCCATCTCAACAGACGGTAGCTATCTCACATCCACCGAACATTCCTCCTTCGACTTTCTTACAGAGCTCGGAGCTGGAGCTCCTCGGAACTGGTACCGTTGTGACTTCGGAGCCGATACCACCCCTTTCGGCTCCGTCGTCCTCTGCTCCGATTTCCTCCTTGAGACCTTCATTGGAGGGATCCGGGCGTCTAGTCTCTCTCGTCGGCTCCGAGGGGCGAGTGGCATCGGACCCTTGTCCGACCCTGTTCTCCCTCTCGGAGCTTTGGCGTTGGTGAGCTCGGCCCCGACATCTGCCTCGGAGCCTTCCCTCTCGGTGAGGCCTGGGGTTCCTTTCTCTTCGGAGCGGGAACTTTCTTCTCTCTGACGGGGGAGCCTTCGAGGTGATGAGGAGTGTACTAGCCCCTGGGCTTAGTAAACGGACAGTTCCATCAGCTCCTCCCACTACAGTGCCTGCTGACGTCTCTTCCCACTCTCTTGCTCCCGGACCCAGAGATCCAACGCCTCAGGTTTCCTCATTGGGAATATCCTCCTCTTCCGATGCTTCTCCTGATCCGTCAGGGGAACCCCCATGTAAGAGGAAACATTTAGACTCCCCTGAGGCCTACTACATCAGATACTGACTTGGATGAGTCAGAGGGATCCCCAAGGTCCTCCTCTGAGGATGTCTCATTTTCAGACATCCTTGAAATCCTTAAGCAGAGGGGGAACTGGCCCTCCCTTAATCCCTCCGAGGACGAGTTGGTATACCTGGAGGCGTTCGGATCTCGACCCTCCACCTCCTGGGTGTCTCCGCCTTTCGACCCTCTCATGGAGGTAGTGGCTCGGAAGGCGTGGATGGCTCCAGATTCGGTGGAACCTATCCCTAGGAGACCTTCAAAATTTATTACTGCCCCACAAGATAGACAATATTTAACAAAGGGTGTCCCAGTTGATGCCATGGTGGTGGCTGCTGCCACCAAGAAGGAATTAGCTGATCCTTCAGTACCTGTCCATCCTCCTAATAAGGATTCTAGGACTATGGACAGGTACGGTAAGCGGATTTTTTCTTCAGCGACTTTTGCCATGAGATCGCTGAACTACTTATGCCACTTCACCCGCCTTTGAAGAGAGGTTCTTAAAGAGTTGGGAGAAGTTTTACAGGATCCGTCATCTGCTGGGTCTCAGGATAAGATTAGCTCACAGCTAGGAATCCTTAACTCCATTGCTAACTCCTCCATGCGTCTCATTTCTTATGCAGCCGATGGAGCGAGTAGGGCTGCAGGCACAGGAGTGGCTTTAAGGCGTCAGGCCTGGATGCGGCTTTGTAATTTTGCAGACCCCTTCAAGGCGTCTTTCACAAACTCCCCCTTTGATGGCTCGACCTTGTTCGGTCCTCAAGTGAAAGACACTTTGACTAGATGCGAACAAGATGGCAAGACTCTTTCTGCCGTAGGAGTCCGTTTCTCCACCCCTTCTAGACCTTACCCCAAAGGACAGAAGGGAGGGAAAATGTGGTTCCGCAAATCTCAAGGAGTCACGCCTGACGCACAAAGTCAGTTTACCCCCAGAGGCAGAGGGGGTAATAATAATAGACGCCGCCCTAGGGGCAGAGGTGTTCTGCAGAATCAGGGTAGCAGAGAGCCTCTTTCTGACAAACCCTTCCAGCATCCCTGAGATGTTGCCTGATTGTCCGCCTCCTGAGGCAGTTGGGGGGAAAATTATCGCTGTACCCAGTAGCCTGGCTTTCCCTTTCTCAAGACAAATGGGTACAGTCAATTATATCCGAGGGTTACAAAATTCCCTTTATTCAAACCCCAATTCAACAAAAGGGAACCCTTCCAGAAGTTCCACCCGGTCTAAGGGAACTAGCAGTACTAGAAATATCAAAACTGCTAGTAAAAAGAGCCATCCAGCCAGTCCCAGCGGACCAAATAGGATCCGGAATCTACTCAAGGTTCTTTTTAGTTCCAAAAAAGACAGGGGACTGGAGACCAATATTAGATCTGAGCAAACTCGACAAGTTTGTAAAGAAATCAAGATTCCGGATGGTCACGCTTCACTCCATTCTGCCCTTTCTGGGCAAGGACGATTGGATGTGCTCAATAGATCTTCAGGATGCGTACTATCACATAAAAATTCACAGACGCTCCAGAAGATTTCTCCGCTTTCGGCTGGGGACCAGTCACTTCCAATTCAGAGCCCTGCCCTTTGGACTCACTACAGCCCCCAGAGTGTTCACCAAATGCATGGCAGTGGTTACGGCTCACCTGAGACGTCAAGGATTCCAGGTGTTTCCATATCTAGACTGGCTCCTCACTGCCACCACCAGGCATCAGCTTCTCCAAGCCAGAAATTACACCATTC
This sequence comes from Protopterus annectens, assembly GCF_019279795.1. Lineage (NCBI taxonomy): Eukaryota > Metazoa > Chordata > Ceratodontiformes > Protopteridae > Protopterus > Protopterus annectens. Next base: position 459,061,739 of record NC_056749.1, read on the forward strand.
ACACTTGCAGAGGGCTAGGAATTTCTATAAATTTCGAAAAATCTGCCTAGTCACCTTGTCAATATATTACTTTTATAGGCGCAAGATTGGACACTGTACAACTTTCAGCAAGGTTGACAGACCAAAGGATCTTGGACATTCAAAGTCACGTCCAAGTGATTCTATTCAGCAACAAAATTCAGGCCAGATTTGCTCTGAAAGTACTGGGTCTTATGGCGGCCGCCATAACACTTCTTCCCCTCGCCCGCTTTTACATGCGGCTTCTACAATGGATGCTATTCACCCAATGGTCTTTTCAACAGCTTCCCATGCGTCACAAGATCATAGTAACTCCAACTTGCAAAAGACATCTGACTTGGTGGATATCGTCACCTCAAATCCATCAAGGCAGACCATTTGTTCCTCTTGCCCCGGTTGCCACGGTTACATCGGACGCCTCCCTGATCGGGTGGGGGGGCATTATCAGGGCAGAATGGTCCATGGCACTTGGCAACCTTTCGAGTACCATCTGCACATAAATGTTCTGGAGATGAGAGCAGTGCCGTACCCACAGACTCAAAAAACATGTTTAAAACATCATGGCATGATGTTTCCTACACTTTAACAGCACTCTGGGATTATTTACAGGATTTTAAATATTTTTATATGTAATTCCAGTCTCTGACCACCTGGAAGCTGGCATATTGACATGGTTTGGATAAATCAGGTTGCCATCCAGTATCCCCAAAATCATTGTTTGGCTCAAAAATGTTACATCATGCAGGCCTTTGCTTAAAGTTCCTGTCATTTCATAGATGTTGCATGCGTACAAAGTACTGAGTAAAATAAAACAATGTAAGTAACATTCCCTGCTGCTGGATGACTACTTAAAACAGAAACAGTGCAAATGCCACAGAACACACTCAAAGTGCTGTTTACTGCTGCCTTTTTTTCTAATTTAATTTAAATGGCACTATTTGTGAGACAATGAATTCCAGTCCATTTACTTCTCCCCTCCCCCGTAACACTTAGCTTCCCTAACTGTCAAAGTCCTGAGGGTAATTTGACCTGGTAATTCCATTGATTGGCAGATCTCAGCAGGGTGCTTGACTCAAGTAATTTAATCTTTGCTCTAGTATTTTCTTTGTTAGAGGGGACATTTTTTTGCTGCACTATAGCCATGGCCTTACTTGACTGCAATCACATCCAGTAAGGTCTTGCACCAAGGAGCTAAAGAATAAAACATTTATACTATTAACCAGTTTAGATCTTTATTAATTTAAGTGTTAAGGTATCACTTCATGCCTCCACCTTGTTAAAAATTGAGATTTACATGTGCAAAGTGTGTTGGTATGCAGTGTTTGCCTTCATATGTTTTTACTCCACTGGTTGGTTTGCAAAAAAAAAACCTTTTGCAGTGTCCCTGGATTTGTCTTTGTACATACAAACCACATTGCTATATTTTCCCCTTCCTTTTTCTTGTGTCCAGAAGTCACTTATAACAAAGTACATTTTTTACTGATTTTTTTTTTTAAATAAAGGACATCAATGTTAACTTACCTTGAATCAGATAATGGATGCCACTACAAAGAATCACTGTTGAAATATTTGTGCATGGACAAAATCCCTTACTAAATCTATTTGCCAGCCTCCAGTTCAATTGCTGCTATGGCTTTACTATACTGGTGTGTTTGCTCATGCCTTCCAAATATCTCCACCATTACATACCAGTTTTGCAGTGTAGTAACTACCCGACATGCCCATACACCTTTAGCCATCAATATGCAGCTACTCCTGTTCATGTGAGTATGTGAATTCATTTTCAGACTTAAGGTGTGGAAGCTGCACTGAATAATTCTAGGTACTTTACAGGTTTCACATGGTGCTTGCTTAGAGCTACTCTCATGTTAAGCCACTATGAATATGTTGCACTGCCACCTCTGATACCAGGGTAATGTTTTAGTCTTTCTATTCCTGCACTGCACACTAGCAGTATCTGGTGCAAATACAACAGAGAAGTATGCAAGCGATACACCACCTAAGCATCATTTACCGTGCAGAATGTACAAGTATGCATACCAAATTTCTGTGTTTCCAAACATCGGTGTTACTACACTACTACTGAATAAAATGAACAGCACTCAGGCTGGGGGAAGGACAAGAGAGCCATGACATCACAGAATGGGTGGGTCTTACTATTTTAGTTAGAATCAGGTGACGGCTGTGGTGATGTCACTTTGGGGGAGGGAACTGATTAAAAAAAAAAAAAAAGTACCTGCACTGGCTGGCCTCGATGATGTCAGTAATTGGGTGACTCCAGCAAACTTTATTCAAACGTGAGAGAATCATTTTGTAAGTGAAACCATCACAGTATGAGAAGATAGGCTTCTGTTACAGAAGTAAGGGGAATTATAAAAATTGTAAATGCTTTATTATTGTTGCTTTACAGAGGACAATGTAAATAGGGAGAAAAAGGGCCGTGAAGTTGAGGAATACATTAGAGAAACCTGTTGTACTCCTTTAGCGTTGCAAGCCCTCAACGAGTCTCTTCCCCTGGGAACTATTGCAGTCCAAACGGACAATATGTCTGTAGTGTGGTATATAAACAAACAGGGCGGAACCAAGTCTTATCCACTGTGTCGAGAGGCTTCTCAGACTTTGGCATTGGGCAATCTCCTCTCACCCGTTTCTGATAGCAACGCACATTCCCGGGAAATCCAACATCATAGCGTACAGATTGAGCAGAGCTATTCTCATGCCTCACGAGTGGTCTCTCAAACAATCAGTGACAGAAGAGATTTTTTAGAAGTGGGGCCTTCCTTGCTGCGACCTTTTCGCTACACCTCAAAACAGCAAATGCCCAGACTTCTCTCTCTTCCCCCTTCCAGGCCATCCCCCCAGAGACGCTCTAACCCAAGATTGGCCCCGGGGACTTCTTTATGCTTTTCCTCCTTTTCCGCTGATACCTCAGCTAATTCAGAAAGCAACTGCCTTGAGAGCCAAGTTGATTCTCATTGCCCCTTATTGGCCTCTACAGATATGGTTTCCGTTCCTACATCATTACCTCTTGGTACAGCCATGGCATCTGGACCCGGTTCCAGATCTTCTGACCCACCAGTCGGGTCAACTGCACCAATCCATACCTTCTCTCAACCTCACTGCTTGGTTGCTCCACTTCCATCCTTAGCCAGGCCTCCTGTGATTTCTAATCCTGTACGGGATATCATAGTAGCTTCCCTAAAATCTTCTATCAGAAAGATCTACACTAGTAAATGGCGACGTTTCTCTTTCTGGGCAAAAGCTAGGAACATAGACCCCTGTACTGCTCCAATTCATTCGGTATTGGACTTCCTAGCTGACATTTTTAATTCAGGATCCTCTTCTTCCACAGTGAAAGTTCAACTGGCAGCCATTTCAGATTTTCATATAGGCTTTTTGGACCACAACATTATGTCACATAAACTTTGCAAGGCATTCCTTCGAGGTATCTTTTATTGAAACCTCCAATTAGAGACCCCCACCACAGTGGGATCTAAATTTAATTTTAACATTCTTGATTCTTCCCCCGTTCGAACCTGCAGCTGCCTTTTCTTTGAAATTGCTTTCTTGGAAGACACTTTTTCTAGTTGCCATTACTTCTGCCAGGAGAGTATCTGAGCTTCATGCTGTCTGTGTTCGCCCTCCCTATCTAATATTCCACAAAGACAGGGTATTCCTAAGAACTAATCCATCTTTCTTACCAAAAGGTGTCATCACAGACTAACCTAAATCAGTCCATTGATCTTCCAGTATTTTTCCCGAATTATTCTGATAGAGCTGAACAAAAGTTACATTATCTCGATGTTCACCGCCAGCTCAGATATTATCTGGATAAGACAAAAATTTTTAGGAAATCTGATCAACTATTTCTATCCTATGCAGAGAACAGGAAAGGCCTTCCAGTTTCCAAGGTAACTTTATCTAGGTGGCTGTCTTCTGTGATCACTTACATTTATCAGCTCAGAGGCAAAGAGTTGGTTTCTAACCCAAAAGCCCATTCTACCAGAGCTCTAGCTACATCTACAGCCTTTCAAGCTAGACTTCCAATAAACACTATTTGTGCAGCAGCCACATGGGCCTCTCCTCATACCTTTGCTTCACATTACAAATTAGATTTGGTCTCCAGAGACAGAGCAAATTTTGGTTCCACCGTTCTCAAGAGTCTGTTCCATTGAGCCACCCAGGATAGAGGTGCTAGGGACGCGGTCCCATCCAGGAAGAATGAAGTTGAGATTGACAACTTAACATTTAGAAGTTATGTACCTACCATAACGTTCCATGTTAGTTGTCTTCGCTCGCCTTCTTTCTTGCGTCCCGCCCTCCATCCCCCTAGCCTGGTCAGACCGGGAAGATTATATATCTTCTGTTAAGAGGTTATTACCTTTTTCTAGCTGTTCAACTCCTAGTGTCACTAGATTATGTTGATCCTTTCTAGAGGGTTATGATGTTATTTAGTGTCCTTATTTTCTTCCTCCTCTTAAGTTGGAAGAAAATACTGCTATTTCTTTAGCTACCAAACGAGATCTGAGTAATCTCCGCCTTGCATCATGGGATATAGGGTTGCCTCGAGCTGGTAAAATTAGCTCTTGAGCTTAGCAAGTGCCGAGTCAGAGCCAAGGATCGGCTCCGAACCCATCCAGCAAGAAAGAAGGCGAGAGAAGACAACTAACATGGAACGTTATGGTAGGTCCATAACTTCTAATTTCTCATAATTATGCTGAAAAGTCTTCCAAGGTAAATAAAACCTTCTGATTTAGTATGGAATCATACCTCTCAATCTTAGAGCAAAAATCTGGACAAAGTGAAAAATAAAAGTGGGACACGGGCCCAAAAATAGTTATGCATCACAGACACCATTGAAACAACTGTAGCTGCAAACATTATACATCACAAATAATGTTTCTATCCCATCGTTGTCATTTAAGCATTATATGGCTCATTCAATCCTGACTTCTTTTGCAGCAAGGAAAACCATACTTTGAAATGACAAATGCATTAAAAATAATAAATAAAACATATTGCATCCACATCCTGCAACTTCCTACCTGCAAACAACCACAGAGCTTTCACTGAAACTAGGGCTGCTTATTTCCCCAGAATGACAGCTCTCCCTAATTAATTTAATGGTATACACTCATCCAGAATCTGGACTACCTGAAATAAATTAAATTATGGCCTGTAAATTGAAAGTGCACTTTGTGTAATTAAACTATATTTCAAAGCCCACTTGCTGTATTTATTCAGTAACATCCCAATATCCATTTCCAGGTCACTTTACAGGACATTGGCAGTGTTAGACTTGGCATCCTTCAGATCCCTGCAGGACCACACTCATTGTCCATTAAATGTAAATGTCCATCCACTGTAAATGGCAAGAAGCTATGCCTTAAAAAATATACTTTTGGGATGCCTATTACCCAAGTATCAGGTTTTGAAACAAAGAAACATACTCTTCAGAGTCCGTAAGTCTCTGTCTTTAATAATTATCTATTGTTGCAGCACTCCCAACACACACACTAAAAGCCCAAACATTTAAAAAATGACATTGTGCCCACCTGATCTGCCAGTATTGATGATCCACCAAAGCTATGCTTACTGTTGTCCAGTCTACCACTGCTTAAAACCCACCAATGACAAAACAGTACTGGGTGCTTTTTTGTTTGTCAGAAAAAAACAATAAACTTTATAAGCTACAGTCCCACATTAGTCAATCCACTACTGACCCATTAACCCTAGGCTGCTGTCTCATTCTACTTTTATTTCCTAAGCAAAAGACACAAATTGGAAGTTGATCAAAAATCCAGACATTCTTTGAAAATCCATACAGTTGAAAGGCATGATTTCATATTCAATACAACACTCTCCCTGTCAGGAAAGCCGCAATTTAATGAAAGTGTTCTTTTAATGTACAATATATTTGTGAGCTAACTTGTTTGTGTTGAGTATTTAGACTGATCGTCGTTAGCCTCTTTGTGCATGGGTCTCTCTCTCTCTCTGTCATGCACACATAAACACGCACACACACACTCACTCCTCTTCTACTTTCACGCACACAAACATTCTGCTTTCATGCATGCACTCACTCACTCCATACTTATCTATTAACACAAGTTAAGTGCTGTCCCTTTCAAAGGCAATAGCAGCAAATCCACACACGAGTCCCTCTTCATCAAGAAAACACACACACACACACACACACACACACACACACACTGATTCTTTGGTGCAAAATAATGGCGCAAACACACAGACCCCCCCCCCCCCCCCGTTTGGTGCAAAAAAAAAATCAAAACTAGAAGGACGCTTTGGTGCATGTGCACACCGACGTTAGAGTTACAGATCACGGGCGCAAAAAACGCAACAAAAGTGTTTTAGGGCATGCGTACATCGATGTTGCAGTTAGAGGTAGAGGGACGCAGGTTGGACATGTCTGTACTAGAGAAACTGGAAGGAACAAACTGCATTAATTTAATAATTGGACGGCACAGTGGTGCAGCGGTAGCATTGTCACCTCACAGCAAGAGGTTCTCCAGTTCAGTTCTCAGCTGGGTTGCCTTCCGTGTGGAATCTGCATGTCCTCCCTGCGTTCGTGTGGGTTTCCTGCTGGTGCTCTGGTTTCCTCACATGTTACAAGGACATGTGTCTGGAGCATTTCTTCCTGGGCCTCCGCTGAAAATTGGTTTTGTTCCAAGTCGGACTTTCCCCAGTTAAATGGTGTTCTGTAGTCCTATCTCACCTTCATTCTTACATATGGTTCAGAGCCGATCCTCGGCTCCGACTCAGCCGATTACAAAGTTCGAAGTCTCTCAGTTGGCCCATGGCAAGGTAGGTATCCCATAGTGCACTAGTAAGAATCCCCAAATCTCGTTTGCCACGTCTACAAGTTCAGAAGCGCTCTCTTTCTTGGCCGTGGCTAAGTTGGATTTTCTTCATTCTATTTCTATAGTGATTGTTTTTTGATGATATTAGTAGTTTACTATAAAATAGTAGTAAATTAGTTAGCGTGTCTTTGAATATTTGCAAATTTGTTGTTAAAGTTGTTGGCCGCCGCTTCCGCAGGCCCTTTTTCTTTCTGAGTGGTATCCCTTTGGTGTGCTAGTTTTTTGCTATATTTAGATCTCTTAGGCATACGTCCGTGTTTTGGTTAGGACCTATTCTAGCCTTTTGTTTTTAACTAGAATAAGTAGTTTAAAATTAATAGCTGTGTGCAGTGTTTCTTTATTAACTCTTATTAGCTAGAACTATTTAGAGTGTTTGTCGAATTTATTGCAATTGTTGTTGCAAATTGTTGACATCGCTTACTCCTCTGTTTAGGGCTAGGCCCATTTAAGTTAGAGGACCTAGTCCTCTATTACTTTTTCTTCAATGTGTTGTTTCCTCAGCAGGGCTAGGCCTGTTTAAGTTAGAAGACCTAGCCCTCTGTTTTTTGCTTGTTCTTGTGTGTTGTTCTTGAGCAGGGCTAGGCCTGTTTAAGTTAGAGGACCTTGTCCTCTCTTCCTGCTTTTCCCTCTTGTGTTTGTTTGTTTGTGACAATATGTCTTAGGAATCAAAGGATCATAAACCTTCGGGTTTTAAAAAGTGTCTCAAATGTTCTCAAAAATGTCCCTCACTGATGGACATAGTATTTGTGTTTACTGCCTGGGAGCCATACATCTTCCAGAAACATGTTCTTTTTGCCACTCCTTTAGTTCTCGGTTTCTCCAGGAAAGGAAGAACAAATTGATCCCGAAAGGTCTCCTTAAGCCTTCCTATGAGGAGGATTCAGCCAGCTTTTCATCATCGCATTCCAGGTCTCCTTCTTCTAAAAAAGCGAAGGTCAAGTCAGCCAAGAGACAGTCTCCCACACTGACTATTTTATCTGGACCTCCACAAAAAATGACAAAATTGGACAAATCTTTTACCTCTTCGGCTCCACTGTCCTCGGAGCCGGTCGAGGTTATCGGCATCAACACTCCAGTATTGGCCCCAAGTTTTTCGGAGCCCACTACTGAACACTTACCTCGGAGCCTGTCTAGAGAATTATTACCAGTTTCCCCAACTCTCAGATCTCCGATTTACATAGATCTAGATCACCTACCTTGTCTTCCAAATCCTCCAAGAGTCTTTCTAAAGAGGATGTAGAGAGAGTAGTGCTTAGACTCTTGAAGTCATCGGCGCTGGCTAATTTTTTTACTGACTCTGACCCAATCAGTTCCAGAGCCGTCTAATGACCATACTACCTGCTTCTGTTCCTCCTCCGTGCTATGTCGGTCCTTGGGAGCCAGAGCTATCTGTGCCAGTTGTTGTGGAACCGTCGGTTCCAGCACCTCTATTGTCTCTGAGCTGAGTTCTGCTCGGACACCTTCTGCGCCGTCCTTGGTGTCTGGGAGACTAAGCTCACCAGTCGACCCTAACAGGGACACTTGGACCCGAACTTCTTCTGTTCCAAGCCTACCTCTCGGTGCGTTGGCTCGGTTGAGCTCGGATCCTACATCTATCTCGGAGTTGATCGCTTTGGAGCCGAGGGTTACTTCCGCTTCCTCGGAACTGGTGGTGTCCTCGGAGCCGGAGAGATCTGCCTTTGAGATGATGAGCATGCTGTCTAGATCTTCAGATCCACACAAGGGTACCCATGCTCTTCCCCCTCAAGCTCCGACATCTGTCTCAGCACCATCTCTCTCTCTCTCTCTGTCTTGACAGCAGAGACCCGCAGCCTCAGGAGCCCCCATTGGGTGGCCACCAGTCTTCCAAGACCTCCCCAGAATACCCTTCTGAGGAGCCTCCTCGGAAGGGAACTTGCAAGAGGAAGCATGTAGACTCCTCTGATGAGTCCATCAGCTCTGACAATGACCTTGAGGAGTCAGAAGGGTCCTCTAGGTCGTCCTCTGATATCTCCTTAGTAGATATCCTAGAGATCCTGAAACAGAGAGGCAGCTGGCCCACTGTCATCCCTTCTGATGAGGAGTCAGTGTACCTGAAGGCTTTCGGGTCTCAACCTTCAGCCTCTTGGGTGTCTCCACCTTTCGATGAGCTCTTAGATTTAGTCAGTCAAAAGGTGTGGGAAACTCCTGATGCCATGGAACCAGTCCCCGGAAGGCCCAACAAATTTCTTTCAGCACTCAGAGAAAGAGTTTTTGACTAAAGGTGTGCCTGTAGATGCCATGGTGGTGGCAGCAGCCACAAAGAAGGAACTAGCGGAAACTTCCTCATCTGTCCACCCACCGAACAAGGAGTCTCGAACGATGGACAGATATGGGAAGCATATCTTCTTTTCAGCGGCTTTTACACTCAGATCGCTGAATTACCTTACCCATTTCACTAGGCTTCAAAGAGATCTCCTAAAGGAGCTAGGAGATACTCTCCCAGGTACTTTAGCTGAAGGAGTCCCTGAGAAGATTGCTGCTCAGTTGTCTACCTTAAACTCCAGTGTTACCTTCTCCATGAGGCTGATATCTTATGCAGCAGATGGAGTGAGCAGGGCAGTGGGTTCAGGAGTTGCCCTTAGGAGACACTCCTGGATGCGCTTATGTAACTTTGCAGAGCCCTTCAAATCTACATTTACCAGTGCCCCCTTTGATGGTTCCTCTCTGTTTGGACCAAAGGTAAAAGATACACTCACCAGGTGCAAGCAGGAAGGGAAAACTCTGTCTGCCATGGGAATATGTTTTTCTGTCCCTTCTAGACCATACCCTAAGGGTCAGAGAGGCAGGAAAATGTGGTTCAAGAAATCTCAGAGATTTTTCCCGGATGCACAAGGTGATTCCTTCTCCAGACACAGAGGAGGAAGTAATGGTAGACTTCGCCCTAGAAGCAGGGGAGGGGTGGGTCCACAAAACCAGGGTGGCCGCGATTCCTTTTGCGAATGTCCCTATCAGCGCTCCTTAAGTAGAGCCCGACTGTGCTTCTCTGGAGCCATTCGGGTTGCTTATCTTTGTATCCAGGACAAGTGGGTACAAAGAATAATTTCCAGAGGATATTCCTAACCGAACTGTTTTATCAGGGATCAGCTGCTGCTACAATCAAAGTTCAGTTAGCAGCGATCTCCAATTTTCATTTGGGACAACACAAACCTAATCTTATGGCTCACAGATTATGTAAATCATTTTTAAAAGGCACTACCTTGCAAAGACCTCCCTTTCAAGAACCTGCATCTCCCTGGGATCTAAATTTTGTTCTTTCTGAGCTTACTTCCCCGCCTTTTGAACCCACACATGCGAACCTACCCTTCTTACCCCCGTCCATGTATCCTTGGAGGATCTTGGAGACAAGATAGTGTCTATCTTCCTTAGGGTGGAGACCTTTTCATCTTTGTTGTTCCTTGGGGAAATACCTTCTAACACTTTTTTAGACAGCAGCAAACAAGATCTGGGGATTCTTACTAGTGCACTATGGGATACCTACCATGCCACGAGCCAACTGAGAGACTTCGAGCTTTGTAATCGGTTAAGTCGGAGCCGAGGATTGGCTCCGAAATGTATTAAAGAATGAAGGGCAAGATGGACTACAAACATGGAATGTTATGGTGAGTACATAATTTCTTTTTAAATAAAATAAATAAAATTTGATGAAAGTTCAAGTAAGCAATTGGACTAGTATTCTATAGCAGGATTTTTTTAATTGAGAAGGTATATCATGTATTCTCCAAGTCTGGCCATGAGAAAGCAACCAAGACCTATTTTTCTCAAGATGCAATCAATGGCAGAAGGAGTTGCTTATAACAAAATTCTGACAGAAGCAGAAAGTATTAAAAATTGGGACAGCAGTATGTTCACAAAAATGGATTATTTACTGTACACCATGCAGGAAAGAAGACAGGTTATTCCAGCAATGTTGAGAGGTTTGTGAGATTCAAGCTGCTATATCCAGCTTTCTTCAAAATACTTTTTTCCTGAAGTGTCAGTGACATTGTTGGATGCAGAACTGATTTAGCAAGAAATAAAAATAAGAACCCAAAACGTGCCAACTTGTAACTGCTGCAAGGACTTGTAGTTTCTATGCAGAAATGTGCTACACAATAGTGTCATGACCATAAAACCTTAAAGAATCCACCAAACAGGAGTAAAACGAAGTTAAAAAGCATAATTTATTGAAATAATCCACACAAAAATTAAGCATGTTTGTCAGTAAACAATAAACTCAGACTTCATCAGATCAAACCAATCAGAATGCACAAAGTTTAAATATTTCACTTCAAAATAAGGGGCTCTAACTTATTCCCTCCCCACAATTTACTCTACTCTACCCTAGTATCTCCAATCTCATTTGCCACTTGATGCATCAGATATATTTCCAAGGGCTCCATTAAAGATAAGAACATCTTACAACTGTTTAAAATTTTCATAGCATTTAGCATGCATAGTAGTAGGTAGGTATTTCATAAAATATGTAATAATAGTAATAGTTTAATAATAGTAATATTTTTTTGTTGTGTGTGCATGTGATTACCTTTAGACTTGAAGTTATTTTTTTTCCTCTTCATTATTACTTATATACCCTTAAGGTATTCCTAGAAGTTTATTAGATTTGTACTTATAATACTTTGGGCTTTTACTTACATTTAGCTGATCCTTTTATAGACCTTATGCCTCAGCAAAGACGGAAGAACCCTGCCATGATGGAACCAATTCTTACAAACCCAAACTGGATATTGCCAGTCCTTAAGGACAGGAAGCAGTGGAGTAAATATCTACTGGTACAAGCCATGCTGGTAGGGGCAGGCACTAAGAATGAACTGTCTGAAGAAAGTGTCTGGCCGTCCCTCTAATAGGGATTCAAGGATATTGGACAGAGTTGGGAAATGGACATATTCTTCAGCAGCTTTTTCCCTCATAGCACTGAAGTATTTAGACACATTACATGTTTCCAGAGGGACTCAACCAAAGTACTTACCAAGTCACTCTCTGGTAACCTGCCAGTGGATGTTCAAAAGACTGTGGACTCCAAGCTATCAGCCTTTCAGTCTACATTAAATGTGACCATGCACTTGCTATCTAATGCAGCTGATGATACAGCTGGGCAGTGAACACAAGCATCATGATGCACCTTTGTGAATGTTCATCGTGCATACAGCTGCAGTCATAACAGATGGGTTCTCCTGCCGTCAGGTGGGTCCTCGGTCGGCTGAATTCCAAAGTCTAGGTCCGGCGTCGGTTGTCGTCGCTTATTCCCTGACGTCAGTGCGACAGGGGTATAAAAGAACCAGCCGATGCCATTTTCTTCAGTCTTTCTTGCCGCGCGGTGCCCGAAGCAGAAGCAGTTCGCAAGTGCCGGTCGGCCAGCTCCTGAGATTATGAAATATTTGGAACCGAAGTCTTCTTAAAAACTAAGTACCCCGTTGGGGAAACTTTTTCTTGCCTCAGACCGATGTCAGACAAAGTTAATAATTGTATTTCTTGTGGGAAGCAAATACCACATAAGGATTTCCATTCCCTCTGTATACCTTGTTTAGTCCCAGACCACGACGTCTCGGTCTGTCGCTTTTGTGCTACATTCAACAAACGCACTATTAAGCATCGGGCGGAGTTCGCCCAGCATTATTTTGGGAAAGCATTTAACTATACTATGGCGTCGGATACTCCGACTCCGGTTTTGTCTAAAAAACGCAAAGACAAGGACCGACACTCGAGGTCCATGGCCTCTACCAACACCATGCCAAAGCCGACTACACGTGGTCCGGTTCTCAGCGAGGCGCCTACGCATCCCCTGATTACCGACGACACATCTTTGGCGGTGTCTCCTGTACCCGAGGTCGCAGGCTCCTCGGCCCACACCCTGACTACAGATACCAAAGCCATGCTTGGCGTTGAAACACAGAATGTGGACAGGTCCACCTCCACTCAAGGTGTCGTCAGACCTCCCTCTTCTTTCTCCATCAAGGCTTTCACCAAGTCTAAAGCTATCATGCACCCTAAGAGACCAGCTACACAGGCCCCATGCCTAGGAAACAGATGCTTAAAATGGCTGAGGATTTAATTACTCTAATCAGAAGTTCTCGCCACCTCCGGACAAAAGACCCAGAGTGGAGGAAGATTCCCCCTCCTCTGATCAGGGCTCCATTATTTCAGAGCACTCTGATTATCAGGAACAGTCTTACTCCCCTTTTGAAGACTCTGATGCAGAGGAATCTATTCCTTCTGTATCCCCCCCTGAGGATTACTCATTTGGTGAAACTCTGCATACCTTAAGGGAACACTTCCACTGGGAAGGCCAGGATTATTCAGATTCCAAGAAAAGGCTCAGGGAATTTCTTTTGTTACCCCAGCACAGGCCTCTGGCTATACCTCCTGTCCTGGACATCCTAGATGATGTTTACTCGGAGGCCTGCCTTAACCCGGACTCTCTTCCTCCAGCTCCAGTTAAGTCTGACAGGTACTACAGGGTTCCTGACTCACACCAATTTCTATACAAAAGCCATGCTGCTGACCTAGAAACCATCTCACAGGGACCCAAGGGAGTTAAGGCCTCCATTGCCAAAAACCCATTGCCTTCCGAGAGAGATTCCAGATCCTTAGAAAGGTGGGGAAAAAAGGTATATACATCGGCTACCTTATCCATGAGGGCCTTAAACTGTCAGTTTCATATGCTAAAATACCAACAGTTTCTGTTATCTCAATTGAAAAGTAAAATGTCACAACCTGAACAACCAGACATGAAGGAGTTGCAGGATTTGATGCATAGTGCAGAACAAGTGGGTAAACATACCTTACAATGTGGTTTTGATGCTCTAGAGGCCTCATGTAGAGCTGCTGTTACAGGTTCAGTCATACGCAGGCATGCCTGGCTCAAGGAACAAGCCTTGCCTGATCATGTCAAAGCTAAATTACTAGATGCCCCTCTTCAAAAGGATGTACTATTTGGGGCAAATGCTGAGGAAGTATTACGGAAAATGGAGGAAAAGGCTAAATCAATGCAAACTGTGAAAGAATTTCTGCAGGTTCAACCCCCACGTTTTAGTAGAAATTGGCCTTCCAAAACCTGGTCCTTTCCTGCCACAGACAGACCCCAAAGAGGCAGATACAGGCCCGAGGGCAGAGGACAAACAGAAGGCTCGTACAGAGGCAGACAGTGGCAAGCTCCTACACAAAGAGGTGGTGAGGACAACTCGCAATCTTTCAGAAAGCAAAACCAATGACTTTCCCCTTTGCATGCCAACCAGGTCTCAAATGGCAGCCCCCTTAGGAGGAAAGCTGGCACTATTCTCAAAAAATTGGCATGTTGTCACAAAGGACAAATGGATCCTGAACATTATAAACAGAGGCTACAAATTCCATTTTCATACCCTTCCAAAAATGAAAGGCATGCCAAACCTGACACACAATCAAAGGGCAGAGGTACAAAAGCAAATTTCAGATCTTATAAACATGAAAGCTATTCAAGAGGTACCTACACACGAACAAGGTCAAGGTTTTTATTCCAGGCTATTTCTGGTGCCAAAAAAGGGAAAAGATTGCAGACCTATTTTGGATCTTTCCATCCTAAACACATTCCTACTCGTACCAAAATTCAAGATGTTCACTCTACAGCAACTTCTTCCCATGCTGGGCAAGGAGTCTTGGCTGGTAACACTGGACCTCAAAGAGGCATACCTGCATGTCCCAATCAGACAAAATTGCAGAAGATACCTCAGATTTTTTGCAGGTTCAACCCATTATCAATTCTCTGCATTGCCCTTTGGTTTATCTACTGTGCCCAGAGTATTCACGAAATGCCTGGCATCAGTAATTGCCTACTGCAGACTTCAAGGGATACAAATATACCCTTATTTGGACGACTGCCTGATCCAAGCGGACAGCAAGCACATTCTTCTGAAACATCTGGCTTATGTAATAATGTTATTAAACTCTCTAGGATACACAGTCAACAAAGAGAAATCAAGACTAATACCCTCTCGGAAGATAATTTTCCTGGGTGCCAATTTGGACACAAATACCCAGATGGCCTACCTCACGCCAGAGAAGCAGGGGCAATTAATTCAATATTTCAGAACATTGGCAAATTGCACCAGGCTGACTGCAAGGAAAATCCTGCAGGCTCTGGGATTCATGGCATCTTGCATCTTACTAATCCCATGTGCAAAGCTGCATATGAGAAAACTACAATGGTACCTAAAAAACATATGGTCTCAACACAGCCACAGTTTGGAAACAATAATACCACTAATTCCATGTCTGCAAAAGGAATTTCTGTGGTGGGCTCAAGCATGCCAAACAAACACAGGTCTTCCATTCAGCAAGCCTCAAGCAAATCAAGTCATCACAACAGACGCCTCGGACTACGCCTGGGGGGTGCACATGACAGACCGGTGCATTCAGGGCAAATGGACCCAAAAAGAAAAGCACCTTCACATCAATCAAAAAGAAATGCTAGCAGTGATAAATGCCATTACAGCTTTCAAGGACCTTCTACAACCAGGTCAGCTATTGATAAGAACAGACAACACCACAGTTATGTGGTACATAAACAAGCAGGGAGGAACACATTCTTATCCCCTATGCAGACTGGCCATGTCACTTTGGAACATGGCCATGGACTTACAAATGGAACTACAAGCACAGTACTTGCCAGGCAAGGAAAACACTCTGGCAGACAACCTAAGCAGGAATATGACAGATCCACACGAATGGAAGTTGCATCCAAAAGTTTTTACAGAAATAATCCAAGAATGGGGAAGGCCAGACATAGATCTCTTTGCCTCCCACAAAAATCAACAATTGACAAAATTCTGCTCAAGGATCTTCCATCCAAAGGCCTGGAGAGTGGACGCTCTCTCTTTCAGTTGGACATCAATGACAGTTTGTCTTCCCACCTCTTCCTCTGCTGCCCAAAGTCCTATTGAAGACCAGAGCAGACAGACCAAAGATGATCCTCATTGCTCCGGACTGGCCAAGGCAACATTGTTACCCACTCCTGAGGAGCCTGATGCATTCCCCACCATGGACCCTGCCTCTAATGCCTCTTCTTCTGACTCAGCACAGCTTCAAAACTCTTCACAGTCAGCTGAAAACACTCAATCTAGCCGCATGGAAGATTCCTTAGCATCGCAGCAGGCCCTGCTCTCCAAGGAGGTGCAGGATGTCATTTTGGAGGCCAGAAGGCCATCAACTAGAAAAGCTTACTCTGCAAAATGGAAACGTTTTTGTGTTTGGAATGAGAAAAAGGGCCAGTGCCCTGGAAAACTGAATTTACCTCAAATACTACAATATTTGGCTGAACTGCTAAGCAGTGGACTTTCGTTCTCCTCCATCAAAATCCATGCCTCAGCCATTTCTGCAGAATACAACACTGATCCACCTTTATTCTCTCACCCTCTATTAAGACAGTTCCTCAGAGGGGCTAAGAATTTAAGACCTCCAAGAAAACAACCAATACCTGCTTGGGATCTTAATTTCATTCTGGAAAAACTGACTTTGCTTCCTTTTGAGCCAGCTGCCTCATCAGATTTACAATATTTGTCCTGGAAAACAGCTTTCCTTCTGGCTATCACTTCAGCTCGTAGAGTTTCAGAACTACAGGCTCTTATGGCTGTCCAGCCTTTTATCATCTTCCATCAGGACAGAGTTTCATTACGTACCAAACCGTCCTTTATGCCTAAAGTGGTATCCAGGGTAGCTTTAAATCAGGCCATACATTTACCTACTTTTTATCCTAATCCTCAAAACAAACAAAAGGGAGAGATTACTGCATTCCTTGGACATCCACAGACAACTGCGTTATTATTTGGACAGAACAAAACCTTTCAGAAAATCAGAACAGCTTTTTGTGGCCTATGCGGTAGGAGCTCAAGGAAAGTCAATATCCAAACAGACAATCTCAAAATGGATAGCCCACTGCACACTCTTTTGCTATTCCTTTCATGGCAAAACTGTACCTACAGGCATTAGAACTCATTCTACCAGGGCCACAGCCACCTCTGCAGCCTTCCTCAGAGGAGTTTCTACCAAGGATATTTTAGAAGCAGCCACTTGGAGTTCTGTGCATACCTTCTCTAAGCACTGCAACCTACCATTATACTCCAAATCTAGAGCAGGCTTTGCCACTGCAGTTTTGCAGGGCATTTTGGCTCCTCCTAGCTGCACCTAGTGCCTACCACCCCTTTCTTAGCTTTGGGATTCTACCCATCTGTTATGACTGCAGCTGTATGCACGATGAACATATTACAGTTTTGTACCTACCATAAATGTAGATGTTTGAGTGCTAATACAGCTGCAGTCCAGGTTTCCCTCCCTCCTTCCCCTCTAGGGGTCTTCTTTTATGGTGTATTTGCTTGCAACTTCTGGTCTTTGATTATATTGCATTGCATTATTACATAATTTTATGTATTGCCTTCTTTCTGGGAGCACCTGACATCTGGGGCAAGAAAAACTGAAGAAAATGGCGTTGGCTGTTTTTTATACCCCTGTCGCACTGACGTCAGGGAAGAAGCGACGACAACCGACGTCGGACCTAGACTTTGGAATTCGGCCGACCGAGGACCCGCCTGACGGCAGGAGAACCCATCTGTTATGACTGCAGCTGTATTAGCACTCGAACATCTACAATTATGGTAGGTACAAAACTGTACTTTTTGCTGAAGACTTAGACATTCTTTGTTAATGCCCCATTTGATGGTTCCACACTTTTGGACCAAAAGAGAAAGATAACACTGTCCAGGAGCCTACAGGAAGGTAAAACCCTGTCTGCCATTTAAATTTAATTATACCTTTTCTAGGAATCAGAGGAGTGGCAAGAAAATGTGATTCATGAAATCACAGGGTTATCACCACAAAACACCTGCTGAAAGACCTCCATGAGGCATAGGAGGTAACTCAAATGGATGTCACCCCAGAGGCAGAGATAGACAGCATAATCCAGGCTTTTGAGGTCCCTTTTCTGAAAAGCCATACCAGTGCTTCTGAAAGGTTGCCCAAATGCAGTGCTCTGGGGACAGTCTGGGGTGCTTATCCCTGCATCCACAAGCCTGCCAAAACATCACAACATATTCATGGGTGTTAAGGATAATAACCAGAGTCTATTCAATTCCCTATGTTCATCGTGTTACCCTGCTGCAGTCATCACACTTGGGTTATCCTGTCGTCTGGCGGTCCCGCAGTCGGCCGGATTTCCAAAGTCTTGGTCCGACGTCGGTTGCTGTCGCCTCATCCCTGACATCAGTGCGCCAGGGGTACATATATTGCAACCGACACCATTTTTTTCAGTCTTTCTTGCCGCGCGGTGCCCGAAGCAGAAGCAGTTCGCAAGTGCAGGTCGGCCGACTCCTGAGATTGTCGAATTCGAATTTCAGACCGAAGTCTTCTATAAAGCTAAGTACTCCGTTGGGGAAACTTTTCTTGCCTCAGACCGATGTCAGAAAAAGTTAACAATTGCATTTCTTGTGGGAAGCAAATACCTCATAAGGATTTTCATTCTTATTGCATACCTTGCCCAGGCCCTGATCACGACGTCACTTCTTGTCGATTTTGTGCTAGGTTTAATAAGCGTACTATTAAAAGATGATTTGATTTCGCACATCACTATTTTGGTAGAAAATTTAATTATAACATGCCATCGGAGCTACCGACTACCGGCGTGCACAAAAAGCGCAGGGATAAGGACCGACAGCCCAGGCCTAAGCCAGATTCCGAGGCCTCGGTTGATCCGGTCTCCGGTTCTCAGTGAGGCTCCGACGCAGCCCCTGACAACCGCAGTTCTGGAACCCGAGACCGCTACGGATATTTTGACGGAATTTACTAGGCTGACGCAGCCTTTTACTTTAGGACCTTCCGACGATTTACCTTCTAAGGACGTTGGTGCTTCTGAAACGCCATCGGTTTCTGAATGCGTTTTCAGACTGACTACTCTCACAGTCAAAACGTTTTCTAAGTCGAAGACTCCTTCTAAATCTAAAAAGCCTACACTTCAGTCTCCTGTTCAAGGCCCTATGCCTAAGAAACAGATGCTCAAAATGGCTGAAGATTTGATTTCTCTTATCAGGGGTTCACAGCCCCCTCCTGACAAAAGGCCTAGACAAGAGGAAGATTCTGCTTCCTCTGAGCAACTGTCTATTTCTTCGGATTCCTCTGAGGACCAAGACTATTCCTTCTCTCCTTATGAAGATTCTGATGCTGAGGACTCTATTCCCACCAAGACTATTCCTTCTCTCCTTATGAAGATTCTGATGCTGAGGACTCTATTCCCTCAGCTTCCCCTCCTGAAGACTACTCTTTTGGGGAAACTTTACACACTATGAGGGAACATTTTCACTGGGAAGGTCAGGATTACTCTGATTCCAAGAAAAGGCTCAGAGAGTTTCTTTTACTCCCCCAACTCAGACCTCTAGCCATCCCATCTGTTTTGGACATTGTGGATGATGTTTATTTAAAATCCAGTTTCAACCCAGACTCTCTACCTCCTGCTCCGGCTAAGCCTGATAGATACTACAGAGTTTCTGATTCCCACAAATTTCTTTACAAAAGCCCAGTAGCTGACCCAAAGACTATCTCTCAGGGTCCCAAGGGGGCTAAGGCTTCCATGGATAAAAACCCAGTACCTTCTGATAGGGATTCAAGAGCACTAGACAGGTGGGAGAAAAAGGTTTACACCTCAGCCACATTAACTATGAGGGCACTAAATTGTCGATTTCATATGCTTAAGTATCAGCAATTTCTAATCTCTCAGTTAAAACAAAAGATAACCTCCCTCCCTCAACAATCTGAATTGAAAGAAGTACAGGATTTGTTGCACGCCACTGAGCAGGTGGACAAACATACCTTACAATGTGGGTTTGATTCTTTGGAGGCGTCCTGCAGAGCAGCTGTCACTGGATCAGTTATACGTAGGCATGCTTGGTTAAAGGAACAAAGTCTGCCTGATCATGTTAAAGCATAACTACTAGATGCTCCCTTACAGCAGGATGTTCTTTTTGGAGCTAAAGCAGAAGAAGTCTTAAAGAAAATGGAAGATAAGGCAAAGTCAATGCAGACAGTCAAAGATTTCCTACAAGTACAACACCCTCACTTCAGCAGAAACTGGCCAACAAAAAATTGGTCCTTTCCAGTCACTGACAGACCTCAGTAAATACAGGCGCCCAAGGGGCAGAGGACAACCATAAGCCCAGTATAAGCCTCGCCAATGGGGCACTTCAACCCAAAAGGGAGGAGAAGACAGGTCTCAACCCACCAGAAGGCAAACTCAATGACTTGCACCTCTGCTAGCCAAACAAAACTCTTTTGTCAGCCCCCTTGGAGGGAAAACTAGCACTTTTTGCAGACAACTGGCACATGGTCACAAAGGACAAATGGGTCCTAGACATAATTTTACGAGGATACAGATTCCACTTTCACACATTGCCAATGAAAAGAGGAATGCCAAACCTGCCACAAAATCAATGGGCAGAGGCACAAAGACAAATTACAGCTCTCATGGCCATGAGAGCCATTCAACGGGTACCGACTCGAGAGCAAGGCCAAGGATTTTACTCAAGGCTCTTTCTAGTACTCAGAAAGGACAGTGCTTGGAGACCAGTTCTGGACCTTTCAATTCTAAACACTTACTTACAAGTTCCCAAATTCAAGATG
Organism: Protopterus annectens; assembly: GCF_019279795.1. Classification (NCBI taxonomy): domain Eukaryota; kingdom Metazoa; phylum Chordata; order Ceratodontiformes; family Protopteridae; genus Protopterus; species Protopterus annectens. The sequence goes on from NC_056749.1 coordinate 459,082,288, forward strand.
CTAACACTACAGCAGCTACTTCCCATGTTGGGCAAGGAAGCATGGCTGGTAATGTTGGACCTCAAGGAGGCATACCTGCATGTCCCTATCAGACAAAGCTGCAGAAGATACCTCCGTTTCATTGCAGGTTTGACCCATTATCAATTCTCTGCACTGCCCTTTGGCTTATCTACTGCACCCAGAGTTTTCACAAAATGCCTGGCACCAGTAATTGCATACTGCAGACAAAGGGGAATTCAAATATATCCATACCTTGACGACTGCTTCATCAAAGCAGAAAGCAAAGACATTCTCTTACATCATCTGGTTTTTGTGAAGCATCTGCTAAATTGTCTTGGGTACACAGTAAACGAAAAGAAGTCAAAACTAGTACCCTCACAAAAAATGACATTCCTGGGTGCCAGCTTGGACACAACGGCCCAGAAAGCTTATCTTGCACCAGACAAGCAACTACAACTGACTCAATATTTCAAGACAATGACAACAAAGACCCAATTAACTGCAAGAAAAATTCTGCAGGCTTTGGGCTTCATGGCATCTTGCATTCTGATAATACCATTTGCAAAACTGCATATGAGGAAATTACAGTGGTACCTAAAAAGCGTATGGTCTCAACACGGCCACAGCTTGGACACAGTGATATCTCTCATTCCCTGCCTTCAACAGGAATTTCTATGGTGGTCACAGGCATGTCACCTCAACAAGGGTCAGCCTTTCACCTTGCCCCCAGCCAGGCAAACTATCACAACAGATGCTTCAGACTATGCCTGGGGGGCACACATGGCAGGACAATGCATTCAAGGCCTATGGACTGCAGAACAAAGAAAACTGCACATACATCAAAAAGAGATGCTAGCTGTACAGAAAGCTCCGACAGCCTTCAAGGATCAACTACATCCAGGACAACTTGCAATAAAGATGGACAACACCACAGTAATGTGGTACATAAACAAACAAGGGGGCACACATTCCTACCCTCTTTGCAGGCAAGCAATGACCTTATGGAACACAGCTCTGGCCTACCAAGTCCAGTTGCAAGCTCAATTCCTGCCAGGACAGAAAAACACATTGGCAGACGACCTAAGCAGAAACATCAAAGATCCCCACGAGTGGAAACTAGACCCACAAATATTTACAATGATAACTCAAAAATGGGGCCTTCCAAATATAGACCTGTTTGCCAGTCCTCAAAACTACCAACTGACAAAATTTTGTACAAGGGCATTCCACCATCAAGCTTGGAAAGTGGACGCTCTCTCCTTCAGTTGAAAAAACCTGACAGCATATGCCTTTCCTCCACTACCTCTTCTCACAAAGGTTCTTTTGAAGGTCAAAAAGGAGAAACCACGACTGATTCTCATAGCCCCAGACTGACCACGCCAGCACTGGGAGAAACCACGACTGATTCTCATAGCCCCAGACTGGCCACGCCAGCACTGGTACCCGCTATTGAAGAATATGGCTCACAGCCCACTATGGATATTGCCTCAAATACCACATTTGCTCACGCAACAAAACAAGCAGATTCTACACAGCCAGCTCAAAACCTTAAACCTGGCTGCATGGCAAATCTATTAAACATCCAACCAGCCCCTCTTTCACAAGCAGTTCTGGATGTTATTCTGGAAGCCAGGAAGCCAAGCACCAGGAAGGCTTACTTGGACAAATGGAAAAGGTTTTCTGCCTGGAACCAAGCTAAAGGCCAAGACACAACTCAGCCTCATATGCCTCACATTCTGCAGTATTTAGCTGAGATGTTGCACAAAGGACTTTCCTTCTCCTCAATTAAAATCCATGCTTCAGCTGTTTCAGCTCACTACAACACGAATCCACCTTTATTTTCAAATCCTCTACTAAGGCAGTTCCTCAGAGGGGCAAACAACATTAGACCACATAGAAGAGCTCCTACACCAACATGGGACCTCAACTTTGTTCTGGAAAAACTAATGTTATCTCCCTTTGAACCAGCTTTCTCTGCAGACCTTCAATTCCTATCTTGGAAGACTGCCCTGCTCCTGGCAATAACTTCTGCTAGGAGAGTCTCAGAATTACAGGCACTAATGGCAGTGGAACCTTTGTTCATTTTTCATCAAGACAGAGTTTCTCTACGAGCTAATCCTTCCTTCATGCCTAAGGTGGTTTCCAGTGTAGCTTTAAATCAAACCATCCACCTACCTACTTTCTTCCCCAATCCACAGAACAAAGGTGAGAGACTCTTGCATTCCTTGGACATTGGCAGCTTCATTACTACTTGGATAAAACTAAGGCTTTCAGAAAAACTGACCAGCTCTTTGTATCCTATGCTACAACTTCTCAAGGGAGGGCTATATCCAAACAAACCAGTTCTAAATGGATAGGCCATTGCATACGGTTCTGTTATACCCATCATGGGAAACCAGTTCCTCCTACCATTAGATCCCACTCTACCAGGGCAACAGCTACCTCTACAGCCTTCCTCAGGGGGGTTCCTACAAAAGAAATTTTAGAAGCTGCAACTTGGAGTTCTGTACACACCTTCACCAAACACTATCACTTACCTCTTTACTCTAAGTCCAGGGCAGGCTTCACCATTGCAGTTCTGCAGGGCCTCATTGCCTCCACTAACTCTCTATGATACTTCCCCCCTACCTTAGCTTTGGGTTTCAACCCAAGTGTGATGACTGCAGCAGGGTAACACGATGAACATAGTACAGTTTTGTACCTACCATAAATGTAGATGTTCGAGTGTTCACCCTGCTGCAGTCCAGGTTACCCTCCCTCCATCCCCTCTGATCTACTGGCTAAATCTCTGCTATGCCTTACTGATGTATTTGCTTATAGCTGAAGGGATTTTGTGTTTGTGCAGTGTTCACACCATTTGGTACTAAATCTCATCACCCTTTTGGGGGCACCTGACATCTGGGGCAAGAAAAACTGAAGAAAATGGCATCTGTTGCAATATATGTACCCCTGGCGCACTGACGTCAGGGATGAGGCGACAGCAACCGACGTCGGACCAAGACTTTGGAAATCCGGCCGACTGCGGGACCGCCTGACGACAGGATAACCCAAGTGTGATGACTGCAGCAGGGTGAACACTCGAACATCTACATTTATGGTAGGTACAAAACTGTACTTTTCTTGCCCAATAATAAAAAAGTGACTGGTTTCTGACATTCCACCCAGTCAATGGGAATTTGTGGCAGCAGAAGTCTCCAAGCTGCTAGAAAATAAGAGAGTCATCCAACAGGTCTTTTGTGATCAGTTCGAATCCAGAGTCTTTTCCAGGTTTGTTTTACCCCCCAAGAAGACAGCGGACCTTAGACCAATTTTATATCTGAGTTATCTGAATCAATTTGTAAAACAAACACATTTCTGGATAGTCACTCTGCAGTCCATAATGGCTGTTCTGAGGAAGGGCGATTGAATGTGGACAATGGATCTCCAGGATGCTTAGTATCACATAAAGAAACAGAAGTAATCCAGGAAATTTCTTTGTTTCCATCTGGCAGGCAGTAATCATCATCGATTAAATGTACTGCCATTCGGTCTCACCACAGCCCCCAGGTTGTTTATGAAAGTAATGGCAGTAATAGCAGTGCACCGCCACTTGCTAAGGATCCAAGTTTCTCTGTATCTAGATGATTGACTCCTCACTGCTTCTTCTAGAGATCTGCAACTCCAGTACTGATACCTTATGCTCCAGTTAATGCTAAAACTGGGAATTGCGGCAAATCAAACTAAGATCCAGCAAGTATAATTCATCAGATGTCACCTAGACACATTGTTACAAAAGACCAAGTTAACAAACTCCAGTGTTCTTTCCCTCCATCATTTGCTTCCCAGATAATACAGCATTCATCCCTGCAAGCAGGGATAATTCTCCTTTTGCTAGTTTAATGGCTTCAACGATTGTACTTGTTCCACTAGCCAGATTCCACATGTGGGTACTTCATTTGACTCTTTCTGTACAATGATCTTAAAACATTCACCCTCTCCATTCCAAGGTTCATGTCACTCAGATTTGCAAGGATCACAGCGGTGCCTAACCTCTCCATCAGTAATGGAGGGTCGACCATTTTGCCCACCTCAACCACTAGCTACTATAACCACAGATGCATCCCTTCTGTGGCTGGCATTTCAAAGGGAGGATAGTCCAAGGTTTCTGGCACATGTAGAGAACAAACTTGACATCAGTGTCTTGGAGATGAGAGCAGTCCTCCTAATGTTACAGGCGTTTCATGACTCCCGCCCCAAGGTTGCGATTTCTGTCCAGACAAACAACATGGGAATAGTCTAGTACATCAACACATAGTGGGCGAATCCATAAGAGTGTGGCAGTGGGTGATGTCTTCACATAGATTTCTTACAGCAATGAATATTCTGGAGACCTCTAGTGGATTTGTGAATAAATTGAGCAGGACAGATGTTCTTCGTGTTTCACTGTTGCAGTCATTACATTTGGGTTATCTGCTTGCAGGTAGCCCAAAGTCGGCCTGATTAACAAAGTCTTGGGTCCTGCATCGGTTGCTGTCCCTTCTTCTGTGACGTCAGGTCATCAGGGGTATAAAATATGCAGCCGACGCCATTACATCACTCTTTCTTGCCGTGCAGTGCCTGAAGCAGAAGTAGTTCACAAGTGCCAGTCGGCCGACTCCAGAAATTTTCGAGTTTCAGAACCGAAGTCTTCAACTAAAGCTAAGTAACCCGCTGGGGAAACTTTTTCTTGTTCCTTACCGATGTCAGTAAAAGCTAATAATGACATTACTTGTGAAAAGCAAATACCTCATAAAGATTTTCATTCATACTGTAATCCTTGCCTAGGCCCTGACCGCAACGTACCTTGCTGTCGGTTTTGTGCTTTATTTAATCAGCGCACTATCCGTCGTCTGTATATTTACGCCTCTAAATATTTCGGTTCTCAGTTTAATTATCCAGAAATATCGTCCGTTAGCCATCCTACTACCGGGATTCTGAAAAACGCAAAGATAAAGGCAGAGACAGGCCAACGAGGTCCAAATCTGCCGACGACACTTCTGCTAAGCCAGTCGCCAGTTCGCCGGTACTCAGTGAGGCACTTTTGTAGCCCCTGATACCTGCTACTTCTGATTTGCGGGCGTCTACTGAGACCCATTCGGAGTCCGGTATGCCGCGAGATGCTTCAACTATGGAACCTGCGGATGTCTCTACCTTGGATGGGTCCGGAGCCGCTGTGCAGGCACTGGCTTCTGAGGGTGTATTCAGGCCTATGGACTTGCATATTAAAATGACTCCACCTTCTAGTCTAAGGCCTAAATCTCGATCTGTGTCTAAAAAACTGATGCCCAGGCCACATGTTCATAGGTTGGTACTGAGCTATCTGCCCAAAGGCATATATTAGCTCAGCCAAGTTGTGCGGTATTCACCGCCCCTTTAGTAGTTCCCTAGACCCTTGTACTAGCAGCTAGTACCCTTGGCCCCTATCTAGTAGTGCTGTTGGTGTGATCCCCGGTGTGAACGTTCAGGCCCCTATGCCTAAAAAACAAATGATCAAAATGGCTGAATATCTTGTTATTCTAATCAGGAGTAGTCAACCGCCTCCCCCCCCTCCTTTTTCAGAGACCTAGTACTGAGCTTGACTATGAATCTTCTGATCAGGACTCTGTTTCTTCTAATTCTTCCAATGACCTAGATTTGTCCATGCCTACTTATGAGGATTCTGATGCAGATGATTCCATTCCCTCTGCTTCCCCCCCTGAGGACTTTTCTTTTGGGGGAACTTTATATACCTTAAGGGAGCATTTCCACTGGGAAAGTCAGGAATTTTCTGAATCTAAAAAGAAGCTTAGGGATTTCCTTCTTCTACCTCAGCATAGGCCTTTGGCTATACCTCCTGTACTAGACATTGTTGATGATGTAGTAAAACAATTGCACCCACACTCCGTTCGCTGCACTAAGTGTAAGGATTCACTTGCTGCTCCACAATTCCTTACAAAACACTTCTTTATTTGGTAAATGCTTTTAAATGTTTTTGGTTTTTAAAACAAGGTCAGTTAGGTATTAATCATGCTGTATATGTATATACAAGTAGAGTCAAGATGTTTAATAATGGTTAAAGTATGTTTTAACAGTGTAGTATTGTTTTAAAGTATATTAAAATTAAAGGGTTTAGTACACAACATGTAGCAATAGGAAGGAAAATACTTGATCACTGAGCACTTTAAATATTTAATTGTTTTATTGATGTATATTAGTGGATTGTTAGGATTGGTTAGTAGTATATATAAAATCAAGCATCTACCAAATGGAAGTGTTCTGAAGAAGTCTACTTTGATGTAGATAAAAGCGCTTAACATTATACTCATTCATTTGTTTTACCAAATAAAGAAGTGTTTTGTAAGGAATTGTGGAGCAGCAAGTGAATCCTTACACTTAGTGCAGCGAACAGAGTGTGAGTGAAATTGTTTTACTGTGTGGACTTTTGCTGACAGAGGTATTTTTTATTGTTGATGTGTTTTCGGAATCCAGTATGGCCCCTGATTCCCTGCCTCCGGCTCCCAGTAAACCTGACAGATACTACAGGGTTCCTGAGTCCCACAAGTTCATTTTCAAAAATCCTGTTGCAGATCCAGAAACCATTTCTCAGAGGCCCATGGGCATTAAGGCTTCTACTGCTAAAAATCCTACCCCGATAGAGACTCCAGGGTGCTGGATAGATGGGGTAAAAAGGTTTATACTTCTGCAGCCTTGGCAATCAGGGCTTTAAACTGCCAGTTTCATATGCTAAAATATCAACAGCATATTATGGGACTGCTCAAACAGGAAATGATGTTGATTTCTGCCTGTGTGGAAAGTAAAGATTTACAGGATTTATTGCATTCTGCTGAACATGTTGGAAAACATACTTTGCAATGTGGCTTTGATTCTTTAGATGCCTCTTGCAGGGCTGCTGTTTCTGGGTCTCTGCTTAGAAGGCATGCTTGGCTTAAGGAGCAATCTCTGCCTGATCATGTTAAAGCAAAATTGTTGGATGCTCCTTTAAATCAGGACCACCTGTTTGGCAATAAGGCTGAAGAAGTTCTAAAAAAGATGGAAGATGAAGCTAAATCTATGCAAACTGTAAAAGATTTCTTACAAGTGCAACCTCCAAGAGTTTGTAGGCACTGGCCTACTAAGAATTGGTCCTTTCCAGCTCCTTCCAGATCCTCTCAAGCCAAACCCAGACACACCAAAAGCACCAGGGTTCAGTCCCAAGGGACTCTCAGAACTAAGCAATGGGGGGCCTCCACTTCCAAATCTGGAAATAACAAGACACCCTCCCTATGGTAAACAGTCTCAATGACTTTCCTTTAAAATTACCAAGCACTTACCTTTTAGCCACCCCTTTGGTGGGAAAGATTGCTCTTCATGCAAAAAACGAGGAACACATAACCCAGGACAAATGGGTTTTAAATATAGTGTCCCAGGGGAAAAAGATTTCATTTCCACACTTTGCCAACACCAACCGGGTGGCCAGAACTGCCCCCAAATCAGTGGGCAGAGGCTCAGAAACAAGTACTTTCCCTCTTAAACATGGAGCCTATTCAGCTGGTACCAGAAGAGGAAATGGGACAAGGTTTCTATTCCAGGCTTTTCCTGGTACCCAGAAAAGACAAATAATGGCGTCCAGTTCTGGACATGTCTACCATAAACACCTTTCTGGACATTCCAAAATTCAAGATGCTGACGCTTCAGTTACTTCCTATGCTAGGCAAAGATGCCTGGTTGGCAACTCTAGATTTAAAAGAAGCTTACCTGCATATCACAATCGGGGAATCTTGCAGAAGATAACTACGCTTCAAAGCAGGCTACTTGCATTATCAGTTCTCTGCACTGCCCTTTGCCCTACTGCACCCAGGGAATTCACAAAGTGCCTGGCTCCAGTAATTGCATTTTGCAGGCAAAGAAATATTCATATATATCCATACCTGGACGATTGTCTAATTCAGGCTGAAAACCAGGCCATAATTATAAATCATCTGGCTTTTGCAAAAAGGGTTCTAACTTGTATAGGGTACACCATAAACGAAAAGAAATCACAACTGGTACCCTCTTAAAAGATTACATTCTTGGGTGCGAGCTTGAATACAACTGCCCAGATGGCTTTCCTCACGCCAGAAAAGCAAATTCATTTGGTAACTTACTTCAAATAAGTGGCCACAAAAACACTGCTATCTGTAAGACAAATACTGTAAGCCTTGGGGTTCATGGCATCCTGCATTCTTATAATTCCATGTGCAAGACTGCATATGAGGAAACTTAAGTGGCATTTAAAAAGTCTATGGAGTCAACATTGTCATAGCCTGGAAACAATGATTCCTATCATACCTTGCCTACACCCAGAGTTCCTATGGTGGGCAGAGGCCTGCCACCAAAACAAGGGACTGCCATTCACACTACCCCCTGCTGCCCAAACCCTATCTACAGACACATCAGACTATGCATGGGGGCTCACCTGACAGGGAAGTGCATTCAGGGCGAATGGAACCCAAATCAAATGCACCTACATATCAATCAAAAAGAAATGTTAGCTGTACAGATTGCTCTGACAGCCTTCAAGGCTACATTCATCCAGGACAACTAATGGTAAAGACGGACAACACCACGGTTTTGTGGTACATAAACAAGCAGTAGGGTACACATTCCTACCCCCTCTGCAGACTAGCCATGGGGTTGTGGAACACGGCCTTGAGCTATCAAGTGCAACTACAAGCTCAATTCCCGCCAGGAAAACTGAATACACTGGCAGACTAAGCAGAAATCTCATGGACCCACACGAGTGAAAACTGGAACCATGGATTTTCAACAAGCAAATGAGGGAGCCCAGACATAGATCTATTTGCCTCCCCCCAGAACTAACAGTTGGACAAATTTTGCACAAGGAGTCCTCACAAAAAAGCCTGGAAAGTGGATGCTCTGTTCTTCAGCTAGAAAAACCTATCAGTCTATGCCTTTCCCCCTCTGTCTGTGCTCTCCAAAGTTCTGCTAAAAGTCAAACAGGACAAACCAAAAATGATTTTGATTGCTCTGCTCCAGACTGGCCACGCCAACACTGGTACCCACTCCTGCACAGTGTGTCACAAGTATCTCCATGGCACCTGCCTCAGACACTTTCCTTACTGTCTCAGCAGGAGAACCAAATTCTGTACCCTCAGCTCCCAACATTGAACATTGCAGCTTGGCTAATCACTTAAATTCACCCTTAGCATCCCTCAGCAAACCTGTGATGGATGTCATCTTGGAGGCAAGAAGACCTAGTACTAGAAAATCTTATGCTGACAAATGGAAAAGATTCTGTGCCTGGAATTAATCTTTAGGGATGAGCTCAGCAGCGCCCAATTTACCTCAGATTTTGCAATACTTAACTGAGATGTTTCACAAGGGCCTTCTTTTTCCTCGATTAAAATCCATGCTTCAGCTATTTCACCTCACTATAACACAGAACCACCCCTCTTTTTCTCATCCCCTGCTCAAACAGCATCTGAGAGGGGCAAAGAACGTGAGACCACCCATGAGAGCTCCTACCCCTGCCTGAGACCTTAACTTGTTTTGGAAATGCTCACTTTACCTCCTTTTGAGTCAGCTGCTACTGCAGACTTAAAATTTCTTTATTGGAAAACAGCCTTCTTTTTAGCAATCACATCAGCTAGAAGGATATCTGAATTACAGGCCCTTATGGCAGTGGAGCCTTTCATCATCTTTCATGCGGACAGGGTACTCTGAGGACCAATCCATCCTTCATGCCCAAGGTGGTTTCCACTGTGGCTCGTAATCAGTCCATTCATTTGCCAACCTTCTTTCCCAATCCACAGAACAAAGGGGAATGGATTCTGCATTCCTTGGATGTGCACAGATAACTTAGATTCTACTTGGACAGAACTAAATTTCAAAGAAAATCTGAACATTTTCTAGTAGCATTTGCTGCTGGGGCAGAGGGGAAGGCTATTTCAAAACAAACCATTTCTAAATGGATAAGTCATTGCATTTTTTTCTGCTGTAAGCACCATGGAAAAGCTAGCTCCCAGGGGATCAGATCTCACTCAACCAGGGCTGCTTCTACTTCTGCAGCCTTTCTCAGAGGTGTTCCTACCAGGGATATCCTAGAAGCTGCTACCTGGAGTTCTGCACATACTTTCACCAAGCATTATCATTTACCAATTTTCTCTAAATCCAGAGCTGGCTTTGCCACTGCAGTCTTGTAAGGCGGTCCTAATTGTTTGTCTTTCAGCTTTTCCTGGTTAGGGGTCGCCACAGCGTAACTCCGGTCCGCTAATGATTGGCAGTAGATTTTCACGAATGCCGAGGTGCCAACTGCGGGGAGGACATGCAGACTCCACACAGAAGGAACTATACCCGCACTCCAGCCGAGAATCGAATGGGAGAACCTCTTGCTGTGAGGCAACAAAGCTACCACTGCACCACCGCGGATTTGTCACTGCTGTCCTGCAGGGCCTTATAGCTGGTCCTAATGCTGTATAAATTCCTCCTCCCAACCATAGCTTTGGGAATCTAGCCAAATGTAATGACTGCAACAGTGAAACAAGAAGAACATAGTACAGTTGTGTACACTTACCATAAGTGTAGATGTTCGATTGTATTCACTGTTGCAGTCCTGGTTACCCTCCCTCCAACCCCCTGTTTTTCTCTGACTATACCCCTACTTTCTTTTACTATGCTTAAAAGCCTTTTTGGTGTATTTGCTTTTGGTTGGAGGTATATTTTTGTGTTTTTAATTTTATTTCCTCCCCATTTGGGGGGCACCTGACATCTGGGGCAAGAAAAACTGATGTAATGGCGTCGGCTGCATGTTTTATACCCCTGATGACATGGAAGAAGGGACAGCAACCAACGCAGGACCCAAGACTTTGTTAATCAAGCCGACTGAGGGCAACTTGCCAGCAGATTACCCAAATGTAATGACTGCAACAGTGAATACAACATCTACATTTATGGTAAGTGTACACAATACTTCATCACACTTGGGTTATCCTGCCAGGGGTAGCCCTCAGTTGGTCTGAATACCAGAGGCTTAGTATTTCTGTGTCTGTTGCTGTCACTTCAGGAGTGACGTCAGGCTGTCAGTGGTGGAAAAACAGGCAGCCGATACCATTACATCAGTCTTTCTTGCCGAGGTGCCTGAAGTAGAAGCAGTTCGCATGAGTGCCGGTTGGCCGCTACCTGAGTTTTCGTTTCCGAAATTGAAGTTGAAGTCTTCTAAAGCAAAGTACCCTGCGTTGGGGATCCTTTTTTCTTGATCTTCCTGATGTCAGAAAAAGTTAACAATTGTCTTGCCTGTGGAAAGGAAATACCACACCGAGACTTCCATTCTTACTGCGTCACCCGTTTAGGTCCAAACCATGACGTACCTCGCTGCCGGTTTTGTGCTTTGTTCAACGCCCGAACTATTCATATTCGGGCCCTTATTGTAGCTAAATACTTTTGTTCTCGATCTCCGTATTCCAAAATAGCTTTGGTAAGCCATCCGACTACCGATCTTACAAAAAAATGTAAGAATAACGACAGAGACAGAATACACAGGTCCAAAACTGCCGACGACACTTCCGTTAAGCTAGTCGGCAGTTCGCCGGTACTCAGTGAGGTGCTTTTGCAGCCCCTGATGCCCACTTTCAATGGATTTGCAGGCCGCTACCGAAACCCATTTCGAGTTCAGTATGCCGCGAGACTCTTCTTTGACAATGGAACCTGCAGATGTCTCTACCTTGGATGAGTCCGGAGCCGCTGTGAGGAAGTTCTTCGCACTACCGATATTCGACACAAACCGACGACTTCTTTCACATCTTCAGATCTTTCTAAAACTACCGAGTTTCTAAGGCCAAGAGTACGAGCTACACCTAAAAAAACGATGACCCTAACTCGAGCCCCTGCTTCCTTGCTGCAATTACAGATGCTTAAAATGGCGGAAGACCTTATCATGCTGATTAGTGGAAGCCAGCCTTCCCCTAGTAAAAGAAGGAGACTTGTCCCCAGCAGCATTATCTGACCAAGAGTCTGACGACTCTGACATTTATGTTTATGAAGACATGCCCTTATCTGCTTCTGAGGATTCAGATGTAAAGAAATCCATTCCTTCTGCCTCCCCTCCAGAGGATTTTTCTTTTGGTGAAACCCTAAATACTTTGAGAGAGCATTTCCATTGGGAATGCAAGGATTATCCTCAGTCCAATAAGCGACTCAGGGAATTTTTAGATTTACCACAGCACAGAGCCTTAGCTATCCGTCCTGTTCTGGATGTTGTGGATGATGTCTTTATGGAATCCAGTCTAACTCATGATACTTTACCCCCTGCTCTGATGAAACCTGACAGGTACTACAGAGTCCCTGACTTACAAAAATTTTTTTTCCAAAATCCTACTGCTGACCCAGAGGTAATCTCCCAAGGACCGAAAGGAATAAAAGCAACTACAGCTAAGAATCCCACCCCCTCGGACAGGGATTCCCAAACTTTAGACAGATGGGGTAAAAAAGTATATACCTCTGCAACTCTTGCCATCAAAGCATTAAATTGTCTGTTCCACATGCTGAAATACCAGCATCATATTATGGAACTTATTAAGCAAAAATTATCTACCTTCCCTGATTGTGCAGAAAATAAAGAATTACATGAGCTTATGCATTCTTCAAGCCAAGTCAGCAAGCATACCATGCAATGTGGGTTTGACACCCTAGAAGCATCTTGCAGGGTAGCAGTCACAGGATCTGTATTTAGAAGGCATGCCTGGCTTAAGGAGCAGACCTTGCCAGACCATGTCATATGAAAATTATTGGATGCACCTCTGAACAAGGACAATCTGTTTGGCACCAAAGCAGAAGAGGTTTCAAAAAAGATGGAAAAAAAAGCTAAGTCTATGCAGACAGTCAAAGATTATTTGCAAGTACAACCTCCAAGATTCAATAGGCATTGCCCCTCAAAATATTGGTCCTTTCCAGTCCCCTCAAGACCACCTCAAACTAGACCTAGGGGAAACGGACCCTCCACACTACAGTCTTACGGTATGCAGATATCTAAGCAATGGAGTATCTCCACTTCTAAAACAGGGAGTGCTAAGCCATCCACTTATGGAAAGAATTCACAATGACTTCTCAACTCCTCCCCTCACCTCTGCCCAATTGCTAGTGCCTCTAGGAGGAAAAAACGTGCCCACCATGCAAAAAACTGGACCTCCATCAACAACGATTGATGGGTCCTCAACAGAGTATCCCAAGGGTACAAATTTTTTTTCCACACGCTTCCAACCCCAAAAGAGTTCCCAGACCTTCCTCCAAACCAGTAGGCAGAGGCACAAAACCATGTTCAGTCCCTGTTGTCCATAAGGGCAATTCAGCCTGTTCCTGCAGAACAGATAGGCCAAGGTTTTTATTCAAGACTTTTTCTGGTATCCAGAAAAGAGGGCACCTGCCGCCCAATCTTAGATCTATCCATTCTAAACACCTTCCCGATGGTACCAAAATTCAAAATGCTCACCCTACAGCAGCTTCTCCCTGTGCTGTCCAAAGATGCCTGGTTAGCCGCCATAGACCTAAAGGAGGCCTGTCTGCACATCCCAATCAGGGACTCCTCCAAGAAATAAGTTTCAGGGCAGGATCTATGCACTATCAGTTCTCCGCACTTCCCTTTGGCTTATCCACTGCTCCCAGAGTTTTCACAAAATGCCTGGCCCCAGCCATTGCCTTTTGTAAACAGATAAATATTCAAATTTACCCCTACTTGGATGATTGCCTGATTCAGGAAGACAGGAAAAGCTCTTGCAGCACTTGACATTTGTAAAGGACCTTCTAACTTCCCTGGGGTACACTAGCCACGAAAAGAAATCCAAACTAGTCCCCAGTCAAAAAATTGTATTCCTGGGAGCAAGCTTGGACACAGCATCCCAGATGGCATTCCTTACTCCAAAAAAACAAGCCTGACAGGCTACTTCTCTCAAATGGCCACCATAACCCAGTTATCCGCAAGGAAAATCTGGCAAGCACTAGGGCTCATGGCCTCCTGCATTCTACTAACTCCATATGCCAGACTGCATATGAGGAAACTTATTTATTTTATTTATTTATTTTACATTTGTTGACCGGGCTAGTCTAACTGGACATAAATATCCGTTTTCAGTAGAGGCCCGGGGAGAAAAGCTCCAGTACAGGCAGTAAACAATGATTTATTACATAACGCATAATATAAGTAAAAACAATACAAGGTAGAATGAAAAATATGTTTCAACACATTACACATAGTAAAATAGGAGATGAATTTATACTACATACTACTATAAAATGCTTTTAAGAACAGTGAGAGTAACAAAAACACCAAAAAAAGTTAACACAGGCAGAATAAAAGATTTCTGGTAAAGCCTTCAATGGTATTTAAAAAGTCTTTGGTGCCAACATTCTCAGGACCTGGAAACTATCATACCTTGTCTAAGGAAAGAGTTCCTTTGGTGGGCAGCAGCATGCAACCACAACAAAGGGCTTCCCTCTACACAACCCCACGCTGCCCAGACCCTAACCACATACGCATCAGACTATGCCTGGGGTGCACATTTGGACGGCAGATACATTCAGGGCCACTGGAGCCCAAATCAAATTCATCTGCACATCAACCAAAAAGAGATGATAGCTGTTCAGCACGCTCTGACAGCTTTCAGATCCCTACTCTCTCTGGGGGCTCTACTAATCAAAATCAACAACACCACAGTGATGTGATACATCAACAAGCAGGGGGGAACCCACTCTGCAGGCTAGCCATGACCCTTTGGAACACGGCCTCAGCCATGCATATTGACCTGCAAGCTCAATTCCTCTCAGGCAACCAAAACTCTCTGGCAGACGACTTAAGCAGAAATCTCCTAGACCCTCACAAGTGGCTATTAAACACAACACCTTCAGCCTTGTGACCCAGAAATGGGGTACCCCAAAGGTGGGCCTATTTGTCTCCCCCTACAACCACCAACTCAGCAAATTCTGCACCAGGGAACCTCACAGCAAGGCCTGGAAAGTGGGTGCCCTATCCTTCCAGTGGGCTAACCTCTCAATCTATGTATTTCCCCCTCTACCTCTTCTTACAAGAGTATTACTCAAGGGAGGAAAGACCAAGGGCAATTCTTATTGCCCCAGACTGGCCACGCCAACACTGATACCCACAACTGCGCAGTCTGTTACCGTTGCCTTCATGGCACCTCCCCAGATCCCAACTCTCTTGACTCAGCAGGAGGGACACTTCTTGCATCCGCAGTTGCAGACCCTGAACCTTGCAGCATGGCTTATTCCTTGACTTCTCCTCCAGTGGCCAGCCTAAGCAAGCAGGTAGTGGATGTCATACATGGTCAGATGAACCAGTACTAGAAAATCCTATGCTGACAAGTGGAAAAGGTATTGATCTGATTTTGTTAATCTTCGTTCATTCCTGACTGATGGGTTATCGGTTCCGTCCTTGGAACCGAGCCGGCTCACGTCAGCCAAAAACTCTCAAGCCAAATTCCTACCCAGAATGCTCTGCTCCCTGTTACCTCAGATCTTGTTTGCCGCATTGCTGTACAACCGTGTTAAGCCACTCTCTCAGCTATCTAATTTTTTGAAAGTTTATATATTATTACTCTAAATTTTTCTCAAATGTTTATTTTAATATTTTCCTACCCTATCACACACTTAGACTCTCTCCCTTTAGTATTTTCCCTTTATTACCCTCTTTTCTTACCCTGTGGTAACTCTCCATTACCATCGTTGGTAATCCTTTTTTTTTCTTTTACCCTTTTGTTGGGTAGCCCTTATTCTTCCTTTTGGTACTGTGCTTCTTCTCCACACCACTTATGCCGGTTAACAAAAGTAACGTTGGTTTCAAGCAGTGCAAGGATTGCGGCTGTAAGTTACCACTCTCCAATGGCCGTGACTTATGTGTCTACTGTCTTAATGTCTCCCACTTGACTGTGGATCCTCCATGTGGGATTTGTAAATATTTCTCTACCAGGACTCTAAACGAGAGGAAGAATAAGTTAATTTTGAAAGGTGGTCTCAAGTCTCCTTTCTCTGAGGCTATTTCTGGGTCAGAGGGCTCACCCCCTCCTGTTAAACCCCGCAAAAGGTGTTCTTCCTCCTCTTTGTCCTCTTTGTCAAAGTCACTCCCTTCTTCTCCCTCTGGAGATCGTAGGTCGTGACAAGTGGAAGAAGGTGAAATTGATTACTACTCCAGCGCTGCCCCCTGTGACCCCTGTCGGCACCGCCCTAAATGATTCTGAGTACAGCCATGTCTCCTTTATCGATACCGGCACCAGAGTTCCTGGTGCAGACAACTACGGTTCTGACAGTTCTGTCGCAACCCCTAACGGCACCGCCAATACAGGTTCAGTCACCTTGGGCTCCAAGTATGACTCTTCTGTACTCCATGACACAGACATTTTCGGCACCAACGTGTGCTTCGGTGCAGTCCTTCATGGCATCGTCCTTATTGCTGGTGCAGACACTTTCCACTACAGCACTGTACCCGTCAGGGCAGACCGTTGCCTTTGCAGTGCAGACACCTTCAACTGCTACTGTGCTGACATCTTTGGCACAAACTTTTTCCACACTGTTTTCTTCGGTGCAGACTTCCTCAGCTCTGAGCTCTGCACCTGTTGAATTAGCAAGGACCAAATATTCCCCTTCACTGGATCCTTTTGCTAGCAGTCAGTATAATCCTTTCCTAGAAAGGTCAGAATCTTCATCAGCCTTCTCCATGAAGTCAACCAAGTCTTTCTGAACAGGATGTATTGCTATTTGTTGACCAGTTGCTTGTAGCCAGAGGTCTCTCTCAACAGTTGAAGTCCACATTCCCTCATTCAGGTGAACGTATATCTCCTCAAACCCCAATGTATACTCCTCCTTCAACTTCCACTCATGTCTCTAAGCCTATTACAGTAGCTTCCCTCCCTCTGACTCCAGTAGTGGATCTCACTTTGGAACCAGAGTCATCTTTGTGGCCTTCAGTGCACTGGGCATCAGGCTCTTCTCAGGCCAGTGGCTGTGCCATTGGGGAGGGCATTCCTGGCTCCACGCCAATTTTTTTCTATGGCACCTTCCAAGGATGCCCTGTCTCTTACTGTTCATGGTCCTCTTGAGACTCCTGGTCTGGGTGCGGGCTCATCGGGGTGGGGTGTGACTTCGGTTCCGAGGTTATTTTGCTCAGTTCCAGGCTCACATCCCTCCTTGGGCAGGCCAGCCTTCCATGCCATGGAGAGAGTGCTTGCCTGCGCTGACAAAGCTCATTTGTTGGAGTCCTCTCCCCCCTCTGATCCGCAACTGCCACAGGCTTCAACTGCCGGACACCTCAGGAGACCCCCTCTTTGCAGTCTTCCCCAGAACCTCCCACTGAAGAAGTACCCCGCAAAGCATAGTGTAAGAGGAAGCACATGGACTCCACTGAGGAGTCATTGACTGAAGATACTGATTTTGATGACTGGGAAGGGTCCCCATGGTCACCCTCTGATGAAGTGTCCTTTGGCGACATCCTTGAGATTCTTAGACAGAGAGGGGTGACTGGAAGCCTTCTAATCCTTCTCTGAGGAATCTGTATTCCTGCAGGCTTTTCATGCCCGGCCCCCTACCTCCTGGGTCACCCCACCTGCCAATGAGCTCATCCAGCTCATCGTGCAGTGCGCATGGAAGGCTCCTGACACCGTGGAAGTGATACCTAAGAGACCAGGTAAAATATTATCTCCCCCAGCTGAGCACCCCCATTGGTCACAAGGTCTTCCAGTAGATGCTATGGTGGTGACAGCTGCTACTAAGAAAGATTTGGCAGAAGAGAGCCAAACTCTCCATCCGCCCAACAAGGAGTCCGGGCAATTGACAGATTAGGGAAGCATGTGTTTGCTTCATTGACCTTCGCCATAAGGTCTTTGAATTATTTGGCACATTTTACCAAGCTTCAGTGAGATCTCATCAACCAGCTCTCTGAAACTTTGGTAGGAACTGTTTCTGATGAAGTCCGTGATAATGTGTCTTCTCAGATAGCCACCCTAGAGTTCATTTCCAACTCTTCTATGCATCTTATTTCTTTTGCAGTGGAAGGGGCGGCTAGAGTGGCAGGTGCAGATTTAGTCGCTAGATGACATGCTTGGATGCGCCTTTGCGGACTCCTTTAAGACTTCCTTCATGAATGCCCCCCATAGAGGCCGCTTCTTTGTTTGGCCCAAAAGTCAAGGATACGCTGGCAAGGTGCGAACAAGACGGCAAAACTCTGTCTGCCGTTGGTGTCAGACACTCCACTCCTCAGCTATTCTACTCCAAAAATCAGAGGATCAGAAAGATCTGGCACAAGAAATCACAGGGTTCTTTTCGGGATGCACATGCCGAGTTCTCCCCTAGAGGCAGAGGGGGAAACTCCAATGGAAGACACCCCTTTTGGGGCAGAGGAGGTCTGCGAAACCGGGGTTCCAGAGATTCTTTCTCTGGCCATC
The DNA here is from genome assembly GCF_019279795.1 of Protopterus annectens. NCBI lineage: Eukaryota > Metazoa > Chordata > Ceratodontiformes > Protopteridae > Protopterus > Protopterus annectens. The sequence continues at coordinate 459,100,725 of NC_056749.1, forward strand.
CCTGTCAAACGCTCCTGAAGAGTTGCCCGACTGCTCACCTCTGGAAG